>NC_134703.1:32972938-33324188 GCF_043290135.1 Rhipicephalus microplus
GAAATGAAGTGTTTATCGGTTTCTATTTCGGATTTATTCAAAAACATGGATCCCTAAGTAAAGTGTATCAAGAAGGCCGGAAAGGAGAGTGAGGGATGAGAAGGAGAAGAGGGAAGAAGAAAGAGAGAGAGAGTCAAGTGTCAAATGGAAAGTATAGCGTCATGCCGAAGTATTGCGGCTTTTTTTTGTTAACACCATACTAAGAGAAAAGAAATCGACGAAAGAAAGTAAAAGAAAGAGGGGAAAAAGTTACGGTTGAAGCGAAAGTGAAAAGTACAGAGTGGGAACATAAATATGGAGAAAAAAGACAAAAAAGTTATAAAGAGCTTGAAAGAGAAAGTAATAAAAATACCAAAAGACGAAAGAAAGAGACAAGAAATACAGGGACAGAGAAAGAAACAGGACAGACAGAAATAGAAAAATAATCAGAAACAAGGAAACTACCTCTAGTTCTGCGGTTCATGCAGGCTGGGCTCCACTAGTGCAAAGCACTAAATTCTTTTTTCTTAAGCGGCCTCGCCGAATCTGTCAAAGAGATTCGCGTTGCACTCCTGCGACGACCTAGCCCTATACATCCTTTTGTTGGGACTAATTCTCATGTTAAGGTCGCGTTCGGCAATTAAATGGCTAGCGTTAACATTGGTTGAGGTGTTTTCTCACCAACAATTACGCTCCAAGAAGGTTTGGCGATTTGGGCATCATTCACCAGCCGTTCACAATCCCATATTAAGAAAGGGAAAGTAGACAACCACCCGTTTGTGCCACCATCGTGGCGCATGTTTTTCGGCAGTTAAGAAGCTCTTCTTTCTGAGAAATCAGCACAAATTTCCTCGTGGCTTCGTGCCACAAGCTGGTGGTTGTCTATTTTCTCTTTCTTAACCCTTCGGCCACATTGCGGGTCTCCGAAGAAATCATTCGGAACACTCTCATATCGCGGAGTACTTACAGTGAACCTTGACCACAACGGCGACCTTGGCCGATCCGACGCTGTTCCTGGCTTCGCATTCGTAGCGCCCGCTGTCGTCCTTCTGCGCGTTGTTGATGACGAGCGCCGAGGCGCGGTGAAAAACCCTGCGCGTTTCCCGCCACGACTCCTGAGGCAGCGGCACGCCTTCCTTGGTCCATGCGTAGCTTATCTTCGAAGGGTACGCCTTCGCGGACAAGTTCAGCAGCACGCTGTCGCCTTGCTTCACCTCGTGTTTTGCCACGGCCGGGTGCAGGAACAGTGGCTTGTCTGGGAAAACCAAAAGCAGAGGCGCGTCAGCGTTAGATTTCCGCCTGCGTTTACGTCATTGCGGAAGCGCAGCTGCGAAAATTTCGGCCCACCGAGGCGGCCGGATTTGAGACGTGCAAGGCACGTGGCGACGCTATTCTCGCCTTTGGCGACCACACTTGCCAACTGCTTCGGCACCCAGCTCTGAGTTGTTTAATAGCGACGGCCTCTGTAGCAGACCCGAAAGTCGCAATATCGAATTCTGACCACGGCGAGCAGATTCTTGATGTAGGCGAATATGCGCGAGGCCCGTGCATTTGTATTTGGGTACACGTTAGAGAACCCGGCCAGGTGGCGGAAATTTTCGGAACTTTTTTTACGCTGGCTCTCATAACCATATCGCGGTTTCGGGACGTTAAACCCGAATAAGTATGTGTTATTAGACCTTTGTAGTTGGTGTCGGTTGGTTAAACTTGTCTCTCAAAGACTAGGTATTTCGACCATTTTATTGTTTTTTTTTTGCAGAAAACATTCGTGTGGTTGGGTCGTCCTTTTAAAGGGCCGTAACAGAATACTTCGAATGACTTCAGAGGAACGACACCCAATGCGTTTGCACAACGTGTGGACACTTCTATATGTGACGTCTCCAAACAGCCTTGCGTATGCTAATGCCCGAACTTCTCTCACGTGTTCTGCTTTCATTTGTGTTCATTTTACGTACTTGCACATACCCTATCGACAGTATCCTTACAAGTTGACACCACCATCTCTTAATATCGCTAACGTACCGACCACCAGCAGACGCCAATGACCATAACTTTTCCCAAGTTTTTATTTTCTCGGTCCTGAAGTGTACTAAGCTTTCGTTTATATTATAAGCATCAAAACAGATATTCACGCTGTTATATGCTCACTAGGCAACAGTCCAAAAGTCAGTATTCTTAGCTGCTAGTGTAAGTTCCAAAAGGCCTGAATTAGTTACAACATTTCTGCGCCTTCTCTCATCACACCCTTTATTTCTTACACCCACAACGATCGGTGAGTCAATCGGTGACTTAAGCTCAAGGTAAAGTGCTGTTGCCAAGAAGTATGCCTTGCACAACTTGTCTTAGCTGAACGTGCTTAAGACAGGAGACACACGAAGTGAGCTGATTTTCGTTCTAAAAAAAGAAACGGTTAATAGTTATTGCAAGGTGACACATGAGTGCGTGAAAAAACAAACCCTAAAATAGGCATGGAACAGTAGTCGCCGTATAATCATTCTCGTATAATTCATTTAGGTAAGCTTTTTTAGATAGGTTTGCCGCGTTATGCCCCTATCCTTTCATATCAAATTTTCACCTCTGCGTTCTCGAATTTTCACCTCTGCCATCTGGCAAATGATCGAATAAGCAATCCATTGATTACTGCTATAGCACGACTACGAAAATCAGTATCACTTCAAGGGCTAAAGAATGAATGTGATGGCCATGAACTAGAATGTTATACGGAGAAAGGATAGCGAATAGCTCATGTGGATCAGAACTAGCGTATCGCTACAAAACGCTGGCTCAAGCGTCTGCTCCAGAGTGAGAAGTGCTTTTCGTGTAGCCTGCTTTCTCAAAATAAATTAAGCTGCGAGAGCACAGCACGTATATAAACCAGTGATGCCTGTCAAGACGGCACACGTGAGCACTTCCTAATGAGCAAATCTCGAAATTGTTGCTCAAGTGATGGCGAACTGCCTATGAGCACCTATAAATATACGGGACGATACGACGACCCCGACAGAAAGAAACCCGCCGAAAGTGTCCATGCGATTTATATCGCAGTAAATCGTCCGTGCAGCGCATTCGACATCACTGACAGCGAAGCAAGTGATTGGCGCTCGGTTCGGTGACGAGGTCTTTTATTTACTGCGGCAGATTGGGTCCCTTACGTCGCACTCTGAGCGCCACGCTCCTGGTGGCCGCCGGCTGAACCTGGTTGGAGGCGAGGCAGGTGAACGTGGCTCCATCGTCGGCCGCCGTGACGTTGAGCCGAAGTCGGCTGCGCGTCGCCTTGCCGCCGTGAGGGGCCGCCACGCGGCTCTGGTGCTGGCCGGACAGGCTGCGACCGTCGCGCTCCCAGCGAATGCTGCTCTCCGGGTTCGAACTGCCAGACTCGCACGTCAACACCACCTACCGGCGAACGAATGGTGGACCACATTGTTTTTTTCTCATTGATGGCACCTTCATAAGATCAATAAACAATTGTATCGGGCCAGTTGGTAAGGATCCATCTTGCTAGGAAGCGCAGCCACTATTACAAAAAACACACAACACAAGCGCTTAACTTCAACTAAACGTTTATTACAAACGTCAGAGTTTATAAAGGGGGTGAAAAAAGAAAAAGAATAATAAAAGGTAGACAACAAAAGGCACACGTGCCAGTCCCGTACATTACTATCCGTTATTGTCTATCACCCCATCCAAAAAACATAGTTCTTTTCGCGTGAGCGAGATAGAGGGTGCACTAACACAATCAAAATCATCGCGTGTTGTGTTGTGTGTTCAAGCGCTTGTGTTCAATCAAGCGCTTGTGTTGTGTGTTCTTTGTAATAGTGGCTGCGCTTCCTAGCAAGATGATTCATAAGATCGCTTCACAGAACTGCACCAATACATGTCATTGTAAAAAACATCATTATAAAGGTACTGACACAACAATGTTCAGCTGGTGGTTTTATTTGCGTCAAATAGTCTTCCAATGCAAAGAAATTGTGCTTATAATCGTGAGTGCGCCTGAAAAATGAATCACGACACGTTTTTATAGCTAGTCTCGGTTACTAATGTACCCTGACGTCACGAAAAGGTACGAGCTTTTCGCTATACGGGTTCGCACAAGATGTCGTAACGTTCCCATGGCCGCTCCACTGCATAGTTCCACAGATTACGAGCAAGCAGTCGTGTTGAATATTTTGGTCAAGTGCAGGCAGCAGTTATGCATACTTCATTGCCTGACGTTATCAAAGCTGGCCAGATTGGCTGGTGAAATCGCCAATACTGACACCATCCTACCTTTAGTAACACCATTGACCATGTCAATGGGTGCACATCGCTAAGATAGACTTTAATACCAAGATAAAACACCTTACAAGTAGTTAGTTTCGCACTCGCTCAGAGCCACGTCTGTAAACGGGAGACTTGTGTCACGGAGTAATCTCATTTTCAAAAATGTGTGTCAGTATCTCTGTAACGATGCGTTTATCGCCACTCGTTTTCTTTTCTCATCGAAACTTTTGACGAGACGTGTATTCGTACGCTTTGCGCGCAGCTCTTATTTGAATTTCTCAATCGTAAATGAAAACGTCTTTGGGCAACCAAGCTTCTATTTTTTCTTCCTAACTCATATTTATCATGCTCTAAGTGCTGAAATGGTTCTTCTTTTTCGTTTTCGTTATCTTTGAAAATGTTATAAGTACGAACTGATAAGCTCTGCTTAGTCGTTGAGATAAATTTCTGCTTTTGTAAGGCCTAAAGAAAGATCACCTTGGAGAGTGGCTCATTGGTTTAATAGAACGGAAAGGCGCTCTAGACAGCCTAAGATTGACATGTAAACGACTGTTTACACATTGTTGCGATGATAAGACTGCATCCGTCTGGAAGCAGCAGCACAGTAACGCTTTTATGTCGATGCCTAGCTTAGCATCTGCTCTTCAGCAATCACTGGCTTGACGAAGACAAGTCCTTTTGCTGGGACGTTACTTCAAGACAGTCCTCTCACTGTTCAGTATACAGCACACAATTTTTTTCTTTGTAGAAAGGTAAAGAGCAAAAGAAAGAGCACTTCTCTTTATCGACTGTTGATAATCAGTAAAGATGTACTTCTAGAATACGAGACCTTATATCATTTGATATTCAGCCATCGTAATTCCGCATTCATACGAGTGTAGGTTGACTCATTTTATCCTAATTAGTAGTTAATATCGGTGTAGTTAATATCAAAACCTAAAGTAGTTCAGGTTAAAGAGTTCACTTACAACTGAAACCAAAACAACCAAGAAATCAAGCATGGAGTGACATGATTATGACATTATGTTTACGTTTTGGTTCTACCTGTAAGATACGCGTGTACTATATTTTCTCGCGTGCAACCCACTCCCGTCACACCGATTCGTGGAAGGGATTCTAAATATGAACCCTGGGCATTGCCGCAAAGCTGGCTTTTTTGCAAGGTGTATAACGTTGACGTGAAGCCACCTTTGCACCAGAATTCGAGTTCGATTTCTTCAGCGACATCGTAAATAAATGTAGCTAAAGTGGTTGCTTGGGTGAGATATATATTTCACATAAAAACAGCTCCAAAAGTCAGATGACCAGCAAAAGAAGAAAACAGACAAGCAGCGCTGACTGGCAATTTTATAAGCAAGTGGTTATTAGTCAATGCTCCCATCTTTGTCTTTGTTTTACTTGCCCTCTATTTTTTAGCTGCTTGTATGTGAAGTGTATTGTAAATACGTTTCCCTAGAGAAGTGCGCCCACACTTTGCTTTGCCGACTCATTTGAGGGGATCGACCTAAAATCGAGCCGAGTTACAATCGTATAAATACGGTATGCACTTCAACTGGCTTAATTTAGTAATAAGGTTTCATTTCTGCGATACGTGGACTTCTAACCATGCTGTAGGTCTGGGGAAGGAACCGAGGGGAACTTTCGATGGATAAAAGTGAGAGTGGTGACTCACTGTGAACACTGTCGCTATAATTGGGAGCTATATATATATATATATATATATATATATATATATATATATATATATATATATATATATATATATATATATATATGGATGCCCCCACGAAAGTCAGCTAAAGAATAAAGCGAGAGCTTGCGCGAAATATTTTCATTCCACTATTATCTTCTGTTCTTTTCGACCTCGGGCGCGCAACTAACAAGTGCTCTCATTATACAGACGACCTATAAGCTTATTTGAAGAAAAGTTCTTGCATATGGAGAAAAAAAAGAACAAGAATATACAGAATATTACAGAAGAATTTTAAATATGTCCTCATTAGCATCGCATAGTCGTAAGCATTTCAATATAATCAAAATTCAAACACAGGGCTCAGAAATCCGTAATTACTGAAAAAGGCTATGGTTAAAAGTTCGCAATGTAATTCTCAAAAAGTCTGACGCAAGAACGAAATAATCTTGCATGGGGCTTTAAAGAATACCAACGCAAGGTCATTATGCATGGAAATGAGTCGCTCAGGTGGACTGATTGCCGGCCAGGTTTACCAGACAAAGCCGACTGGTAGCAACCAACATCACAATTACCTGGCAAATATTAGCTTACAAATTGTAAAACCTAATAGAGAATTCACAGTGATGTACGACTTGTGTAGGCGATCAATTTTCGAAGCATATTTGCTAGGCGGTATCTTTTTACAAAACTTTTTAGGCGCAAAGTAAAATTCTTGCAATAGTAAAATACAGAAATTTTACTGTTTCTTCCAAATTAGACTAATCAGTTTATAATCGGCATATCGTTTATATCCAAGGAGAAGATATGCTGGTACTACTTTAACGAACCAACCAACTATGTCATAAAAAATGGCAGCATATCCACGGAGTGAATGATGGAGAGTGGGGCAAAGCATCCGTCCGTCCATTCGTTCTTGCTTCCGTCCGTCCATGCGTCCGTCTGAGTGACCGTCCATGCGTCCATTCGCCCATCCATGCGTGCGTGCATCAGTTCGTGCGTCCGCACGTCCACATGTGCGTCCGCCCCTGCGTTCGTCCATGAATCCACCCCTGCGTCCGTCCATGCGTCCATCCGTCGGTGCAGCCATCTGTGAGTCCGTCCATGCTTCTGTCTGTGTGTCCGTTCGTCCATCTATTCAACACTCCAAGTACCACCATCTCGCATCTTTTCATCATACGAATGGATGGATATGGCTGTACCCTTTAGATCGGGATGATGGAGAGTGTATTCCGCAGATGCACCGCCATCCAGCGGACATTCCAAGCACTAAACGAGAGGTGGCACACGCACACTTTTTTACGGCTCGCGCTTCGGGTCTACTTCCAACCTTTAACCACCTCGAGTTCATGGTATATACTAGTTCACTGTACTCATGGCACTGCGGCCCAACGCTCGCTAAACCTTTCTAAAACCAAGGAGGTTATGGCCAGCGACTATAACGTAGCAACCCTTTCTTGTCAGATAGTGCTCAATGTACATGCCAATGGCTGCTAAGGGGGTATGAGAGACAGGAGAATTCGACTTTTTAGTTAACACGCACGCTGCGAATTTTTTATTGTTCAACAACGCACAAAAGACATCTCTCACCGGTGCCACCTTGGAGGTCGAAATGTAAGACTGGTTACACACTACGGCTACTACTACGACTACGAGGGACGAACGGGGGTCGCTATAAGGAGCTTCGCCCCAGTTTGCAAGAAACTTGCCTGTTTCGACCCTAAAATTCGATGACGCAGGTAGGACTCAAGCTGTAGGTGTTCTGCTCACTCATGATGGGCGCAGTTGTCAGTAATGTTATAGGCTACAAACAAACAAACAAACAAACAAACAAACAAACAAACAAACAAACAAACAAACAAACAAACAAACAAACAAACAAAAAGCTCGATGGACGCTTGGTCTTCGCTCTCAAAAGTAAAACGTGATAGTGTATGCGAATCGAGTTTGTATCACCTTCACAATTACTGGCCTGGCTTCACCGCAACAAAATCCAAAGTGCGGCCACCCTCCGAGTCCAATAGCCATGCATTCGACGCAACAAAATACGGCCACACAGCCGGGTGGTGCCCCTTAAAAGTTAGTCTATGTGCTCTTTGTAGCATCTCGTGGGTCAAGCCGCTGAAGAATCTGCGATGTGCGTACCAGAAACTCTAAATGAGCTTGTCGTTAGTATGCTAGAGGTCGTATGAGTGGTGAGCAAGTGGTTAAACGCTTCGCACCAAGGATCAGGTGGTCGCAGATTCGAATAATTGGTTCCACTCAAATCAAACATTCTTTTTAATGTATCTTTATTCGCATCTGCCTCGATTTCTCACCCACGGACAACTCTGATTTTTCACTCAGAACTAAAGACACCGTCGCCGCTGACGTCGACACCAGTATTTCTGCGAAAGGCGTTATTGAAAGCTGTCGCGTTAATATATGTTGCAGGCAGAGTTAGGTGTATTGCGCTATATGAACAGCAACACAAAAGTGGGCTTCTCCCTGCAAAGCGTGTTTTTGTAAAGAAGCAAGCTTTACAAGTGACATTGTGATAGAAGGAGGTTCGCCATAGTTCGTAAGTACTACGTACAAAGAACGACTGAAAGAAAGAGAAGCTATGAGTAAGAGGAAAAAAACACTCACATTGTTCCGACTTACTTGCCTAATGTGGACGTATTTATATCATATTTCTAGTGTTAACAGGCAACCTGAGGTAGCCGTAGTGATGTTGACCTAATATATGCGATTAAAGAAATACGATCTCCTAACAAATGCGCACTTTCTAAGCTTCGAATAACAATAACAACTACAACGAAAAGAAAACCCAAGATTTTATGTATAGCCACATATTTTTATATTAGTATAGCCACACGTTTGAAAAAAATATGATGTCGTAAGTTTTCAAATTACATTGCACGCAAGTTGCAGCCAACGCACACTTGCGCTAGCCCTTACGTACACGACTTTTCTCGCTCCCTGCTTAACAGTGAAACACAACTTCGCAAAGAAAAGAACATAAAAAATTCGGCAGATCTCACGTACCTGGGAATCGATGTTATGCGAAGCATGCTGAGGGAAGGTGACCGTTTTGCAATTTTTTTAGTGAGCGACACGTCATGAAATGACGCTAAATATATGTACAAATGTTGCACGTATAGACGTATGCTCAAGAGTTGCAGATGTTTGAATAATCAGTTGTTTGTACTTCCACAAAGATGTCATCTGGAACATGCGTATTAGCAACGCCAGAAGCTGATGTGAAGTGCTGATGCTCGCGAAGATGCTGGCCCTGGACACTGCTACATAAATGGACTTCAGCGCATGGTAGCTAACCACAATTGACGTTAAGCCGACGTGATGGCTTTATCAAAGGTGTACATATGTAATCTTGATAAAATTGGGTAGGCGGCACTGCAACCACTATTGAAGTTTCACGAAGATACAAAACAGTTAAAACAGAACAGAACAGTTCCGAGACCTGGCGTAGCTCTGTGGTAGACTGCTTCATTTCCGCGCAGAATGCTTTGGTTCGATCCCAGCTAGAGTGCCGACTCTTATTCTGTGCCTTCGTTAGGTCGGCGCTACTGATGTCGGGTATTTCTTAACGCTCACGTGTTAAAATTGCCCATGTGTGTTCTGATCGTTCCTGGGTAGCGACAAGGGTCAATCACCTGTGACACATACTTGCATACCAGCGGCACATACCCGCCCGTATGTGTGTGCCACTGCCTGGCGGGAAGTGTTTGACGACGTGCGCGAGTATATTGTGACATTATTTATGCCTTGATTAGCGCATACTATCATCAAACAATCTTACCATCTATTGTTAATTTTGGTTCACGCCAAGTTAAGAGGGTGACCACGAGAGCACCTATACGTAAGCGGCTAGATAGATAGATAAATACGCTGAATGTTCACTAAGAAATATTTCACATTTAGAAAGCAGGGTTTCCCGAAAACGCCCCTCAAGAAAGTGATAATTGGCAGCCCAAGAGTGAAGCATGAGATGGGTGTACGTCAACACCTTTTCAAAATATCACACCTGTGGTACCCTAATGTATTTGCATTCTCAATGAAAGAGTATTTCTTGCTTATGTACATCGCACACAGAAAAAAAAGCTTTGATAATTAATCAAGCTTTTTGTTTTCTAGCGTACTGAAATGCACATTTTCTTTAGGAGGTCCCTAAACAAGGAGCCTCATTTACTCTATAGTTAAAATATAAAGTTTGACAGCTACCTGCCCGCAGGTGAAATGTTTAATGTAAACGTGATAGGATACACCAGGCAAAAAGAACACAATGTTTAATTATAAATTCAGTATGTATGATTCATCTGACTTTTGACAGATTCATATTAGTGGGTAGGTGCCAATGTTCCAAGGATCATCATCATCGTCATCATCATCATCATCAACTTCACGTTTCGGCAACCCACATGGGAGCCTTACTCACAATCTGTGAACAAAGCTCCCTTAAGGGGTGTCAAAATGTGAAGTAAGCATTGTGTTCCTTTTTGGTGGCTGTATCCTATCACAATTACACTGTACGTTATAGTTAGTACGGTAAATATATTTACAATGTAAAGCTTTAAGAATGCGCGCCACTCACCGTATCGCCTTCCTTGGGAGTCTGGGGAACCACCGTGATGGAAACAACTTTAGGAGGAACTGTGATACAAAAATGATGCGTCAATTTTTATATGTCATTATCCCGGCAGAGGCAATTATAATTACTCAGTGCGAACTACAACTGTAAGAGAGCACTCTAAAACTAGAAAATCAGCTTACAGCTAGCCTCCTTTCTTTATGAATATCAAAAAGGTCAGAGGAAGCATCCGTTCTATGCGGGATTTAAAGTTCAGAAACAGCGCAATGGGTTACGCTATGGCAGAGTAATTATTTTATGAGAAATGCATTGTGTTATTGCAATGCAGTCTATGCAAGCAACCGAAGCGTTTCTGCATTTCGGCTCTATTTCCCTACAGCTACCGTAGCTGGAACCAAACACGCAATCTTGTACTGAGCAGCGCAGCATTTTTTTTAAGAATCGAAACTCTGATGTACAAGAGTAACGTGGTAAAACAGGTCAATCTTTTTGTAAAGCACACGTTTTTATTTGGACCTGAGGGATCAGAAATAGCCGCAATCTGATAAGACAATAAACATGACTATTCATACAGATTCTCACGAAATATAGCTATAGCACAACCGCATCTTAGGTTAATAAGGTCTGAAAAGAGTGGGCATTTGGTTTTCCTGCAGTCAATTAATATAATTACCTTTTAATTGATTGGCGGAGAGTTCACGGCTCGCTCTGTTCTCGACGCAGTTGCGCGTTGTTCCCGCTTATGCGATGTTATTTGGAACATTATTTCATCCGGTATATATAGTCGTTCTCTTTCTTGCACAGTCTGGCGGCAGCCGAAAATGAACGAAGTTGAACGAAGTCCCACTTACACAGAACCGTCGTCTTGACTGACGTCGTAAGAGGTTGCGTTGTGGCCGAATTGGAGGCCTTGCAGTGAAACGTCGCCTGATTGTCGTCGGGCTGAGCCATGATTTCCAACACACTTGACACTCCGCTTCCTGTGACCGTAGACAGCGATGAGTACTGAAAAAAGAAACAACAACCAGGTCCCGATATAGAAAGATTTGCGCATTGCAGTTTACAGTTAATGATCCACGGTGTTTGTCAGTTTAAACTCCAATTGTGGTTCAGATAAACAGCCTGCTTTGCATGGCCAATGTGCGAGATACTTGATACAAGGCTGATACTCCGTGCATGGGATTAGTCCACAGCTTAATGTTTCGACTGATTGCTGAATATTTTCTAGATATCACGCATATATTTATTGCGTAGTGTCCTGTCCCAATGATAGCAGCCGACATAACGCTACGTACTCACTAAATTAAACAAAAGAATATTATAAAGCTTATACACGTCTTATCCTTTGTGGGCGAAACAGCTAAGCAACTGCCTTGAAAGGAATGATTGACGTGAGAATTTGGGCGTGTTCGTATTTCATCGCCAAAAAAGTTCACAGCACAAAAAAAAAAAAAACGCGAGCGGACGAAGATAGTCCGTGTCGCCTCCATTCGTCTAATATTGTTTTTCTTCCCACGCTGTAATATCTTTTTTGACCTCAAATGAAGCACGTAACGATGTGATAGTCACGCAATTTATGTAATCAACACCGAGTGTACTCAGACGAAATGCGGCCCTTCAGCTGCCTTCCGGGCGAATGTGTAGACGAGAATGTCGACGTTACCTCCTTGGTGCCCTTGTACCACTTGACCGATGGAAGCGGGTTTCCTCCGATTGAGACGCACTTGATGCGCTGTATCGAGTTGGCCACGATAGGGGTGCCTTCGTCGTAGCCGATTATCACAGGCGCGCGGGGGGGATCTGCGCAGGGAGACAGCCGCCACGGTTCGCCTCATCCGAGGTTTAGACATGACATGTTACCGACACCACAGTATGTCAAAAGACTCAAGAGATAATCTTAACGTCACAGTCAGTGCTGGAGACGTGATGACGTGTCTTTTATCTCGAAGCCAATCAGTAAGAGATTCCTTGGTAATAAAAAAAAGTTACTGCAGGCACCCCTAAATATCAGAGAACATGCTCATTCATTTCGAGTGCCACGTCTAATCTTATCGCATCAGCACTTGCAGTATGCGAGCTTGCAGATAATCGTAGCAGAAGAACCGTAAGTACTACGTAAGTAAGCACAAGGGTAGATATAAGCTCAAATTTTTTTTGATGCGTGCTACTTGACAAACGGCCACAAATAATCTACACTTAAAATCAACCCTTCGTGTCTTTCCTGCACTCACTAATTACGGAAACATCGACACCTCATTGTATAATATTCATTATCATTAAAAAAACGACGCAAACATTTGTTTGGTATTTTTTACTCACGTGTATTGATAAGTGTGAGCCACGATTCGGGTAACATAAATGTAAAAGTTGTACATTTAAGAAATCGCTGACGCGCAAAAAAATATTAGCCTCGCAAATCTACCAGAATTCTCCCAGTAAATATGATTGGAGAACAATTTTTCTCAGTGTGGCAACGTCATCAATAACACCGATTATTTAGCTAAGAAAGAGAAAAAAATGACAAAGGTACATCTGAGTCACTTGTAAACACATTTGTGTTTAAGTGATCCACACTGTACGTTTTCTTGCAAAGTGAACTGAACTCTTCTCACCAAAGTGTCGAATGTTGTGTTGTCTTTTCTTTATTTCTTTCAGTTTCTTATTATTTATTTATTTTCTTATTTCACGCTAGGCTTTGTTTTTTTTTTCAGTTAGATAAGGTATAGAAAACGAGTATCCAATCCGCTATACAGTTAATTGATTTTGCAACAAACACGTTGGAACGTAACAGAACACTTCAGTCGTCGTTTGTGCAAAGTATGATGACGACGATGACGACGACGACGACGATGACGATGATGATGATGTCGTTGTTGATGGTGATGATGATTATTATTAAAACTTTATAAGAGTACATAACAGGCTTTCAACGAACATTTCTTGGATGCAAATTGTTGGGTCCAAAGAAAGAAGGCATTGTGAAAGGAGGCGTCTTAAGGCAGGAAGGTTAACCAGAGTCAGTTCCAGTCCGCTAAGTGCCACAAGAGTTGGCTATACCTTTCTGGTGCAGAGCAGGGCAGCCTAATAGGTGCAGCTATGGCTGAGCGCCTACCTTTCTTTGGTCCTCCTTTTCTTCCTCTACCCAGCACGAGGGGAAATAAGAGGCAATGACTGCAATTCACAAAGACGACGTTGGGTGAGGACGGCTCGTAAGAGTAGATTCCCGCCAATCATGGCGTCGGAGGTAATATTAGCGAAGGCCATCGTCTAATGGCAAAAAGCCTTGCAAACAAAAATTTCTGTAACTTGGCTCCAGGTGACAAGATTGCAGATGTGATCACTTTCGACGCGGCCTTGCCAGGCTGCGTGACAAGGATACGCCAGCCCCGCGGAGAAATGGACACGCGGCCTTGCCAGGCTGCGTGACAAGGATACGCCAGCCCCGCGGAGAAATGGACATTGATGAAAAATCATGTCTTACATATGACTTTGACGGTCACCGTTTGGACGACTGTTGCCTGCAGCTTGTTGTTTTCCGCTATACACGTGAACGACTTGACGTCGGGATCCTGCGAGAGAAAAAAAAAAGGACAAGATAATAAAATTTGGATGAGTGCCTCTTGTTCTATGGTGCTTCGGGTCATACCTTATGACCAATAACTATAGCTGCCCCATTTGGAGAATAGCGTTTTTCCTAATAGGCGATTATAGAGTGACAAAGCATTGAGTTGTATACAGCGATGTTACTTAGATCCATGACGAGCACTGGCGCGACTTCGTTCAGTATTCATTCATACTGCGGTTCACGCAGGACTGTTGAAAGATTGGGATTGGTTGTATGTGAACAACAAAATGACAGAACGATGTACTCTAGGCCAACAAATCAGGACAATTCTAAAGCAAAAAAACAAAAACAAATTTATGAACAACGTGACTACATTTCATGAAGTATCGAATAAAATTGATTGACCTCTAGATAACCTGTCCTGCCGCTTAAAGAACTACAGGGAAAAGGCACTCGTGGTAATCGTGAACCGACGTGCTGTGCAGTGAAGTAGAAGCTGCTGCAGCATTCTTGCTGTTTCGGCCAAAAGAAAAAGTGTTTCCCTCTACGAAAGTTATTCGTTTAAAAACTTATGTTAAAATTATAAATAAAGCAGACTTAAAGACGTATTGACAGCTTATTTCCTTGAAAGGCCTATAGACGTCTAATGAAGCCGCAGTTTAAATCAATTTGCTATTTCTGCAATATTGGAGTTGGACACTTGAGAGTTTGTGACCATTTTGTTACTGTATGAGGAAAGCTGTTTGGCACAAAAGCGACAAATCTGGATGCTGGGGTTTAAAAGTGCTTGCAGGCGTTTGTCTGAAGGTACTGGTGTAATGGACTCATGAGGAAAGTGCAATTTGTTTCTGTGGTTCGAATGAATGTTCTCATCCATCTTTCATAGGAACTCACGCGAAGATACATGATCTCCGCAGGGTAAGTAAGCGGCAAAAGCTTCACGCTGTTAAAAAGATATAGATAGCTGAGCAAGCAGGCCCTTATAGCGTTGCTTGACAAGGCTGCGGGCATACCTGCCTTGTCAACGTGATGGTGAGGTTGGAAGAGGTGATCCAGCCGTTCTTGTTCTGCACCGTGGACTGGTCGGACGCAGGCTGCACGGCGCGACCGTCCAGCTGCCAGGAGACTTCGGCCGCCGGGTTGCTGGGCGCCGTGGTGCACGACACGGTCACCAGGTCGCCGGCTTTGGCCTCCTTGGGCGCCGTCATGAAGACACGAGCGGGGGGAACTGCGGGTTGGGTCAGGGTGCGAACGCAGGCAGAAAGTATGTCTCGCCCAAAGGTAGCGCATGTTTAGATCCCTATCGTGCTTTACAAACACGTTTTGCAAATAGCCATGACTGTGCTATGGTCATCATAGATGCACAAGAGAAGCACGGAGACAAAAAAAAAGTGCAATTTTGTCTGCGACTTCCTGCCGATTATTTCTTGTGGTGGCTTCGCAGGTGAAAAACAAGATCATACCAGAGCTTCAATCACACCAGTTGCGAAACTCCCCATAGCCTCCATTTATCGAAATCCGGGTACACCGTTGCTCGAAATGGCGAAAGCGTGCAGATTGTTGCGTCACTTGAGAAGGAAAAAAATTGAACTAATAAATACAATATTTTTTTGCGTTGTTGCTCCCAGATGGCGTGACCATCTGTCAACCCGTGAAGCATCGTACAATTGCGTGTCCGGGTATTGGAACTCAATTTCGCAACTGGTATGATTGAATACCTCTGGATGTAACCCTGCTGAATTCGAGGGCGTGGGTTTGATTCCCGACCTCGTAGAGTGAGTTTTTATGAGGGTGAAATGAGAAGAACATCCGTGCACTTCGATTGATGAGCACGTTCAGTCCTGCATTCGACTGTTGGGATTTAGTCAGGGAAGTCCCGCACAAAGCCATGCCTAATAATCGCATAGCTGATAAAGCTCGAAGCAAAATGTCGGCTGTCCGTAAAAAACCCTCCACGCCGTTGTTTACGCGCCGCAGAGACACTCCGCGCTGCATGCCGCCACGCCGAGTTTCCCGGCGATAATAATAATAATAATAATAATAATAATAATAATAATAATAATAATAATAATAATAATAATAATAATAATAATAATAATAGCTATTATTATTGTTATATTATTATTACAATATTATTATTATTATTATTATTATTATTATTATTATTATTATTATTATTATTATTATTATTATTATTATTATTATTATTATTATTATTATTATTATTAATACATTTCTCCCTCTTCGTTTTGAAGCAGCTGTACGTTCACGTATTTAAAAATGGTCGAAGCATCAATAAAATGATCATATTGATCGCAGAAGGCACGTTCAGAAGTTCTAATCGATATTGCCTAAATGTCTATGCAACGGAAATATGCATACCCACAAAATTTAATATAGAGAGGTGTTGAATATGCTGCAAGTTTGTCATTACCGGCCACAAGCCACTCATCACAGGCCGTGGCACAATGTTTAGGCACTACGCGATTGTTTCAGACTGTTATGCTAAGATAACGCAGAGGACGCGAGTAACCGAGTTCCTTCTAGGCTTAACCGTCGAGCAGCCGTGATAACGCTGGCAGTTTCGATAAGGCACGTATAGAAGAAGAAATGGTAGAGAAGGAAATGCATTGAGGTTAACCAGTTCAGGAAGTCACGCGTGGTGGTGGTGGTAGTGGTTGTGAGGAAGAGGAAAAAGGCACCTAATTTCTGTCTGCCTTCAGGCGACACGTCACAGTGCCTTATAGGGGTTGGGGGAAGGAGGGATAGAAAGAATAGAAGGAAAATAGATGAAGAAATAGACAGGCAAGCGACGGGGAAAAAAGAAGGAGATAGGAAAGTGGGGATCCGGTCGAAGCAGTCCAAGGGCGGGGCGCCACAATGCGAGAGCTGCACGGCGTCAGGAGACCGCGGAGGGCGAACCAGTCGGCGGGAGCTACGCTTGGCGTAGGAGATCGCGAGGGCACAACCGTCCAGCTTGAAATCCTGCGAGCGAATCCCCGCGTACGCGCTGCGCCGGACTATATCTAGTCCTTTAGCCAACATGTCGTAACAGGAAGGGGAAGAAAAAAGAGTGGAAAGAGAAAGAAAGATAGCACATAACACCGCACATACACAAACACGCAGTTACCGCCGTATTCTAGAACGTCCCTTGACTCAACGCTTCACTTTGACTTGAAAAAGTCGATCGGAGCGCCATCTTTTAGCAGACGAAGCCACTGCATATCGGCTATAATCTGTAGCGTTTCTTAAGAAGTTCAACGTCAATTTCAGTCAAACAGCGGCGCAGTGCTCAACACAGTCAAGTGAAGGATGAAATTTGAGTCGAGGAGCGTTTGTGAATACGGGGCTCAGCCTAGTACCACGCCAGACATAGAAGCCGAAGCATTTCACAGACGAGATTAGTCGGCGCCTGTGTTCACCGCTATCGCTGTACAGCGACCATTGAACGCGTGCTTCGACTTTATCTTTTTCGTAAGCACAGGTCAGCCTAATGCATAGTTTTTTTTTTTTTCAAATCTAAGTGCTTGCATTCTGCGTGCTTCAGCGTCACAGCCACGCGACAGATACTCACAGAGTACGCTGAGCGTGACCGATGCCTGCGAAGGCTGCAGTGTGACCAAGTTGCTGGCCTCACATCGGTACACGGCGTTGTTGTCCGCTGCCGTCACGGTGAACGTGTAGGCGCTGGTGGCCTCGCGCGAGGCCGCCTTGTAGCGCGCCCTCAGAGGCCGGCCTTCCCGGCTCCAGGAGAGCGAGGCCGGTGGATTGCCGCCGCGCGAGATGCACGCCAACGTGAGCGTGTCCCCGACCTGCACGATGTCGCCCTCGTGGTAGCCCTCGATCTCCGGAGCACCCGGTGGATCTGCGACAGGGGAGAAACTCGGTAATGGGCTTTTTCTTACCAGAGAGAGAGAGATAAAGATGCAAGGAAAGGCAGGGAGGTTAACCAGACGCACATCCGGTTTGCTACCCTGCACTGGGGAAGGGATAAAGGGGAGAAAAGAGGTTGCAGAAAGATGAGAAGGTACACACAATCATGAGCACACTCGGGGAGCACACACAGTCTACAGGCGGTCGCTCAGGTTTGTGGACTTAAGGTAAAGTAGCAGTGCTTTAGTTGCTTTCTGCGCAACTGAGGCAGATGCCCAAGGTCCTAGTATCTTCTGCACACAAATGGTCCGGGGTCAAGTCGATTCAAAACCATCCGGAGCTGGCATCGCTGTGTGTCGTAGCAAGCGCTTACCTAGCTTTTCTTACCAGCAAGCCACAGTTCATTTAGGTACTGCAGCACTGGTCGAGCCGAGACTCAAGTGCAGCTCGTATAGCCCGAGAATGCTTGACCTGTGGCTGCCTACCTGTACGTTTTAGGGTCTGTTGTAGCACTTTGGGCACTCGCAAGTACTTCCGTTTAACAAAGGCGCGTAGGCATTCCTGATAGGCAGCTATTCCACATTAAGCAAAAGGGAAACGATTAGAGAGTTTTGAGGATGTCTAAATACAGTCGCTTGTGTAATTAACCTAAAGCTGCCCCGCCGCGGTGGTATAGTGGCTGAGGTACTTGGCTGCTCACTTGCAGATTGCGGGTTCGAATCCCGGCTGCAGTGGCTGCATTTCCGATGGAGGCGGAAATGTTGTAGGCCCTTGTGCTCAGATTTAGGTGCACGTTAAAGAACGCCAGGTGGTCGAAATTTTCGGAGCCCTCCTCAACAGCGTCTCTCATAATCATATGTAGGTTTTAGGACGTTAAACGCTACATATCAATCAATCAATTAACATAAGGCTACAATTCACTACTGACAAAAAACAAATCATAAATGGACGTTACTGTATAGCGTTTCCCTACGGTAGGCTCCGAAGCATGTTAGTAAGCGCAATTTCCTTAAAATGCAGAGGAAAAATTTTTTTTTGGGGGGGGGGGGGTGTATCATATATGATGACAGGTTCGCGGATGTTTCTGCGCTCATTCTCATGATGGTTTTTGATAATGCGCCTGAGGACTGGTAGAGGCCGTTTGACCTTGGCCAATGTCCTTCAATGGGCCTGTAAGACACTGTGAATAAAAAAAAAGCAAACTTACATAGCACGCTGACAGTGACTGAAGCCTGTAGTGGGCTCTCAAGAGCAGGATGCGTCGCTTCGCAGCTGTACACTGCTCGATGGTCGTCCAGCTTCGGGTAAAGCGTGACGGAACTGTACACCGAAAATAGCTTTTCCCCGGATGCATTCTTTCTCGTCAGCACTTTTTCTGAAACAAGCAAAGCGTGAGCACATTTTTATACTCTCTGAGATTGCAGGTGTAAAGGCAGCCATCGTGTTTCGTAGCTGTAGTGTTCCTTTTGACGAATATATCATATTGTGTTACCACAAAGTGTAAACGATATATAAAGCCATTAGGCAAGATTACACCGCAGTGAAGCGATTATGAACAACTTCGTTCATAACCAATACGAGACGAACACCTGGCATTGACGTTTTTGTCGACACGTTTGAGGTTCGCGCCGGTATGCGCACTGATCAAGTCGGCATCTATACATTCGAAACCGGCATGTATCAAACTCGGAAAAAAAAAGAGACGGCAACTACTTCGAGTGAGTTCTCTGTAGTTCTGCCGTGTGCCCACCACTTTTGGGGCACAATGGTTTTCGCTTAAGGGAGATAACGGCAGCATTTGCAATCTGCCAAAAAGGCGACACGTGTGTCAGCACACCATCCATAGCGGTGCTCGAATGCGAGTTCACGTACTTGGATCATACTAAATGATGCGGGAAGCCTGTTATCTATTTGTCGTGTGGATAGATTGTGCGCATGTGTTGCGTTCTTTATACTTCCCTTTATTTTTCTGTTCTGTTTGAATAAAGGACTCAGTTGTCAGTAAGCGCTCGTGTTGTTAAGTTTTCTTCTGTGTCCTTAGTATTTTTTTTGGCAGCTTTTACTCGCTACGTGTGGCTCCTCCCCTTACGACACCGGTCTCTCTCCTAAATGCTTGCCACGAAGTCCTCATCCATGAGGAAAATGCCAAGCTCTTGCAAGGAAAATCCCGCTATGTGGAGCACATTGCGCTGAGCGATGTTGAATGTATTTTCGACGTATGTATGCTCAATGTTCGGGCTATTTTTATTCGGTGTGGCCGTGAATTTTTCCTGTGCACTACAGCGTTATCGTGTTCAAAAATTGTTTGACATGAAGGATGATTCGATTTACCCGAGTTTGATGCAGTCTGCTTTTGATGTACCGCCATGGTTTACTACATAGCGTGTCTTTCAGTATTTGAAGATTATACGGTTACACGACTGCATCCCGGAACAATTGGAGGAAGTGGGGGTTGACGTCGAACCTTGCGCGAGTGGCAGGGAGTTCCGCAGCCACCTGATGTTGGCTGCGGGCTTGGTGTTCCGCACCCAGCAGGCGATGACGAGGCTCTCGGCTTCTCTGACTTCCACTACGCTGCCGTTCCCCCGGTGGCGTAGCTCGATCTCTTTTGTCGGCACTGGAATGTTGGCGAAGCAGAAAGACACGCTGTTCACACGCGTCAAGTAATGACAAGCACCTATATGTGAATAGCTTATGTGTGTTTATTAGGGCAAAATACTAATGTGGCCTCCAAAGACGTGAGACAAGTGAAATAAAAAAAAAGATAGAAAGATCACGAGACATCTAAAGTAGCGAAAGCCATACAAGAGTAAGTTAAAACTTGACTGTGTATATATGCGATGATAATCAAAGCCAATTAGATGAGTATTAAGTTAATTAATGAGTGTTGGACATCCATATTGAGTTCACAGTAAAATAGCCAGACCGGGTAACTCTCACTTGCAATAATCTCAGGCAAATGTGCAAGGGACTTCGTCAGTATATGCTTTTACGTTTTTAGCTGCAGCTGCAATATATAAAAAGTAAAAAAAAAGAGTCAAAGAGTTGCTTATGCAAAACCTTTCTGCACCACACCTGGTTCTGAGCTGCCTCCTGAACAACCCACCTTTGACTAAGCGTCGATGCCATGTGATGAAGACGTCATCATGTGACGTCACAAGTACATCACAATGACGGGATACGTTTTGGTGACCTATGACGTCATCATGTCATGATGAGTTCTTGCATCACTCGTGTTGCCACCGGTGCAGTAGACAGGGGGTTCTCGCGTTTGTTGAGGTATGCATATAAGGCTAATATAAATAACAGTACGAGACTACATTGAAGCAGCGCATTAGCTACAGCCTGCAGGAATCAAAGGCACGTACGACCTCTTCCTCAGACGATGAAGCTACGTATAGCGAGGGCCTATGTAGAGATTCCTTGGAACACTCACTATAGCTATGCCGTGGAGCAGTGGCGGAAACAAGTAACGAACTGCTAATGATAATCGAAGCATTGATCGAAAATCCAGTTGTGCGTACGAAATGAGAGGGCTCAGATTATTTTATTTCTGCAAGTATTTTAGACTTCAGCAATACGCCTCGTACGTTGCCAGGTCAGTACCAGAAATAAGAGTTGGACGTTGGTATGGATCACTAACTTAAGACGTAATTATTTTGGCAAAGAACGAATTACAGTGCTAAAAAAACAGGACGCAGCGCTAACGTCTTTTTATCGTTGCGTCCTCTCTTCTTTTGCCTTATCCTTCAATTTCTCTTCTTTTTAGCGCCACATAGATGTGTCTCAAGTGGGTAGTTCGCTAGGACGTGTATTTTTTTTTAAACTAACACCACTTCTGTTTTCCCCATAAATGCTGCTAAACTAAGCGTGTTTTCTTCGTAAGCACAGAACATACGCAGTGAGGGAACAGGGCCTTGCATAAGCCACGCGACTACGGCTTTCACTAGATACTATGTTAACGTACCGAGCACTGTGATGCGAGCAGCAGTCCAAATGGCATGATTCTTGTGGGCTGGTCCAACCTGCGAGCACAACAAAAACCACCCTAATGCAGACGATTGACATTATTTACCTTGCACTTACTTGCCAAAACTGCGTACCAAAGCAGTCACAAATTTAGCGCTAGTATTCCAATATAGTGAACTATGCAGCTCTGAATGAATATCTAGGCATACTGTGCATGATCTGTTGGGAGGCTATTCGGACAAACTCAGCACGACTTGGACGAAGACAGGAGACACACGTCTGTGTTTTGTGTGGCTGCTGCCTTCGTCTAAGTCGAGCTACATTTGTACGAGCTCTTACCAACTCACTGAAGTCGAATTGTTAGTGTTGAGAGCATCTTAAAGACCGATATAGAAGGGACATTTTTCAGGAAAGAAGTGTTCTGTTCAATTAATTTTTGTTATTAGTTGTACAGCAGTCTCTGCTTTTTATGCTTTATCGCACAGAAACAGACCAAAAATGCAGCAAGAACAAATTGTTGACGAATGTGACAAGCAAAGCAGAAACATTCTTCAAGTGTTTTACGCAACTAAAGGCAACAAGGCTTAAGTATTGAAATAATAAAGATGTAAGGAAGGCAAGCGTTCAATTGTCAGAACACACTGAGATGAAGTATCATTGATATTCGAATATTACATTCGGATTTCGTCAAAGAGCCTCTCGATGATGGAGCAAATCCAGCTGCCTTCCTTTTTCGCTAAGCCAACTCTGCCAATGTTTGAGCACTTCTGTATAGTCACCGTCCGCACACTTGTTTACCGTCCTTGCAGCTCGACGGGTCTGAATGTTCTTGCATGTGTAAATTGTTTGTGGTTGTACAAATCACTAAGTGCATCCAAAGAAAGTTTTGCCGGCGTAGATTTACTACTAGAGTGAAAAGAGAGAGAGAGAAAAGATGGCAGCATATCCACGGAGTGAATGATGGAGAGTGGGGCGAAGCATCCGTCCGTACATTCGTTCTTGCTTCCGTCCGTTCATGCGTCCGTCTGTGTAACCGTCCGTGCGTTTACTCGCCCGTCCGTGCGTGCGTCTGTTCGTGCGTCCGCACGTCCATCTGCGCGTCCGTCCCTGCGTTCGTCCATGCATCTGCCCCTGCGTCCGTCCGTGCGTCCATCTGTTGGTGCAGCCATTCGTGAGTCCGTCCATGCATCTGTCTGTGTGTCCATTCGTCCGTCTATTCAACACTCCAAGTACCACCATCTCGCATATTTTCATCATATATTCCGCATATGCACCACCATGCAGCGGACATTCCAAGGACTAAACGAGAGGTGGCACACGCACACTTTCTTACGGCTTGCGCTTCGTGTCTACTTCCCACCTTTAACCACCTCGAGTTCATGGTATAAACTAGTTCACTGTACTCATGGCGCTGCGGCCCAATGCTCGCTAAACCTTTCTAAAACCAAGGAGGTTACGCCCAGCGAGTATAACGTAGCACCCCTTTCTTGTCAGATAGTGCTCAATGTACACGCCAATTGCTGCTAAGGGGGAATGAGAGACAGGAGAATTCGACTTTTAGTTACCACGCACGCTGCGAATTTTTTATTGTTCAACAACGCACAGAACAAATCTCTCACCGGTGCCACCTTGGAGGTCGAAATGTAAGACTGGTTACACACTACGGCTACAACTACGACTACGAGGGACAAACGGGTCCCGCTATAAGGAGCTTCGCCCCTGAAAAAACGTAAGGCTTTTATTTTTCTTCTTACTTGGCACTGGTATTCTGCCTCGTCCTCCATCTGGACGTTGCTGATGCGCAGATTATAGACGCCGCGTTGATTGTCTACGATCATTGTGTACCTCGGGAAGCCTGGTATGGAGGGGTCGAAACCTAGAAGATGAAAAGAACATCCGCAAGTGAGCAAGACAATCAATGTGGTTTCCAATAATGTTCTGATTGTGTCAATGCTTAGTAACAAATCAATTTCTCGTCGCTCACAGGACCGTACTGTGACAAGTGTCCAGGCTTTTTTTTTTGAAGAAACAACGACTTCATATTCGCTAAAGCTACATCCAGATGAGCTGTACACCCAACAGCGAACTTTTCCGGGATGCAAAATGTTCTATAAACCTGAATTCCCACTTTGTCTGAGAATGTAACCTCCAAATAAATGTTCCACATTGCACTTGACATGCCGTCTTATACAGTGATTATTTTCATTATAAGCATTATATAGCACTGATATAGCAGAGATTCGCATTTTTTGTGGATCCAGCGTCCCGCAAACTTTTGCTTTTGTTAGTACTCAACGTCAATGAGTGGAACAGCAGGTTCTGATTGATTGATATTTGGGGTTTAACGTCCCAAAACTACCATATGATTATGAGAGACGCCGTAGTGGAGGGATCAGGAAATTTCGACCACCTGGGGTTCTTTAACGTGCACCCAAGTCTCAGCACACGGGCCTACAGCATTTCCACCTCCATAGAAAATGCAGCCGCCACAGCTGGGATTTGAACCCGCGACCTGCGGGTCAGCAGCCGAGTACCTTAGCCACTAGACCACCGCGGCGGGGCTGAACAGCAGGTTCTCTCAGCGTATAATTTAGTTAAGGAGATGTAGCCTGTCATTTATTGCTTGAGCACAAAATTCGGACCGAAGTCATTGTCAAAACTGGAAAACCGAGAAAAAAAAACACGAAAGCGTGAAAAACACTAGGAAATAGTTTAAAACATTCGCCACTATTGAAATGACGCTGTTGTTGTGCAACCTGGGAGGTAAAGTCGTTTATCCTGTGATGAATGTGTAGAAATGTACAGACGATGGTAAATGTGTCATCATTTATTGTCATAGGTAAAGGAGGGGGAATTTAATTCAGGCGAAGATTGCTTGATCTTTGATTCGATTAGCTAGTGTGAATCCCTTGTTTTATTTAATGAGCTGACGCCATTTGCGTAATCTATATTTTTTTTGTCATAGACTGCAGCACAGTATGTTCAATTGTCGTAATAAATAGCTGTTTAACGGGCAAAGTCGTGGCAGCTTAGGCCTGTCTTTGCACAGGCAGTAATTGTTGTTACATCACCAATACAAAACGAAACACGAAGGCGAAAAAAGGGCCCTCCCATGGTGGTCTAGTGGTTAAGGTACTCGGCTGCTGACCCGCAGGTCGCGGGATCGAATCCCGGCTGTGGCGGCTGCATTTCCGATGGAGGCGGAAATCTTGTAGGCCCGTATGCTCAGATTTGGGTGCACGTTAAAGAACTCCAGGTGGTCGAAATTTCCGGAGCCCTCCACTACGGCGTCTCTCATAATCATATGGTGGTTTTGGGACGTTAAACCCCACAAATCAATTGAGGGCGAAAAAAGGCACATGCATCTCACTGTTCCTATAATACGTTTGCTTGTACGAGTCGGTATACGCACTCAGATGAACGCAGCACGACTGAGACGAAGACAAGAGAGACAGGTAGACACAGGTGAGCGCCACTTTTTACGCACAATACCTCGCTATATGTAGCAACCAAATTATTGACAAGAATAACGAATGGTAAGAAAGCAAACAAAGACGCTGTGAACAGAAATAATCAGATGTCTACAACCAGACCGAAAAGCTAGCACTGATGCACACCCACGTTACACAATTAGAGCTAATCTAGTGATGACAAGAATGACAGCCGTCAATTCGAACATGAGCAGAGCATGAGATAACTACCCGGTCTGAGTGATAAGCTTGTGACGAACAAAACCACGGACGAAGCACGTGTTGATGAAACGACAAAAATTGAACGCTCTACAAAATCGATATCTGTGTCTGTTGGTAACGCCGACGGCTTGCTTGCGCATTTGGTGTAAAAACAACAATGAAAACACAACCGAAAACTGACCCATAGATTAATAACAAAAAGCCCGTGTTCAAAGGACAGACCAAACAGTGCGAAAATAAGAGCTAACTTCCTTAGTATTGCGATAAATAAGAGAGTCAGGATGAAGAAATGACCAACAATAACACGGAAATCGCACGTGAGGGCGAAACGACATGGCTTAAGAAAACTAGATAGTCAAACTTTGTGTCACTTAGTAGAACTGACGGATTGCTCACATGCCTGTTTGCGGCTGTTCTAATGAAAAAATGCTTCAAGAAGTTCGCGTTCGGTCCTGTCTTTCACTCTCTTCAAACATTAGCTGCTGTTGAAACTTGCTCTGCGGCCACAACACTTGCATTGCTAAGCAAGAAAGCCTCTAGAATTATTGCATAGATTCAGCTCGTCCACTAAAACATCTGTCTGCTTCATCAAACCACTTTTTCATAATTTGGTTACTGTAGGTAGACATTTATTAATTTTTATTTATTTGTGAAAGCCTCCGGGTATAGTTGTACATTATAGAGGGAAGGGGCGGAAATATAGTTGGACAACAAGACAAATACAGGATTATGTAATTCCATTACCACGAAGATAAATATATAGGTAACGTTTTACAAGCAAGCAGCACACTTTACTCAAGTACAACTGAACTCAAACCACATAGAATACACTAAACAGCCAGTACACTTACGTCGCTTAGTATAATTCACGATTTCGAGTATATTAGTACATTTTTAAAACAAGTGGAGTCGATGATGCTTACTAATGATGCCGGTAGGTTATTCCAATCTATTGAGGTCTTAAGAAGGAACGATTGTAAACATGCTAAGCTGTTGTAACGAGGTATATACGCTGATATTGTGCATAGGAAAGGTTTGTTGTAGGGCAAATAAATTCACTTGTGTCCGCCTCGGGGAAACAGTGGACGGTGCTCGGCTGCTGTCCTGAAGGTCGCACATTCGATCCCAGCAGCGGCTGTCGCTTTTTGATGGAGGCGAAGTGGTAGAGTCTCGTGTACTATGCGATGTCGGCGCACCTTAAAGAACACCAAATGGACAAAATTTCCGGAGCCCTCCCCTGCGGCGTATCCCATAATCATCTCGTGGTTTTGGGACGTGAAACCCCCGATATTACCATTAATAACTGTATTTGTGAAACAGTGCTCGTCCGTGACGGGTTTCTCCTATATTTGTCTCAGCCGTGCTGCATTCGTCCAAGTTGCTTATCTCCGGCACTTGATTTGCTCGCCCACTCCTATCGGCCAACTACGTTAGATGTCACATGATGGCCTCCCATGTGATGCCGAAGCTTGCAACTAAGACTTTGAGGATGCTTTGGCTTCACGTTCAAGAGAAGAGCGCCATACTGTTATCGGGCCCTGCAAGCGTAGTCTTCAATCGAAAAGAAATGTTGCCCGATTAACTTTGGCCGCTTAAAACTATCTTAAAATGCTTACTGCAAGTGCAGTTGCCAAATACCCGCTACGCCATAATTCTTTCTTTTTCAGACCCTCTACGCGCCCGTATAAGATATACCAGGCGCACCTGCACACTCAGTTGTAATAGGCGTGAAACTTTAACTACCCACTTGTTGCGCAATTCATTCGTTCTGACGTCCGATGCAGTTCAACGATTCTGCCATGCAATATAAGAGTACTAAGGAGACATTCTTCGCTATTACAACATAACATTTTCATAGCGTTTTTTTTTTTTGCAAAGCAGTTTAAAGAACTGACTTGGCTCCCTACTTGTGACTCAGAACACCTGGACTATATTCTCACACAAAGTTAAAACAGATTTCTTTTTATACGCATCTATCTCAAATTTTCACACGTAGACAACGCTCATTTTTCGCTAACAGTGAACGACGCCACCGCTGACACTGAAATTTCGGCGAAACAAGCTCCTGAACGCTATCTTGTTTAAATGTTTAATTACGAGGAAATTCGACACACAGAATGTTGTGACGACTTCATGATACAAAAGAAGCTCATGTCGAAGGCCACCATACTTAGAAGTGTGGCAGCTTGGGCTAGTTGGTATGGCATGACGATAGTTATAGCGCGAGAACAAAACGTCTTTCGTGTCCTTCTTGTCTCTGTGTCGTCGTTTTGTTCTCGCGCTAGAACTATCGTCATGCCACCATACGGTTTGTAAGCGCGCTCGTTGCGACAAACCACACCACATTGCAAAATCGTCGCTGCGTCCCTTTGAGGGATGTTAAATGGATGTCAGGTCGAATGGATGTCCGATGGATGTCGAGTGGATGTTGCGACTCACCTAGGAGGAAGCCGTCCTTGCTCCATTGAACGGGTCCGGCCAAGTTGCCCACGTGACACTGCAGCTCGGTAGTCTGCCCTTCGACTGCCTGGGTGTCGCGGGGACGCACGCGGAAGTACTGCTGGCCGCCCGCCCACGTGCCTAGCGCTGACGTTAAAAGCATCGCGATCAGTCGTCTCTCATAAGGTTGCCATGAATACTTCGAATTTTAAAGCCTATAACTTCAGCACTTCTAACAAGTTCTGGTCATATTAGGTTATAGTTTGTACCGAATTTCTATCGTTTGGAAGATATTAAAAATAAGTGGAGCTCTGCCTACCTTATGTCTGCAAATAAATAAATAATATCTTTAATTATAGCGCTAGTTGTTGCATGCATATTTCTTTTTTTTTCACTCGATTCAAGGGTAAACCGCCATTTACCGAATATTTTTTGGCAGATTACAGGATTTTAAAAGTCACTTTCGACAGCATGATTGCAATTTCTGAACTCGACTATACTCAAAGCGACATGTGTTACTCTAGCGGGAAGCTCACGCAGATAATCGCAGAATTGATTGCAGCTAAATGATTATTCTTCAGTTTGTTTTACGTTTAATATTGCAACTGACCAATTTTCGCCGGTGAGTTCTCAAAGCACGTTTTTTAAAGTAAAATCTCAGCGTGGCTCAGTTGTCAATTTCTGCTTCAACAAATTTTCGGTTAAAATTCACTGTTCCACTCGACTTTTGGTCGAAACGTTGTTTCGTGATTTCAGAAGAAAATTAACTGGAACGTTCACGTCTATTGTAGCACACTTTGGCAACTGAGATCTCGAAAGTAGTTCAGTGCAGAACACTTGCTGAAACTGAACGCACCTTTTGAAAGTACATGCTATATTTTATCACTTGAGACTGCAACTGAGAGTTTGTTAATTAATGTTAATTAATTAGTCGTTTATGGTAAAATATTTTCACCTGTGACAGCACCCAAGGACTACAATTGCGTACTTTACTACAGTTTCTGAAAACTATGCATTTTCTCTCCTCTCCTTCATTAAAATTAAAAAAAAGAACTACGAGTGCGATACATATACACCATATTCAGTGTTAGTTTACACGAGTTAACAAAAATTTGCTTTTGAAGAAAGCATTAATTTTAAATTTCTGAATAACTTCAAAGCTTAAGTAACCTAGCGCCACATGTTATTTCCCGACTGATGTCATAGCACTAAATGTGTTTTCATATTTTCTAGCTCTTTTTTAGAGGTGCAGTGCGTCGGAATTCTCGTTTAATCGAAAATTTGCTCAGTATCGGCCTCAGCTGAGTGCCACAATATTTCTCCGTGACTAAAACATTTCTGTTTTCCCTGAACCTGATAGTAATGCGGTGACCCAGCTGTCGCATGCATAATTTTTGTTCATGAAAAATAGTGATGTGCACAATCAGAACTGCTCATGTTAGAGATAACAAAGAAATGCCCACAGTTACAATCTTTTCACAAAAGGACCATTCCAATCCTGGGAAACATATAGTATTATATGAAAATATGTTATCAAACTCAATCTTAGTGATTGGAACATAGTTACTTTAATCAAGCTGTCCACGAGAGTGACACTGTGTTGATTTTAGGAGCATTCGCACGAAAGCAACGCAAACACAATGCAAAAAAAGACCACTGACTGCCCATCAGTTACTTCTGTTTCATCTACCCATGCTTTGTAACCACGTTACTACAAGAACACACCACTCGTGTGTCCTTAATACTAACTGACATTTGGAAATTTTCACGCTCCGGTCATATACGTGGATAGTTAAAAAATGCATATATATTACAGTTACTTTTTTTTTTTTGCGAATGAACACGCGCTCACCATAGTTGCAACGAAAAGACAATTTATGGCATTTCGAGACCTCTAAGGCTCTCTACGGCAAGAGACCCGTGTGGGTCTCGAAACGTCACGAATTTTCTTTTGGTGGCAACTTTGGAGAGTGTTTGTTAGTGACGCAAGAAACGTACGCTCCTCGCCAGAGGGTGTACCGTCGAACCCTGGACTCTAAACTACAGCTGCGTATTAAAAAAAAAAAAATCCCACCATCAAACACAAAGAACAGCACAAATAGAGTAGGTTGTTACTCACACACAAGTTACTGTAGGGACGTGTGCTCACGGTGATAACGCAATTTTTTTTCTGCTCATTATTAATTGCAGTATGTGATGTTCTATACAGTGAAGCAGTCACATCACAAGTGCCCTGTTCTTGACGTATACACTCAGCACCAGAAAATCATTGACTATTCCGGCATTCATTGATATGCTTGCTTTTCGCTGAAGCGATGATTTCTGCCGCTGAAACTTATAACCGTTACTTGCACAGCAACGTGATACTGCAGAATTTGATAGACGTCTCCGGAACTTACGAACTGGTCGCAAAATATCCCGCAGCAAACGAACTTTCACACTGAACATGAAGCTTTGTGCATGCATACAAATATTTTTTCAACACATTTCCCAATACAAGCCGTTTCAAAGAAAACTGGGACATTATTTTAGAGAGAAAACTGGATGCGTATGGGAATGAGCCGTTTTTAATTTTTAAATCAAGAGCGAGAAAAATGTTACGCACTCTCAACTATACATTCATTTTGTCTCATGCCCCAAATTCTCAGTATTTAACGAGTTAGGCTTTCAAGAAAGATTTCTGGAAGTTATGCTGACGGCCTCTAAGAATGTTTTTCCCGCCTCTAACTTTGATGCATTCTAGACGACTGTTCGGTTCTCACTTCACAGTCTCCGTTCGCTCTGAGTGAACGAAGCAACGCGTTTCGAAATTACCGAGCGGCATACATTCGGCACTTAATGGGCACAGTCGCAACCTCACGAACTGCTTCTGCACGAAGTTCAAAGTTCGTATGACCAGATTATTCTGCGTGGAGGGGCTGCAGAGTCGGAAGGCCGACTGCCAGACGAACGTGAACGTTCCAGTGTCGCGAGAGATTTAAAGTGAGCCGGTTGTCCGCCAACCAGTGCTTCAAAGGCTTGGCTCGGGAAGAGTCTAAATGGGCTGATGAATCAGTAAGTCGGAACTCACCTTGCCATGCGAGGAAGGCGAAGGCCAATGAGAGCCGCGCGCAGCCTCCGCGCGCACCCATCTCGTCGATGGCCGCTGCAATCTGCGATGGCCGCCCGGCCGGGGACTCGCTGCGATGAGCCGGAGAGGGGGCGGGCGAGCCCAGGGCGCGTCGAAGTATGCGAGAAGAAGCGGTTCGGGGACCGATACTAAAGCTACGCAATCGTGCCAGTCGGTAAACACTTTCCCAACGTTACGTTTTCAACTACCCAAAAATTGGCACCTGAAGCAGGCACCTAACGTTCACAACGCCACCTATGACCTAAAAAAACAAGCGTTTCAGCAAAAACTGGAGCATAAAACAAAACTTTGCGTTAATTTTGTTCTTCATAGACCGCGCTTGCGAGCAACCAGTGCTCAGTATTGGTAACCTAAGACGGCACCCCTTTAAAGCAGTGCCCTTCAGCTGATGCAAATTTAAGAACGCCGGACCGATAGCTATCTGATGGAAACAAGTGCGCTGTGGGAATGTACTCTTCCGGCCCGGGAGCAACGTTTCGATCAACTGCGAGGCGCAGTGCGATATGAGCACGCAAGCTGATAATAAAGAGATCGACACTGCAGCGGGCATTCCAGGCAGCCGGAGGCGTGAAAAAATATTTACAAAAAAAAAAAAACGCCGCTCCGCACTCGTTTGCGGCTGGATAATTAGATGTACGTCGGCGACAAAGATGGGTGCTGTTGACGCCTCGACACCAGCTTTTTGTATTGATTGCTAGCTCCAAAGTCGCTGTAGCCTGACTAGGACGCCGATTATTTTTGTTAATCTGATTTCGTTATTCAGATCTGGATGGCTGCTTGCTATAGCGTAACCATCATTTATGTGTCTATCATCAAAGACATTGAGAGAATCGGCCACCACACAAGCATTTGCTAACTAATCAGCGTAGTGGAAATTGACGCGAGCACACGCCAACATTGATTACTACTTTTTTCCCCACAGTCGGTACACGTTTTATGTAATGGATGTTTTTTTTTTTTCAATTCTACGACCCCTACTCTCGCTAAATACTGAATTCAGCATCTTAGGACGACTGACTAGTCGCTTTTAATCAGTGAATCATTTCCTGTAAGCATGGTTACATAACGAATATGCCTTACCAATAGACAATACGAGTAAATAAATACATAAAAAAGAACTATGTGTGTGCTAAGCTGAGTGTATACTGCACACTACAGGCTCATAATGTTGTTGATGAAACGCAGACGCATAGCTTATTCCAGAGCGTATAGCAGACGACATGCATGTACCGGAAATGAGCCACCATGACGTCACAACTGGCTAAGCGACCACGCCTCTTTCTACCCGCCTACGTTTGAGAAAGAGCACTTGCGTCCTTTCGGTCAGAGCGAGCAAATCGTCGCGTCTGAAAAATCGAACTCAGCTGCCTCCTCTCGACGTCGCCAGCAGTCGGCTCATAACGCATACCGGGAAAAACTGCGCAGAATGACCGTCAGGTGGGGATGCGCACAGTTTTATTGGTTGCAGTTCCGCAGATGGAGCCACTTACTTTTTCGCGGTTGGTCAACTATAACGACCCACGAGGATGGCTCCAGCTTGCGGCGGTAAACCCCTTGAGTTGCGCCTTTCCCCGGCGTCATTGATCGGGGCTCTAGGTCACGTGACAATTCTGTTTCCGGAACAAAACAACCGGCGTGCCATCAATGCTTGGCCTGTTCGTGTTTACCTTCAAGCCTTCCTCCTCTAAGTCTCACACTCTGTCTCCTTCTCTCTTTATTTCTTTCTATTTCTGCCTCTAGATATTTTCGATGGATCCCAGAGATGCGAAAGAAACGCGCTTTGTAAATCCATGCGCGCCGGAGGGCACTCAACAGAGCATGCTCGCCGACTCTGCCGTCCGACTATCGTACAACCCCAGACTATATAGGACAACCCCCACAAAGGAAATCGAAGGATGTCTATCGGTGGTAGCAGGTGTTTATCGCCACATATTTGATCGATCTCTGGCGTTTCTCTCAAAACTTTTAGTATTGTCGTCAGATACAGGGGATCAATTACGATGGCACCTTTTTCATTTTGGGGAGGGGGGGGGGCAAACTTAGGTTGCACTAAAAATTTGGGCTTTTTGGTACATATAGCGCTGTTTTATGGCGGTTTATGCGGCCCTCATGACACCGACATTTATTGTGCATGCTGACTTCAGGGACATTTCACGCTTGCTCAGAATGATGTAGGATATGCCTTACCTTTGTACGTAAGATAACGACGGAGGCTGACGCAGCAAGTCCGGCAAGGGGAAAACCAAAGTAAGGCCTTAACTCATGGGGCTCACTGTGTCAACCAAGGCACTTCAAGAAGAGATTACCTAGGTGAGGAGCCATCATTTACTTGGTTGTCGATCATCGACTCGCGATGAGAGGTGCCGGAATCAGGGCAGTGCATGCACTAGCCTATATTATAAAGGAACACTAAAGTTAAACAATGAACCAGTTTAGACTGATAAATTAAACTATGAGAAATTTATTATCGTTAGTTTGGCCATAGCAGGTTCATTAATAACAAAAGGAAAATGAATCTAAAGGTTTCATCTTCCGCGCTGAAGCCTCCGCACGTGTTGTGACGTACACCACGTTTTTTCGAATCTAGTCCACACTGGCAGCACGAAATTTTCTTCGAAACTTGGTATGCTAAGTTTCTGGCCTCACAGGAGGACGATGCTTAGTGATCAAGAACTACGTAGACTCTGGTAGTCTCCGTCGAAATTTGTGACGTCAGCGCACTTTTCGCGCGTTTTCTTGCTTACCACCTAATTGTGCTCTCGCGGTTAGCGCGATGATTTTGGTATTGTGAAAGAGTCAGTTAATATTGCGAGAAAAATAGTTGTTCTTTTTCGTCTGCCTTTAAAGGAGCGGTAAATCATGCGTACGCATACTGCCAACTTTCCATAAGTTGACGCTTGCTTCTTTCGTTTTTTGAATGTAGTATACCTTTATATCCATGATGGCATTTGAAAGTGCAGAATACACCCAGGATACACAAGCAAGGAGACAAGTACCATTATGGATCCTTACAAACTTGTCCAATTATCTGTTCTTATATACCTTTATATACTTGGTGGTGTGAAATGCGAAATGCTTGACTCCGTTTGTTGCGCGTATTATTGACGCCTCTCTAGAAAACTCCTCTAACGCTGTCTGGCTTACGTTTATGTAGTATAGCGTACGTCAAGCACAATCGTGATAACTTGCGTCGAGGAAGCAAATAAGTAAACAAAAGTGAGTTATTTGCCAGTACCACTGCAGCAAGTAATTGTATAGCTGGCCCTAATGTCTAGCCTTACTTCAGTGATCCTGGGAGATGGCTTCCAGCTGTCTAAGATGTTCACCATATCGCAGCAGCTATGATGTTGCGGAGTGGCCTTAGGCGCAGAACTACTGCAACGTACGAGGTATACCTTCTATAACCTCTTTCATTATGGAACGGCAGCACAACCACACACGGACAGATATAAGAAAGTACAAGAAACAGTCTGCACATGTGGGAAACTTGCTATGGTTGTTCTCACAAGTGTCGTTTGTTAAATGAAGGGTCCAGTTGCGAGTCAGCGCTGCGTTTCGTGTACCTCTCTGTCTGTGTGTGGCTTCACTGCCGTTTCATCATGTAGTACAGGATCAGCGACTTTCAATGCTCGTGAATCTCGTTGCATAGTGTGTTTGTGAGAAGGTTATAACATTTATTTTGTGTAGGGCACTGTAGCTGATTGAAAGAAGCAGTGTAAGAAACATGCGATGCCCGTGGTGTTGCACGAACACACAGTGAGGCGTCGCGCGGAAGCAAATGGCTGGTCAACATTTGAAGCACTATTTTATTTAATCTTTCAGTTTACACTCATACTTTGCACAAAAAAACATGTTCCTCCTCAACGCACAATGGTAATCATGGAGAACTTGCGTTCTGTGTGTATGCTGGGGATGTACATTTAAATTAGATGGACCCACACCTTGACACACTTGGTTCGACATGCGTTCAAAATATGGCAGTGTTACCGTGTAAACAACCAGAGGTGCCCTAGTGTGTTGTGCGCACCCTGATTCGTTTGCGTGGTGGAGGCCACGAGGCCAGATTTTTGAGAAGCCCAAGGGGATTTTGACAACCCACACACGGCGCTCGGCCAACCAAAAAAAAGAGAAAAAAAAGCGAAATGAAATACTATGCGTCTATATAAATAGCAGCAACTATGGTAACAAACCAACAACAACGTGTATAAAAAAATAAGGACCCTCTCTGCTTGACCTGATCGCATTCTGTCACTGCTTTCCTTGACTCTCACGGGTGACCTCCTCGGCCAGCGGTTTCCTTCGTGACCGACCTGTCGCTCCCGTGACGCGGATACAGCCGGTACGTGAGCTCGAGGTGGTATGACCGGATGTTTTAAAAAACACTCGTAAACTAGCGCTGCTTGTATGAATTTTTTTTCCTTTTTCGTTCAGGCCCGATGCGTCGCATATTTAGCGCCCATATCACACCGAGGTCACTGTCCCACGAATCAGCCACGCAATAAGCGCGCATGACCCATCCAGGCCCGAAACGGAAGTGAGTGATTTAGGAATGCTATGCGTCGCGCTTCTCGTCTGGCTGATTCGTACTGGCAGCGACCCCGGACAGAAAAATAGTTTTCTTAGTTGAAGCATAGTTCCCTTTTATTCTTTGGTACTACCAGGACACGAAACATAAAAAAAAGAGAGAAAATCTATCGCCTCGGAGGCAAACACATCTTATAGAGGCGCAGATCGGGTGGCGCCTTATCCCCGATACATGTCACGGGGAAGGCAAACTCGGTTGACGAGGCGATGAGCGAAGTACGCCCCGACACGAAAAAACGAACAAAGCCACACAAATACTTGAAGCTCGAGAGAGAGATAGAGAAACACGGGAGAACAATGGAGTATTCCATACAGATAGTTATGCATATAAGAGAGAGCATCTGCATTATGTGTACATATATGCTATACTTGTAAGGGAATTTGAATTGAGCATAAAGAAACGTTTTTAACATTAAGTGACACTACTGTACACCAACGTTTTTTTTTTTTTTCATTTTACACCGAGGATGATAGCCACCAAAATATCTCTGTGAACAAGATATACGCTTATATAATGTATATCCTTATTTACAAGATGTTTTTCTTTTTAAGGGAGAGATGCAACAAGTTTTAATCTCTGCAGTATTTCCAAAAAACAAAGTAGCTGACAAAGCTCGGTGAATGAAATAATTTTGGTGTAACCGTGACACGCAGCACGAGGCTTTTTCGAATCACCGTGACATCATCTAAACGTGCGTTTGAAAGCTGCTCGAGCACAATTTGTTCAAAGAGACTGTCCGACGCTGTCACTTGAAGTTACACGAGGCAAGCGTGCACTCTCTCCCGAAAGTAATGATGCCTTGTCAGCGGTTTCCTGAACAGCTCTGACGCAACGCTTTCTGTTTTTTTTTTTCAATTTGAGTAAAGTTGGCAGAGGCAATTCGGTTATTCGCGCTAGACATCACATCTAGAGCTCAGCTTTCTTTAAATGGAAGCTTCACACAAACGTCATGACATCACACATAGACTATACAGCGTTCATGCTGAGTTCATTTCCGAGCCATTCACAGAGAAACAAAAATTAATTATTTCCTATCTATAACTTTCCTCCCAAAAAAACTAAAACAAGTGACTCGAGTTGGCTAAAATAGGTGATATTTAGCTCTGATGCAGCAAAACAAAGATAGGTGCTTATAAAGCCCGAGCAACAGCACAGAATTCGAGATTCATCGTGCCATTATGTAAAACGCTTCTAGAAGACCCCGTAGAGTGTGCGTTATGTACAGGGTATAATATTATCTGTGATGGAGATGCCAGCCTAAAAGCAGCTTACAACGAAACACCACCAACGCCCGCGAAACAATGGGAGTAAAAGTGTGACCGTGGCAGCGAAGCAAACGCGCGTCTTTTGTCGCAGCTTGCTGGTGGAGATTGTTGGCCTTGTCTGCCGCCTGCCGCTTCACTGGAGGCCTTTGGAAACGCGATGCAGTTGACTCGAGTTTTGTCCCCACCACTCGTGGAGCAAACATGTCAGAGCAGTGCTTTGTTTGCAGCCGGCTGTTTGAAGAAGTGGGGCACGGAATGTGTTGTATTATTGGCATGTCTCTTCTCTCCCTTGTGCTGCGTATAAAGCCAGCACATGACTGTGACCACTGAGCATTCGCAAATAGCGCTCTCCAGAGATGGGTGTTTTTTGTTTGTTTGTTTTCGATCATTATGAAGACTGCTTGACGAAAAAAGGGGAGGTTGGTAGAACATCAAAGTCCATATTAATGATACTAAAACGGGCCAAAGCTAACGGCAGACATGTAGCGCGGCGCACAAGTTCGACAAGAAGCATATCATCGTTCGCTGGTACTTTTAAGCGGTTAAGAACTTAACTTCACCCATCCTTGAAGAGCTGCCTTTTTTTTTTGTGCGCCACACTAAGCATCCAAACATAACGCGTACAGAAACACACGTGCTCAAAAAAAAGAACGAGTCGAAAATGAGGTTGACCCCTAGCCAAGGATTGGCACGGTCACTCGCAAAACAAACGTGCTCGAAGAAGTACGCCGTCGTACAGCAAGTTTCAGACAATTAACTTGCTCGGAATGGTGTCTGACACCGTGCCGCCATCCTGTGCCCCCAAAACCGAGTGGTTCTTTTTCGAAAACAAGGAAGGTGGTGGGTGTGGTCGGATGAGTGGCCGCGGGGCTCAGGCGCGCGGCGTCCGGAGTACGAGCCCTGCGGCCAGCCCCAGCAACAACACGGCGACAGGTGTTGCCGGCGCGGCGGCCGCCGAAGTCATGTCCCTGCGCAGCATCATGACCTTGCTGATCACGTGGATGACTCCGTTCGTGGCCTGTACGTCGGGGCGCACGACGACCGCCTCGCGGCCCTCCCACAGCAGGTGGATTTTGCCTGCAAAGACATGGAACAGGGTGTTTCTTTAGGAGTACTCTTTGCTGGGCTATAGTCTGTTCGTGTTTATGCATGCAAGACACTAAGAATGGCTGTTTTTTTGCGACGAAGTAACGAGGGAAGGGGTCAAAGGAAGCGCGAACTTTCGACTGTTTATTTATCATAGATTACAACGGAATATATAGGAACAGACATGGGCAGCAAGCTAGGTACACACAAAGAGTGCATACCACCTCTAATCACAACCTGTGATCAAAGGGTATTTCTCATAAAGGGATGAATATATATATATATATATATATATATATATATATATATATATATATATATATATATATATATATATATATATATATATATATATATATATATATCCATAAGCATTTCATTTGAACGTTTCGACGGCGTTTCGACGGCGTTTCGACGGGAGCCCGTCTTTTTCAAGGCCTTGAGAAAGACGGGGCTCCCGTCGAAACGTCGGCTGAATAAACTCTTGTTTATGGGAAAGCGAATCTACTTTTACACTTATATATATTCACGTATCCCCACAGAAAGAAATCCAGGGGTGTGAGATCAGGTGACCTAGCCGGCCAGTGGACAGGCCCGTGCCTTCCAGTCCACTCTTCATGAAAAGTCGCATGCAACAAGTTTCGTGCGTGGCTGCTATGTGCTGGCACCCCTCTTGCTGGTACCACAAAAGTGGAAGCTGTCACAGAGGAATTTCACTGTGTACTTTCATCCACGTAACGCTGTCCAGTCAGCGTGTCATCGAGGAAGATGGGGCCGATTATACCTCCGGCGTAAATTCCGCACGAAGCGTTAAAAGACCACTGGTACTGCTGTCGAGTGCGCTTTACCCGGTGTGGGTGGCAGTCACTCCAGTAGCGGGTTTTATATAGACTTACTTGGACGTCTCTGCAAAAAACTCGCTTCGTATGTCCAGATCACATTACTAAGAAAGTTCGGAGATTCGTCACACTTTGTGAACATCCGGTTCGTGAAATCTAGGTGATCCTGCAAATCCCTCTCTGCCAACCTTTGGTGCAGGTTAAGGTGGTAGGGACGCAAATCCAAGTTATTCAATATCCACCAAACTGAGGACTGAAATCGGTGTCTGGGGACCTCCAGGCACCCATTTCAGGGTGCCAGAACACCGGCAAGTAGGTTGTCACTCAAAGATTGAGTTCTCAGCCGCTGTTTCGCGAAACAGCTGGTTTCTCGCAGGTTTGCATAATTTCTCATGATTGTTGATGAGTTAGGTCTACTGCCACACTTACATGAGCGATAAATCTTTGCCACCTTTCTTGTGTGACTCCCAAGAACAGCCTCATTGTCGCTTCAACAATTAGAACAGTAGATATATAATTAGATGTTTGATTAATGCACAAAAATTACATACAAATAAGAATATTATTCCTAAAAATTCTTATAGGCTACTCCACTGTACTACGAACAATATGGACTTTTTTAGAATCGTGCTGCAAGTTAACAGGGACACGATGTGTGTATATATATATATATATATATATATATATATATATATATATATATATATATATATACATCCCCCTACAGATCCCCCTACGTCATGAGTATCGGTATATAACTCGAGAGCAAAACATGCCTTTACAAAAGTGGTTTATTGTTCATTGTGCATTGATATACTTGTACGAAGTCTATTGGTGTTTGTCAGCTATACAACCCCTTGACGTGGAGGATAGATCCCCGTTGACGACTAGTGGCATATCTGCGTCCAGACGACTAATGCCCATGATCCCGATTGAACCATTGTAGTGGTAGCTTAGGTTGTTAGCATATACCTGAACACAGAATATCGCGGATCTCGCACAAAGATGCCACGGACAAGCCCCACTGCATGGTCACGCGACCACTGGTCGCGCTACGCAGTGGTACCCGATACGCACTCCATGAAAGCGTCGTCTCTTCAGGAGAGAAGCGGCGAGGTCTGCGTCTCACCAGAAGTAGGGCACCATAAACTCCACCAAGGCACGTGCCCATAGTTAACCCAGCATATGATTCTTAAAGGAGTCAGAGACGACCGTCGGACTTACCGTTAACATTTCGGACGTCCATCTTGCCTCTGGCTGTCTCAATGGACTTTAAGTTCTCCAGCTCCATTTGAGGTATTTCTCTTCCAACTATTAGGTGGCGTTCGAGAATCTGAGGAAAAAAAGAAAGAATAAAAAAAAAATACAAGGTTGAATTCGTCCTACTAGCTGGTTTCAGACTGTTTTCGAAAATCTTTCTTTCCGGACCTGTATTATGTTGTGTTGGGCCGGCCCGGAGGTAGGCTTACACGGCCGGATGCCGACGCGGACCACAGGAATGTACACGGCGACTGTTGCCGACAAAGTGCTCCGGCCGTTGCGTCCTACTTTACTAAAGGGACACTAAAGCGAAACAGTAAGTCAGTTAAGAATGATAAAGTATTCGTTGAGAATTCTATTGTCTTCGACTTCCCCTACACGGTTCTTTCTTAGAAAAAACAAAAAGATGTCGTGATTTCACGCTGATACGTCATGCCAATTTCAGTGTCACGTGCGTCACGGAATGTGACGGAATGGAACGTAGCGTACATTATTTTCACGGATGAATAAACTGCTATAAGGCCTTAGGAGGCGCAGTTAGGATCTATGACGTCTCGGTGCGGAAATCTCAATACAACGTGACCACGTTTTTTTTGAACGCATTTACTGTCTTACTTAGCATACTCTACCGGCAACAGTGGTGCTTTTGGAGCTGGGAAAGAGTAATTTATTAATCCGAGAAAATTGTGTTTCTCTTTAGAGTCCCTTTAAGTGAGGCTTTTATGATGAAGCTCTCCATGCATGTTTTCATGACTATGGCCACCTCTGTTGTTGTCTTGCCAAGTAAATTACACTGGGTGATGTCGAATGAAAGCACTGTTGCGACACCCATATCAGAATTACAACACTACACAGTTGTAAGGGACCTGCTTTGCTATCAGCGTTTTACCCGACGTGTATACTGTCCCCCTCACAAACATACAACAGCAGAGGAGGCCATGAATTAGAAAACAAAAACAAAACCATGCTTGGTCATTACTCCAACACACCATATTCCCAAAGTGTTATCGGGGTCTCTGCCCCTGGTACGGAGTCGATCTTACACTCCAGTTTTAGTACAGCGGAAAACGCTTACGATAGCGTTAGCGTGCGTCTCAACGCTAACGCTAAAACAGTACATGCTGTGTAGCAGTTGGTGGTGTTTTAAAACAGTAGGAGACATTCCCACTAACGATAACGTAAGCACACATTGTGTCATTTGGACATACAAACAATAAATTAACTGTATACAATCCACAAAAACGCCACTTAGTTGGGCTGCTCTAGGGTCACCGTTGCTGCGCTTCGGTGCCGCGTTCGGTAGCGAATGACGAAGACATCATGGGCGTCTATGCGCGGCTACACAAAGCGTGAGAGAATCTTTTAAACAAGCGTTGTTAAGCCTTCACGAACGCTAATCGACAGTGTATCTTGAAAGCAGAGCTATCTTATTGAAACATTATTACTTAAATATAAATCAAATATGAACATTACTTGCAGATGAGTGAGTTTACAATTAAGGCTAGTGACTCGAAAGATTCGAAGTAGAAGGCTCTTTTTATTACAGGCGCCGCCATCTTGCCCTTTACGAACGGAATCTCTTGCGTGGGTTAACACTGAACGCTATATATTCCGGAAATAGCGTACGTATAAAACCTCGGACCACGTTTATGTTCTGCGCATGCGCGTTTCGGAGCATGCAACACTAACGACAACGCAAAACGCATGCGCTGCATGTTTCGTGCTATAATGAGATTCCCTCACATCGCACTATTGTGTGCTGCTCAAAGCATCGGTTTTGGGACGTTAAATCCCACATATCTATCTATCTAGTCAAAATATACCATGCCACACTAGTAGTAGTAGTAAACAACTTTATTATTTTGCTTTTTAAACAACTTTATTACATACACCTGAGAGTCGCGGAAATGGCACGAACACACACTCTGATGGCGCGATAATCAAACTGTGACATGGCCGGTCAGCAAGCGCTGATCAATCAAGCTGTACTGGTGGCTAAGATAATAAAGTTTTGAAGGGCGAAGAACTTTAATGTCTAGGCTTGTCCGTTGTGCGTTGTCTAGCACAGCGCATGCAAGGTACCCACTTTTCGATCATTCAAGTGACTATAGGCGGCGCAGCGGAAGGTCGAAATGGCGGACGAGACGGTGATGTCGCGAGCGTTTACATCAACGTCGCAGAGCGTGAAGACGCGTTCATTGGTTCATGACTACTGAGAGGCCGGACTGCGCCGCAGTTTTATCACCGTCTGACAGCTTCGGAGCACGCCTACATGGCGCCGCCTGCGTCGCTGGAATGACCAAATACACCCACTACATGTGTCTCACGAAGCAGTGCGTGAGCTCACGGCTGGTTATTTTTTCATCCACTTTTCTTTCTTATTTACATTCCATTGGTTCTAATAACTTCCCCTGTACATTCCTTAGCATTACTGTCTGTTAGATGTCATTATTATTGCGTTAAAACACGGAAAAACGAGCAATATATATATATATATATATATATATATATATATATATATATATATATATATATATATATATATATTGCTACGGTATAAGCCAGGCTGTGGTATGTGCCGGTGATGAATAAGAGAAGGACGAGGTTGTCTAGTGTGGCCTGAGGACTCGATCTTTACTTCGCATTGCTCATTCTTATCCTCACTCTGTAAATAAACCCAGTAATCTTTTATTCAACCGTAACAGTTTTGTGGTGGAGGTGCTGGGTAATCAACCAAGCTACACGATTTTTCCTGATCTACGACAAAGCCGCCGCCTTGCTGGACTGCCGCCGTTACCACTGGAAGCTGAGATGTCTCATGGCGAAGAAGGAAACCGGAACCCCCGAGCTGAAGACCTTCCACCAGTCCCAGCAGCATCGCTAGGGCCCGTTCGCGCGCTGCTGGTCCCTGATTGCGTCAGGATCTCGTAGTGTCTGGCACATTCGGTGGCAAATCTGGCGAGGATGTGAGTGTCAGGCTCGCACACTACGAACGGGTGAGCAAACACTACCAGTGGGACACGGTGACCCAGCTGACCAATGTAGTATTATTCTTGACAGACACAGCGCTTGTGTGGTACGAGAACCACGAAGATGCCCTCACGTCATAAGGTCGCTTCGTTTCCGAAATGAGGGCGTGCTTCAGATACACCGTAACTAAAAGCGGAACAAACGTTACTCCAGAGATTGATTGATATGTGGGGTTTAACGTCCCAAAACCACCATATACTGCAGAGAGCTCAGATACCAGGAGAGACGTGCACGACCTATACTGAGGCAATCCTGAAGCTCTGTAAGATCGCCAACCCTTCATTGTCAGAAGAGAACAAAGTTGGCCACCTGTTCAAGGGCATTGCCGAGGACGTATATCAGTTCCTCATCAGCAAAGAGAGCCTTGGCACGGTAACTGACGTCATAAGCCACTGTCGCACATTCGAGACCTTGAATGTGCGACGTATCACTCCCAAGTTCGGTCACTTACCAAATGTAACCACCGTGGCATGTGTTGACGAATACACGCCACGTGATCTCGCATCGATAATACGCGAGATCGTTCGAGAAGAGCTTACTCGACACGCTCGCCCGACGCCGTACGACGCTACATCCGCGCCGCCTCCCTCTCGCCATCTCGTGTCGATTGCCCCAGCAGGCGCAGATGACTACAACTACAAGCCACCCTCATCACCGAGGCCACACTACCCGCTGCCGAGGTACGAAGACCATTTCAGTTACTCCCGCCAGCTGGCCAACACCTATCACGACCCGCGCGAAGATGTATCCGTGCCACCACCACGTAAGCGCAATGACTTCCAGGAGCACAATGAATACCGCAAAGCCCCTGTGTGCTACCGTTGCAGTATCGCCAGGCATATAGCTCGGTTTTGTTGTCGACAGAAAAAGCCGACATCCCGATATGATTCCCAATCAGCGTTTCCTCCAGCGGGCTCTGGTAACAACAACGGTCATTGGCCCACCTATTCCAGGAGTAGCTCACGACGAGAGAATCGCCGTGGCAGTTCTCCCGTTTCCGACCGTATTTTGACGCCTCCCTATAGCCGACTGCATCGCTCGCCTTCACCGGGACGACAGCTGTCATCACCGTCGCCGCCGTGAAACTAGCCGATGGAGGTGAGGTCGCACAACAGAATTTGCCTCAGGTGCCCCCGCCAGTTATAATGAACAAAAACAAGATAAGTGTCTTAATAGATGGCTTTTGTACAAGTGCTTTGATGGACACTGGTGCCCTGATAATCAGTTATGAGTTTTTCTTTCAAAAATAGAATTGGCCAAAAAGTTATGTTTTCTTGGGGCGATTCAACCAGATTTGGTGGCGTTGGTGGGGAAGTGCTTCATCCTGTCAGAGTTTGTGTCGTCAACATCTTATAGGCAGGAAAAGTGTTTCCAACAGATTTTTTGTGTTGGAACGTTGTACCCACGATGTTATTCTCGATTTCAACTTTCTCCAAAGGTGTGGCGCTATCGTTGACTGTGGAATTGGTGAACGTTCTGTCAGTGGTGACATTGTTCCTTCCCTCGTCGATGAACCGCAGCACCCCCGAAGGATGCTCTAATTATTTCCCATGAACTGACAGTGCCCCCACAGTCGATGAGGTCAGTTGCGGTATTCGCCCAAGTATCTGCCACGTCTCATTTTTTGACGCCATTGTTGAACCTGCCATCATTCAACGAGCTAAGAAAGGCATACTCGTTCGTCATTGTCTGGTATCGGTTGCTGAAGGAGCAACTTTTCCGTGGGCACTAAACTGTTCGCCAATGCCAGTTGTGCTTTCTCGAGGAATGAAGCTCGGAGTCTTCAATTTTTCTCTTGAAGATTCTATTTCAGTCATTAACAACAATGAAAGTGGAAAAAGTACAGTCTCTGGCAAGCGCAGTTGCTCTTACGAGTTGCAGATCGTAGGCATGATTGGCGCCACTTTGCGGTCACACGAGCAGCAGACGTTACGCCACCTGTTGAGACGGCATGCTTCTGTGTTTGACTTTTGCCAAGAAGAGAAGCCACTACCTTAACCATGTTCTCACGCTCAGCATAGGATTGACACCAGCACTGCCCATCTGATCCGGCAGAAACCTTACCGAGTGTCGTCATCAGGACGCAAATTTATTGCCGACCAGGTTCGAGAAATGCTAAAAAAGGGTATCATCGAAGAATCGTGTAGCCCGTGGGCTGCACCGGTCATCTTGGTTAAAAGGAAAGATGGTTCCTGGCGGTTTTGCGTTAATTACAGAACACTCAACGCCCTTACCAAAAAGTATGTATATCCGCTGCATCGGATTGACAACGTAATTGACTGCCTACACTCGGCTCCTTACTTTTGCTTCAGTATACCTGCAATCAGGATATTGGCAGATACCTATGCACCCATCAGACAAGGAGAACACCGCATTCGTGACGCCTGATGGACTGTACCAATTCTACGTGATGCCGTTTGGACTTTGCAACGCCCCCGCCACCTTTGAAATATTTATGGACTCTGTCCTTCGTGGTCTTAAATGGGAGGTGTGCTTATGCTATCTGGACGACGTCGTAATTTGTGGGCGTACTTTCGAAGAGCATAACGTCCGTTTGAGCCTTGTTTTAAACTGTCGGAAAGGCTAGCTTGATTTTGAACTCTAAGAAGTGCCGGTTCGGTGAACGACAAGCACTAGTTCTCGGTCACCTAGTTGACAAAGATGATGTCGGGCCAGATCCCCGTAAAATCGAAGCAGTGAGCACATTCAAACCACCCCCGACACTAAAGGAACTTCGCGGATTCTTGGGCTTATGCTCCTACTTTCGTCGCTTTGTGCCGAGATTCGTGGACGTTGTGCAACCATTGACGAGCTTGTTGCAAAAAACAGCCCATCCGAGTGGACAGCTGAATGTGATGCCGCAATTTCTTAACTGAAGCTTCTACTGACATCTGAACCTATTCTTCGTCATTTAGATCCATCTGCTCTTACTGAAGTGCACAGTGACGCAAGTGGAATTGGCATCGGAGGTGTGCTTGTTCTGCGCCATAATAATGCAGGGCATGTAATTGTTTATATTAGTCGATCTCTAAGCAAGGCTGAAAAGAATTATACGGTGACAGAGCAAGAATGTTTAGCGGCTGTATTCGTCATTCAGAAGTGTCGTTGTTATCTCTATGGCCGTTCCTTCACGATTGTTACAGACTATCATTCGTTATATACTGGGAGGCTTGTTACCCTCCGAGACCCATCTGGCCGCCTTGCACGATGGGCTTTACGCCTCCAAGAATTAGGCTTCACCATTTCGTACAGAAGTGGAAGACGACATTCGGGCGCTGATTGGCTTTCTCGCCTCCCAATCACCACGTCGGAAGACAGTGGAGATACTTTCGATATCTCTTTTGCTGCAGTCGCTCACACGTTTCCTGACGCCAAGATCTTCAAGTGGGAACACCTCAATGACTGAGCTGGTAGACTGCGGGCGTCAGCGAACAAAGGGTCGCTGACGACCGCAGTCTCAAAAAGGTAAAGGTCGTTTTGCCTTCGTGATAGACTGTTGTGGAAGAGTAATTACACAGCAACCGGCACACGTTATTTACTGGTTGTACATGAAAGTATTCGATGCGACGTTCTACGTACTATGCACGATGATCCAACTTCAGGACACCTTGGGTTCATTCACATCTTACGTTGAGCACATCGGCGTTTTAACTGGCCTCGAATGCGAGATTTTACGAAGCAATACGTCTCGAGCTGCGAGCCGTACCAGCATCACAAACGACCGACCAGTGCCCCGCACGGCCTTTTTCAACTCGTGAAGCCGCCTACTACACCTTTCGAGCGGGTTGGCATCACCCTGTTCGGTCCGTTTCCGCAATCTTCAAACTACAACCGCTGGACAATACTGTGCGTAGACCACCTTACCAGATACGCCGAAACCGCTGCGATACCATCTTCCACAGCTGATGGCGTCACTGCCTTTTGTTACGCATTGTAGTTCTTCGCCATAGTCCACCTTGTGTAATAATCAGGGACTGTGGTTGCCAATTCATCGCGGACGCTGTGGAAGAATTGTTTCGCCTCTGCACTTCGTAATTCAGACATTCGACACCCTACCATCCCCAGACGATTGGTCTTGTAGAACGTACAAACCGAACTCTTAATAACATGCTCGCTATGCACGTCTCGTCCAATCACAAGAACTGGGATGAGATATTACCGTTCATTACCTACGCATACAATACAGCGAAGCGTGAGACCACGGACTTCACGCCTTTCTACCTGCTCTACGCTCGATTCCCACGCAGCTCCCTTGATACAATCCTTCCATTTAAGCTCCATGCTGATGAGTCCATGGCCAAAACATTGTGCTGAGCTGATGAAGCCGGCCAAATCGCTCGCCTGCGCACACTGGCAGCACAAGATCGCTCCAAGCTGCGATACGATCAACACCATCATGCCATTTCATTCGACAAAGGTGAATTCATGTGGTTGTGGACCTCTCAACGGAAACGTGGTGTAGGTCAGAAGTTTTTACCGTAGTACACAGGCCCTTTCGTCATTGTAGATCGCTTGAGCGACTTGACGTACGTCGTGGCACGCTTGACGACACCTCGTCGTCGGTCAAATAAAACGCAAGACCTTATGGCTCCTCACAGCTCCCGGTACCTTACGGTTCCTCCAGTTCCTCGCCTACCTCGAAGACGAGGATCCGCCACCCATATCTCTCATCTGGGTCCCGGGCGCACGCGGGAAACCTGGGGAACGAGGCCACCCAGCGACAAGCTCGAGAATTCGTCAACCGAGCGGTGCGTCCCGCCAAGAACCCAGAGAACATCCGCGAGCCCCTCATATCATATCACGAAATTGCTCAGCGCTATCGCCTCGCGCGTCGAACAAAACCACCACCGCATTCCAAACTCACGAAACCACAAGAAATCACAAGGCGCCACCTCCAAACGAACTAGTTCCCGTGCCCACGGGTACACGCACACATTTACTCCAATCTGTTCAGTCCGCATTGCTCAAAATGTGACTCCGTCGCCTCCTTCTCTCATATATTATGGGACTGCCGCGAGGGTCCACCCCCGCCTGATCTCCTGACTACTTCCTCGTCCGAGACGTGGGAAATTGTATTCCGCGATAAAAGCCTGGAAGTACAGCTCCGGGCCATACGGCGAGCTGGTGAGGTGGCGGCCAGGCACGGCCCGATGCTATTCCTCTGTGAATTTTTTCACTTAAAGTTGTTTCTCTCTCTCTTAGTACACGTGTCTCTCGCCTCAAGAAGTTTCATGCTTCCAGTGACTTCGACTCACCCAGCGGGCTTCGTCTGTGAACCGGGCATTGCTACAGTATAAGCCGGGCTGTGGTATGTGCCGGTGATGAAGAAGAGAAGGACGAGGTTGTCTGGTGTGGCCTGTGGACTCGAGCAAATACGAAATTGCGAGGAAGCACGGCATACCTCCGAGCACGTTGTAAACCTACATACGCAACAGAACGGCCATTGAAAACGCCTATGAAGACGAGGATTTTGGCGCCAGTCGAAAAAGGCTAAGGACAGCGAAGTTCCCGGAACTGGAGTCAGCTTTGATTATCTGGGTTGAAGAAATGACCAAGGCAGCCGATTTCGCCCTGCGCTTGGACATTGAAGACTTTGTCGCCTCCGAGGGATGGTTTCATCGTTTCAGGGAGCGGCACAATCTCGTATTCTGCACGTTATCCGGTGAGGCAAAGGAAGTGGACGCCGAAACATGCGCTACTTGGAGAAGCGACACCCTGCAGCAGTACTTGGAGAGCTACTCATTACAGGATGTGTTTAACACTGACGAGACAGCGTTATTTTTCAAGTTGCAGCCAGACAAGACGATCACCTACAAGGGAGACAGCAACAGCTGTGCCGGCGGCAAGCGCAGCAAAGAGCGTGTCACTGTTCTGGTCGCCGCAAATATGACCGGTACGGAAAAGGTCCCCCTTTTTGTGATTGGCAAAGCACTCAAGCCACGGTGCTTCAAAAACATTCGCTCACTGCCGACGGAGTACGCCGCAAACAAGAAAGCCTGGATGACAGGTGACCTATTCAGGAAGTGGCTACTGAAATCCGACAGGCGAATGGAACTGGGTGGCAGACGCGTTCTTCTTGTCGTCGACAACTGTTCGGCGCACAAAGTCGACGTTGAGCTGAGAGCAACTAAGTTGGTGTTCCTTCCGGCAAATACGACTGCGGCCCTACAGCCAATGGACCAGGGTGTGATAAGGAACATTAAGTGCTTTTATAGGCGTCACGTGCTGGAGAGAATTATTTTTCGCGCGGGCGACAGGAAGGACTTCGGCATTACGTTGCTCACTGCCATGCACATGTTGGTGCGCGCATGGGAACAGGTGACCGCGACCACAATCGCAAACTGTTTCCGCCACAGTGGATTTGCAGCTGGAAGTGCGCAGGATAGTTGTGACGTCGACGTGGATGGGGCTGAGGAGCTCATGCCAGCGGCGTTGCGTGACACTCTTCGGGGCGTACGTTTTGCCGATTATGTTGAAGTTGACACCGGTGCATCGGTGTGTGGTGCCCTGACTGATGAGGACATTATCGCTCAAGTAGCCGGTGCGCAGCCTGATGCTGAAGAGCCAGAAGGTGAGGAAGACGAAAATGACGAAGCGCCCGTGCGCCCGTCAGCTTCTGCGGTGATGGAGGCACTTAATGTGGCGCGTCTCTTCTTCAGCTTTGAACAGGGTGAAGAGGATTCCCTGCGCCGCGTCCGCGCGCTGGAACAGAGAGCCGCAGCTGTGGCATTCAGAGAAAAGAAGCAGATGGTCATCACCAACTTTTTTGGCCAATAAATATTTTTCGTGACCCCACCCCCGAAATCCACCCATTTTTGCTCACTTTCATTATTTCGAATTTTGTTTAATTCGAAATCGCTCAGCGTTCCCGTGAAATTCGAATTAACGAGTATTTAATATATATATATATATATATATATATATATATATATATATATATATATATATATATATATATATATATATATATATATATATATATATATAAAGTGAGGATGAAAACAACTTTATTACGCTAACCTCCTCTTTCTGCGGAGCGATTATTACCTTTCCGTCCGGGGTCGTCTGCGCGCGCGCTTATCTCATGAGCGAACAAGAAGGGGGGGGGGGGGAGCGCATATGGTAGCCTCGCGGTAATGATCAGCGCGCGACTCTTGCCGCCACAGCAGGCAGAAGGTTCTACGGGCTGCGCTCTCAATAACAAAAAAAAAAAAACGGTGCCCGAATTGTATCTGGAGCGGCCGTCCACCTATATAGGTACGCTCTACACATGAAAAACTACCACGAGCGGCGACACATGACGTACAGTCCTTAGTACCAGCATGCGCTGCCCACGGGAAGCGCTTCTCATCAACGCCATCACTACGCAGGAGCCCTGTTGTGGTTACGCTCATCGCGGCATTGCGGAGGAGAGACCTGGGGGGGGGGGGGGCGCAAATCACGCATCGATAGATTACTGTTTGCTACTGGGACATGAGAGAGAGAGAGAGAGACTTAGAAAGGAAAGGCCGGGAGGTTAACCAGATATTGGCATCTGGTTTGCTACCCAGCGCTGGGGGCGGGGAAGTAGGGGCAAGAAAGAGGGGGTAGATAGAGAAAAAAAAAAAAACGCACGCGCACTCATAAAAAAAAAACGAAAACACACACAGGAAGGGCGTCCTAGCTACAACCGTTCAGTAAGGCCGGTCGATCGCAAAAAGTGTAGTAGCGCTTTCAGGGCCCTCTTCTGTGAAGTCGCATCCTGACGATACTGCAGAAGTCCCTGCTCCGACAGAGCTTGATCATCTGATTTGTTGAGTTCCTTGCGAAGGCATAGTCGTTGTTTACTATACGCTAGGCAGTCACAAAGAATATGTTGGATTGTTTCCTCTTTGCCACTGTGGCCACAGGCTGCGGTGTCGGCCATCCCAATGCGGAAAGTGTAGGCGTTGGTAAACGCAACGCCCAACCACAGCCTACATAACAGGGTCTGGTCTGCTCGGCAAAGCGAATCGTTACTAATGGGCAGTGAGACAGAAGACTCAGATTGGACACAGAGACCCACAGTCTACTTTTAGCTAATGCGCACGCTACGAAGTTTTATTGTTCATCAACGCGCAGGTGAAATCTCCCACGGACACTACCTTGGAGGTCACGACCCAGTGCCTATACGAGGTGGCCAGTGAACGGTTCTTCAGCGCGGACAGTCCGTTCTTTCAATCAAGAAATGCGCTATAGCAGACGCTGCCTACGTCAGCGTTTCGAGGCTAGAGAGGTGGGAGCGTAGGAGAGGAGAGATACAGGAGTAATCGCGCATGCGCAATGTGGTGTAAACATCATAAAGAGGAAGGCCTAGAGAGAGGGGGAGCGAGCGTCGGTTAGCAGACGCTCCCTGCGTCGGCATTGCGAGGCGAAAGATTAATGAGCAGCTGTTTTGAGAGAAGGAAGGAGGAGAGTTGCGCATGAGTAGTGTGAGTGCAGACGCCGACGCCGCGGGACATAGACCCGAGCAAGAGATGCTCCTGTAGCGCTACACTCCGCATTTTTAATTACGGGAGTCCCAGTGCGCCACTCCCTGGCTATGCCCCTGCTGGTCGTTAGTCGCAAATGGTCGCGCAACTGCTGCTATAGACCTATTTCATGTTGGTAAACAGTGGTATGCATCATCGCCATACTAGGGCGGTCTTAGTGACGTGGCAGCGCATAGGGTTCACCCAGGTCAAAATTCGCCACTACACTCTATGATCCCGTGAAAACTAGCATTCCAGCTGGCACCACGACGTCGCTACAAGCACCACAGTATATCGACGGCACCTACCACTGTTTACAAACATGGAATGTGTCTATAGCTGAGCGGCCATGAATTAGCCAGTAGGGAATCTTTTCCAAGAGTATCCCCTATTAAATAAGGGACTCACTTTTTCCGCGTGGTACCCAAACTTGTCCATGGAGAGCTGTTTGTACTCCGACGGGAATTCCAGCTTGATGTCGTGCCAGGCGTTGTCACTCGGCGCGAAGAAGGTATACCGCTTGTCGGTGTTCTTGAGCCGTTCAATCCAGCCCTTGTGCTGCGCAAAGCGCCTTGTGTCCCTGCGTAAAGCACACTCCCGTGTCTCGCATCACGCGAATATTTTCTCTCCACATAGGTTAAATCAAGCGGCACAATCTCACGAACGCGTAGCAGATTCAATAGTGACCATAACTCTGATGGCAACGAAACGCAGCTGATGGCTGTGGAGCGTTGACGTAAGGTGATGAACTCAAGAAGTGCGCAGGCATAAAAGAAAATAACAGGCTCCTCGAAGATCACGGGCAGGGCCCTATTTCATGCAGTTGGCAAAATGTATGATTTTGATGTCATAGTGATACGTCGTATGTTTCGGGAAATGGCACTAGGTAGAAACAGACTGGTGGTAATAAAAAGTGCTAATGATAAAATTTTTATAAGAAAAATTTGCAATGATTCATCATTTGTGGCATGCTATTCCAAAGGAAAGTAATCTGGCCCGAGAAGATTGATCTTCGAGTCGAGGAGATTTTTAAAAGTGATTATTATTATTATTATTATTATTATTATTATTATTATTATTATTATTATTATTATTATTATTTTGAATCATGGTTATGTAACTCCTGAAGCATCTTATTTAAACTAAATGAGATAATGATGAGAAGGTTCCAATGTCGTCTGAAAGAAAGTAGTATTTTATGTAGACCACAGTGTTTCATACGCAGATGACGGTACGCGTTTACAGTAGAGTTGTAACTCTCTCCTAAACCTTGAAGATTTTGAAGAGTGTCTAATTTATTTCGTGCTTGCTGCAATTTTACCGTCGTCTCCGAGCAGCGGCACTCACTTGAGTTCGGGGTCGCTGCTGATCTTCTCGTAAATTGTGTGCGAAGGCATTCCCAGCACGCGGTCAATGATGTGTATCACGCCGTTGGTGGCTCCGATGTCCGCTTGAACGGCAGTGGCATTCACGCCACCGCCTTCCACAGTCAACGCTGCGAAAGAGTGGCGTGATCACATAACGGGCAACAATTGATGGGACGCAAGCCCCGGCTACAGAAAGAGATGACGACGAAAGAATTAAAGCGGGAAAGGTCAGCTGGGGCACAAAATATGCCTTAACATCCTCAGGGGTCACCGAGGGGACGTACACAGATATGATAGATAGAGACAGATGTGAGCAAACCATTTCGCAAAACTGCACTGTGGTTGTTACTACAGCGAAATTGAAGAAGCATGTGCATGACTTATGCAGTACGGCCACTTGCTACGTCTGTTTTCTCTTTTTTAGATAATTTAGAAGGACCGCTGAATTGCTGTGAAGATAATCTGTGGCCCGGCAACCAGACAAAATGGAGATTTATAACTACATGTGGGCACAAATAGACTTCAATGCCAGCCACACTGATCAATATAGGTTGTAACGAAAAGATTGAAAATGCTTAAAATTTGGAGATTGGGTCTGATTAGTCATGCACCGAGGGTTGAATTTGTAGCCAATTCGATACAAAACCTGCAGCGTGACAGCATGGTTGTTCATGCAGTTGTCGCCAAATTCATGTCTCTGGTGAAATAGATGTACACCATCGCGAAATCAACAAATAGTGTCGGCAGTCAAAGTACAACATTTGTATGGCTGGGTTGACAGGGTCGTAGTTTCAATTATATACCGCAAATAAAAATACCACACGTCGTATGTAATATAGCCGAAAGGTGGTCAGTGTGCTACTGGTCAGCTAGGCAAATTGTTTAGGCTGTATTTTACAACAAACTAGATTCTTTGCTTGAAGCACCAACCTGGAGCAATTTTAGGAACTTTTTTTTTTCCTTCTGATATACAACTCTTGAACTAACGCCACCGCTACTCTGCAGCAGTGCTGCTAACTCTCTTGACTGACAATCCTCCTTTTTTTTCTCTCTTTCTCTTCTCTTTCCTCTCTCTCTCATCTTTATGCCCCCTTTCTATTCCTCCAGCGTAGGGTAGCAAACCGGGCATGTGCCTCGTTAACCTCCCTGCCTTCCCTCTTGTTGTTTACCCCCCCCCCCCCCCTCAACGCCACCGCTATATCACATCATCGGCTTTAAGAGGCGGAGTTTCTCGAACTTCTATGCAGCCGTACCGAAACTATCCTTTTCGCAGCAGCAAGCACTACATTTACACTGCATAGATAGAGCGTCTACCTTTTCGAAACTACCGGATGAATGCATCTCAAGAACCCTACAGGCTCCACGTATCACGTGGGCGCGAAACGGTCACGTGTATTGAAGTTATCGCCATTGCACAGAGCGCCCGTGCAGTCGCTCTTCAATAATGGAGAAGTGTGCGGTCGATGTTTCAGGTGCGCACGAGCCGGTTTTTTTGGACCGCCCGCAGCTGAAGCCATAAGGTGAGCAAATGACCACGGTCGGATGTCGTGCTTTCCACACAAAACGATATCACTGTAGTACGTCTCGGGCGCTCCATTCCATTTCAATTTTCCTTTCGAACACAGCGTTTGACCTTCGAAAAAACGACGGCGTCGCGTCGGTGACTGGCGCCACAAACACGTCGGCGCCGCTCTATTATTCAGGCTTTGGCGCGAGAGCCAGCCGCCAGGAGTTTCGTCACATTCCGACAAAAAGCGTCGACGATGAACGCGCTTTTCGTGTTCACTCTCGACGCGGAGAGGAAGTCCGCGCCGTCCCTCGGGCGTACACGTGAAGCGCGTTTAGCCTCTCGATCGCGCGTTCGTGCTCGGGCGTCACGCGACCCACTATAGTGCTTCGCCTCGTTCACAATGATACGCCTTGGGCGTCGTCCCACCGTACGAACGCTTTGATACGACCTAACATCGCTGCATATCGAAAAAAAAGGGGGGAGGTGGTAATGTTCTAAGAAAATGTATAAGAGAGGTGTGCGATTTAGAAAGTGCAACATCATCACGAGTCGCCAAATGACGTGAGTTTTTCTGTACTACTGAAACGGCGTACCGAGGTAAGACGAATGGACACGAAAAAGGGAACACGAAACACAAGCGCCGTGTGTGACGGGAGTTCTCATAGAATACACCTTCAGGGTACGGGAAAAGCAAGCTTGAGGAGGGGGGGGGGGGGGATTGTTGACTCTCCCGTGAGCCAGAGTAGATGAAAGCACTACCCGCAAGGCAGAGTGCTGGCAGACGATATTAGCCACATGCGATATTAAAATGGGTATAGCGCATATTCGCAAGCATGCAACGTGGCGCACTGAACCATACTGTGCACCGAACCATATGTGCCCCATTGTTTGTTTCTCTCGCTTTGCGTTGGATAAATGTTCAGCTTTCCTTGCGTATGCGGTCATGACGCGACGTACATCTGACATTTTATTCATCCGGAATGCAACTGTTTTGAACTAAGCCTCGTTGCAAGTGTCCTCTCGGCCTAACAACATCCACGCGGCATTGCGGCGCAGCGTGGTGCAAACTCTCGAATGTGGCGCAAAACCCGCGCACTCTGGCGTTGATCTACGCGCAGGCAATCCCGTCTAAGTGTCAACATATGACAATATGATGTATGGTGCCCTGTATCTGCTCGGGAACGTCGCTGTTAGAAACGGCAAATCTAACTTAAGCTCAACGATCTTAGAGCTTCTGTTACCAACTCGAAAGTGGCATTTTTGCAGTTTATTCAGGCAATAACTAGCGTATATAATTAGGTTCTGCACAGAGGGTTGGGAGCCAGAGATTACTTTTTTTTTCGTGCGTCCGTGCTTCTGTTCATCTGTTCATGCGTCCGCCCACGCTTCCGTCCGTCCGTCCATGCGTCCGTGCTTCAGTGCGGACGGACGCTATGCCCCCTCATCATCAGTCACCCCGTGGATATGCTGCTATTTTTTCCTTACGTGAATGTACCTCTCAGCTCAAGTACCAGTCATCCTATCATTCTACGATTCTACACCGTCAAACAAACATATGTGACGCTTCCGGAGACCGTCGGTTTGACGTCTTTATGAGCACTCCAACAGCGGCAAGATTGGTATCAAGTAAAACATTGTAAGGGGTTTGATTGATATGTGGGGTTTAACGTCCCAAAACCACTATATTGCCACGTTCCATTTCCCAAGTTTTTGTTATCGCCCGAAAACACCGCACGATTCTCAGCGCAAACCGCGCCTGCAGTTTTCTAGAAGGTTCCGGACTGTAGTAGATCATTTCGATAAGATCACGCCCACTCTGCGAACGGTACAGATTATTCTGGAACCTACGCCACCGCCAGCGATAACGCTAGAACATTTGACGGCAAGAGTATAAATGCCGACGCGCTTCGCCGCTTGTCAGTGTTTGATCGAAGGCCGACGCTCCGTTCGCCGCTATCAGTCCGAGACTGCTATCTGTGCGAGACTGCTGCTGTAATTGGACTTTCAGTTTACCGGGCACAGGTTCGCCCAAATAAACAGTTAAATCCTAACACGAAGTCTCCTGTCTTCGGCCACGTCACGACCCCGTGACAATATGATTATGAGAGACGCCGTAGTGGAGGGCTCCGGAAATTTAGACCACCTGGGGTTCTTTAACGTGCACCCAAATCTGAGCACACGGGCCTACAACATTTCCGCCTCCATCGGAAATGCAGCCGCCGCAGCCGGGATTCGAACCCGCGCCCTGCGGGTCAGCAGCCGAGTACCTTAGCCACTAGACCACAACATTGTAAGGGGTAAGCTAAGATTACGTCCTATTAAAGTGGCGCGAAGAGAAAGTATATTGAACGGTGCAGTAATATATAGCAGCGAAATATATTAGAATGCCTGGATCTTGCAATGGCATGCGCCTGGCACGTTACAGTTCTTATCCACTAGACACACTTGATCTGTTACACGAGAAGTACAAGCCAATGGCTGACCCGCTTTCCTCAACGACGGGGAGCTGGTCGATGCCTTCCGCACTCATTAGCTCCACAGCATCCTGGCAGGTCACGCTGGGCGTTAGTGTCAGCGGTATGCGCAGCCCAACTCGTCATCAATCACTCCGTGGATATGCCGAGATATTTTTTTCTTTCGATGTTTGACTGGTTGTTCGTTTTTTTTTATTTAATTTCTCGAATAGAATATTCTGGCTCAAGGTCACTTCAAGGTCATCAACAACGGTGCGTCAACGCATTTAGTGCTTAAAGAACGAACTGACTACATTTTTTCCTTCATGTGAAGCCTGCGACTTCGACAGGCGTTACATGGGCGAAAAGTAGGCGCTTAAGGCCAGAAACAGGCCGCTGACGAACTCCACTTAACCGCACCGTAATAAAAGGAAAGCTTTTATCGTTCTGCTTCTACCGGAGCCACAAGGAAACGCACAGCATTAATTACAGGAAAGCGTGGCTAATGCTACGCGCCGGCAAACATCCCCGCAATCTTCCCCGAGGGCTGCCGGCCCAGTCGTCTTGCTTATACCTAGAGGCAGCCTGCCTTGCGTTTTACTGCCCGTTTCAACGAGCGTTTCGACATGCCCGCTGCATCGAGCAGCGTCACGGGCACTCACTGCGTCCGTGTTCTCCCTCGACGACTCGCATGTACAGCATGCGCCGGCTGCTGGCGGATTCGCGCTCGAAGATGCCAGTGCGGCCCGCGTCCAACACTTCGTCAGACGCCACTGCCTCGTTCTTGATCATGTGTAACCGCAGCAACTGCGAGAGAAAGTATGCAAGAACACCTCATTACGCAGATCTCTACCATAAGTGTCACGTGTCTCTTATTAATATCGCTGCTTTGAAGAAGCAAGAAGAGTTCCGACTTAGGAAGCAAAAAAACCGTAGGGGGCTTCACATCCGGCCCAACAGAGTTTCACACCGCCAAGCAAGTTACGCGTAAAGTCCCTAGATAAAGTTTTATATAGGAACCTTGGTTACTGCAGAGCTTTCACTGCCACCCGAGTTTGCACTTGTGCAAACTCTGGGGCCAATCGTAGCAGCACCTGCAAGGTCAGTGGTACATAGAACCTGCTGCACTCAAACACATGCTCTGGGAATGTGAAACAAAACCAAAGGCATTAGGCCTAATCCGGCGATGTTCTCTCGGAGAGGTGTGCCGATGCCTTGCACGGCTCATAGCTCGCAGACCTCATGCTGGGCTATCTAGCAGGCCGGTGATATGGCGGTATCGCAGGGTCCCGACGTGAGAGACATGAGCCCTATGATCACCAAACAGCAAGACACTCAATGAAAATTCAACTAGCTTCGCTTCGCAGAAATCGATGAAACAGCGAAGAAACTGCGAATTTTCAATAGTCGTGGGCTAATATGCAGGCAATGACAAGTGTTCGAATGGTTCTTGGCAAAAAATTCATTAAAACTTATTAGAGTAGGTTGGGGTAAAATACATGAGACACGGGGCAAAACGTAACATTTTGACATTGCCAGTCTCTGTAGCTAGTACAAAAATTACTTTTCTTTGTTTCTCTTTTACAGCGATAAGTGCTAGTTCTTGTCTACATTTTCACGTGTAAAAGTTGATGATTGCTCACAGGGTTCGCGCAGAGAAAAATACGCGGTTGGTGTCACAGTGTTCACGACCCGTTGAAATCGGGCGAAATTCTGCTCGACCAAATTTTCGGATTCGTGCATTAAGCTACTCCTGCGTCAGTACAGCAACGTAATGATTAATGTTGTTACTTTAGTTTACAAGATACATGACACTAAATGTTTAGTTCACTTGGTACCAGGGACAAAGCATTTTTTTTATTCTCGCATGTGAGAGGGGCAAAGCGCGACGACAAAAAGGAATCGAATTGCCTTGGAGAATGCATTGTTAATTCAACCAATAATATACAGTTATTACATATTATATTTATTTGTTTATGAGGGGTCTGACATACAAAATAATATCATATAGAGCTTCCTGGGAGGAAAACGACATCGAAAAGCGCTGATTGCCGTTCAGGACATGACTTCCTCCATTCACGCCACATCGAGAATTTTTTGTCTTTTGAAGGATGCTCTCGAAACACATTAAAATATATCGGAATCTCCAAGTTAGGTCATTCACAAACTTGTCTTGGGGTTCAGTTTTATTAACATTTCTCCAATACCTTGATTAAAAAAACAAGCGCTAGAAAATCATAATCTAGCACAGTTTTATGTTCATTTCCTACTAAAGACCGTCGGACGATGTTAAAAACCACGAAACGCCCGAGCACTTCTGCATCAAAACGGCAAGAGGTTAAAAAGATACGTCAGAAAATATTTAGCCTTCAACTGTAGAATGATCGAATGGGGTACAAGCATTTAACAAATGACAACATCAGCACAAAGAAAGACAAGTGGTGTTTGACATTCAAGGATTTTCGGAGTGACACAACACCATGTTCTGTGTAGATTCTATATGTGGAGTCCAAAGACTGGGCTCCTTAAGACTGCGTAAGAGCCGACAGAGTGAATTTCAACCCTTTCTGTTGCGAAAACTGAAAGAATGAATTGATTTCACACTACACATCTCGTTTTGTCCCACAAGTCAGGGCTAAATAAGACATCTGGAGCATTTATTTTGTTTTTAAAATAATTTTTTGAACGCTGGCAACATGGCAATATTAATGTAGCACATACCTTGTACCAAAAGGAAAGTTTCTACATTGATGTTTAATTGTGAAGAGTGAAATGAAAATAACTACTCACCATTGTTAAATTTTTATCGCATTTTACCACACCCTACGCTAATACTATGCACAGCAAGTGCCTTCATTTGCTGTTATCCCAAGGGACACGTCTTCAAAAAGGGCAAGAAATACGGCCTCTTCTGTTTCACGCTGTCTTTTCGAACAGCAAATGCTAATTACGATCGTGTGAAACGATCATTTCGCGTATTTTGGCATCGTAAATTTCAGCACCCATGCACGTAACACTCTACACACGATTTCCATCTTTCTGACGTTCACAGCGCGCGGCTGACCGCTAATCTCGTGCGACCGTAAGTGGCGTCGCTGCGCGCACGTATCCGCGAGTCATAGATAGTGGTAATAATCATTTTGCACACCATCGAAAACTACACACACGTTTGTTCAAACTAGCAGCGTACAATTGAATGTTCTGAGCCTGCTCATTGAGTTTTTAGTCCCCATGAAACGGTGATCTAACGAGCATTACTATACTCGAAGGTCGCACACCCTTTCAACACCCTCTTAGAAGGGTGTTGAAGTATAAGAACACCCTAACATTTTGCTGAACACCCTTTGTGTAGGGTGTTCAGCTAACACCCTTTCAGTAGGGTGTATCTGAAAACACCCATGGGGTGTTCCTCTGGCGACAAGCCAGTTTACACCCTTAAGGGTGTAAAAAAATTCACTGTGTATGTCACTGTGGATAATCCTCCAGGACATGGAGCGAGAAAACAAAACTTCCATCGGAGCCCTGCTTCAAGGAATGTCGTGAAATAGGCATATTTTGATCGTTATCGCTGCTCCTAATTGTAGCAGTTGGTGTGTGCACGTATATATACCCCTCAAAGCCTTTGGTTTACCAAAAAGTGCCCAGTATTTAAAAGAACGTGCAGGACAGCACGAATTGAAATGACACTCTTGCATATGGTCGTGATGGGTGTTCGGTGGTCCATAACTTCAGTAGTCTATGTCTCGACGAGTTTAACTGCGAGCGTTAACTCAAGCGTACCTGAGTAAGTCCAGACGTGTTGGCCTTCAGTGTGTCCAGCACGCTTGCTGGGATCACTTTCAATGCCTCATTTGTGGGCGCAAATACGGTCTTGGGCTGGCTTCCATCCAGATCCATCAGGAAATCGGGCGAGTAGTCCACTAATCGCATGAAGTCTCTGGAAAATAAAAAAAAACAATGATTGGCTGCCCGCTCTTGTAGCTACTCGGAAGACAGAGCCTAATAGACGTTGTAGCCGCTATTTTACATCATGACACTGTCAATGTACTTCGATGACGGCAGCTAAGGAACTTAGTGTCAACTAATACGTACGTCAGGTGCTGCCGTCCTCGCGCTTGTGAGTTACGCCATATTGAAAGGTCGAGGTTAGAGTCGCAAATGGTAATGAAAAGATGGACATTACAGATATTAACTCGACGTGCTTAAAATCCACAGACAGACATGCTGGCCCAACGCTGTTTCAATAATTGCGGGCAAAAAGTGAAAACGTGTCTACATAAAGTTCTTTTTTTTTTAATTCCATCACGTTAGCTTTTTGCCTCTTATGTTCGCTAACATAGTCTTATTGCCACCTTCTGATGACACTGCATTGGCAGGCACAAACACCGTGCAGTAGAACCGATACTTCAAAGAGGATCTGCCGAAAGGGACCATCTTCACGGTTGCCTTAATTTTGCCGTCACTCGATCTGCCAAAAATACAACTGCAGGACGAGATAGCAGCGCCGCGAACTGTCAAGCGTGCCGATAAACGCGGTGGCCGACGACCGACGCACTGCCACAGTGACCACAGTTGCCAACTCACTCGAGGCGTCCGTGTCGCTCCCGGTGGAAGAAATCCTTGATGGAAGTGTCGACAACCATGAGAGGCTTCTCGATCAAGTGGACGACGCCATTCTTGACGGGGATGTTGGGCTTGACGATCTTGGACAAGACCACGCCCTTCTGGCGCTGCGGCTCCAGCGACATGGTGTTGCTTTGCGCGAACACTGCGAAACATGCCCACAACGTCAGCATGAAACGATAAGCGACCAGCGTCCACTCGTAGATTAGGGGTAACCACGCTAATCGTGTGATCTTACGCGTTTAATTATGAATTTCTGCTCCAACTGTATTACGTCGTTGGAACCAGTAAAACCAAACTAACCAACAACGTGTTATCTTAAGAGTAACCATTGCGACTGGCGAAAAAGCTCCAAACTTATCCAGAAACAAACACAATACTTCATCAAAATAGCTCTTTAAATAATAACGCATTTATATTTTGTTTTTTCGAGGAACGAAGCATTTCTAAAAATTTAACGTAATGCCAGAACTCACATTCAACTTGCACAACGAAGCATCGAATACTAGTCACCATTGTTTATAACACTGTTTCACGCTAAGCAGTATTGTGGCAGCTCGCGCCTTAACAATTAGATTTGCGCGACAGCATAAGCATAGAAGGCTAAGGAGTGAACTCACGTGTGTATTCGGCGCCGGCCGAGTCCGACTGGTTTGCGAGTGACAACTCGACCTTGATGGCGTTGTCTTCCCATGCGGCCGACTCGTAAGTCTCGTTGCCCATTGTACGCGTGAACAGGCGGCGGTTTTTAATCACGTGGCCACGAACCACCTGAGAGAGAGAGAGAGAAAAAGAGCACATGCACGCGCATATTATTGAGTGTAGTGCGAATGCTTGATATCATCCAACTAAGAAATGGATGTTGCAGTATTCAAAACAGTAAGAAACCTTTTTTTTAATGTTGCCGAAATCTCAAAATATTCTATGTGATCGAGTTGCACATTTACCCGCGCAACCTGCTTGTAGAGGTGGTTTCAGTGCAGAGCGAGACGGCCATGCCAAGAAACTCTCTCTTCAGGCCGATTTCACACTGTTTTGATTCTACGCATCGCAGTGCGTAGATTCAAACGTCATATTTTGGTGTGTACAACGTACGCATCAAGCTTCGGCAGACAAAAAAATGCGTGCATACAACTCACAAGAAAAAAAAAAGAAATAACAGCCTAATTTTTACTAGTACTATATCTCGCTCATTTTTTATTACATATCAACACACGTTATCGTTAAAAACAGCGACCGAGAAGAAAGCGTCATTCAACTATATTTTACTCCGTGCTTTCGCTTTCGCTTCCGCTGCTGAAGTGATTTCTCAGTTACCCAAGCGTGGTAAAACCACGACGAATAAATTTGCATCGACGTGCCGCTAAACCATAACTTCGGTGGCGTACGCAGTGAGTTAGCACCTTTAAAGGGGAACTCTGGCGTCTTTTTAAGCGCCTTAGGATATCACCACTTTCAAATAATATTACACAGCTCTATAACAGGTAAGGTGTTTCAATCTGCCCCGGAAATTGTCACTAATTTTCTATAAAAAGGCGTAGAAATGTAGCTTGTGGCTTAAAGGTGGTTTCTGGTTCGTTTACATCCAAAGCAACTGACGTGGATGTCTCGAAGAACTGCGTTTTGTGACATCGTCATATTCAAAATGTGTTTGATGCTACAATCTAGTAGATGATGTGCGTCCAAAAAAAAAATCTATCTCAGAAGTTATTTTGCCCTCAAAATACTGCGTGAGTACTGCTTTAATGCAACCGAAAATGTGGACGATGTCGACAAGGCAAATACCCCCAAGCTGTTCTCCGTTTACCGATTGACAGCACGTTTCCAACATGTTATTCCGCGAGGCTTTTCGATGTTGAAATGCGTACGGATACACTACGTTGTCGATTGAACCGCTGAAAACCATGGCGAACCAGCAATGTGGGACTCACGTATTTGTCAATCTCTACTCGGGTGCGCTTAGCCGGGTCCGCGTCGTCCACGGGCACGAAGAATGTGTGCATGCCGTCCTCCGTGAAAAGGCTCTGTTCGTAAGTCATCTGGACGCGCGAGTGAAAGAACCTGCAAAGAAATCCCCAAAATACAAAGTTACGCGCATGGCTATGCTATATATGCTTGCTGGATATTACAAAAGAAAAAAAAAAGAAGAGGAAGACGACCTCGAACGAGCCGTTTTCCCAGCCTTATTGGAAGCAGGAAATCGTTCATTTAAAATTTGCCCAATATGTTTATTGTCATTTGAACACGAGAATCGATAACGGGGCTAGTTGGCTGAAATGCCCCATTTTGCTTATCTAAGCGCACACAGACGAAGACAAAAATGAAGGACAACAGGACCTCAACGAGTCTGCTCAGGCGACCACGCGCGCGCTAACCGACTTAGAAGCGTGGCGGTTTGGGTTACTTGGTATGACGTGACGATAGTTTTAACGCGAGAAACAGAACGACGACAAATCGTCTCCTTCTTGTTCCTCTGTCGTCGTTCTGTTCCTCGCGCTATAACTGTCGTCGTGCTAACCGACCGCTGCGGTTCCAGGCCACGATTCGGGGACAACGGGGTTGCAGAGAACAGGGACGCGCCTGCCACGTACAACCAAATAACAAAAAAATTTTACCCTGAGCGAAGACTATATCCATTCTCTCATCCGAAACTTAATAGGTCACAGGCCCTTACGCTCAGACTACTGTAGGCACTGCGCCGTGCTCCCGACCGGGTTGCAGAAATTAGGTGCCTTTTCTCATCTTCTAACCACTACTACCACCACCACTGTAGACGGACACGTACCCTAACCTGAGCTGCCTTCACGATATTTATTCCGACGTATTCCTAAATGACGCTTGCCCCACATGTGGGGACGTAGCCACGCTGGCGTACATGCTCTGGGAGTGCAAGGCAATGTACACTAACCGCGACACTACTTCGGTCAGGCGGGAGGTGGCTTCCTCCTGGCCGACCAACTTTGGGCCGTCCAGCAGGCCCGCGGAGCGGCCGATATATAGGGCTGGCCTGACAGTGCCGACGTGGGAGTCGCCCGCTGCGCCCTAACGCGTGCCTTGCAGGACCACAGTGGAGTTTCGCAACCAACCAACAGGACAAGCGCATACTCGCAACTAAAAGAATTTATTGAACGAGGAAGCATACAAATACATCAAACTACCGACCAACGCGTGCGTGTCAAGGCAAAGCTAATATATGAAAACTGTGAGTTAACTACGGCTTTCGTCTTCGTCTGTGTGATCAGTGCAATCATGTCATTTGAACATTTCTGCCGTTGTACATTAAAATATCTGATGAGAATGACCATTCTGAAACAAGCAGCCGACGCCGTAATCAAATCTACGTTGCAGTGGTTGCATGTTTCCCGAGCAAATACTTTCATAGACGTTCACATTATCACCTGTATTAATGAGGCATACCCCACGCTTTTTTTATTAAACGCTATCAGGCAGGATGCGAACGCTAAATCGCAGTGCAGGCTACCTCAAGAACTCGTCATTTATTAAGCAATGCTATGCGTAGTTGAAATAGATGTGCAACAAAACATATTATATTTCTACTGCTTTGCAGCGTCCGCTCAGTACTTATTTCGTCCTTGAATAATTTTGTTCACTGCTGAGAGCATAGGCGTGCGATTTCCCTCTCCCAACTTCTCTATCTTGTCAATGTATAGGGCTGCCTTTGTGCACCCCCCCCCCCCCCCCGAATGGCAGTGTCCCCTTCCGTATGATGTCAATGTAAAGGGCTGTCTTCACGCCCCTCTCACGTGACTCGAGGGCGGCCGCCCCCCCCCCCCCCTTGCGCACACCTATGGCTGAGAGAAAGAAATATCTTTCATAAAAAAATGAACAAACTGCTAGATTGTAATTTACGTGGCACTTCTTTATGGTATAATCGACTCTCTTCTTCTCCAGGCTGAACATGTCGCTTATCTGAGCACATACAACTTCATAAGATCACAGCATGTTCGGTAGAGTTAGAAGAAAAAGTAATGAAACGAAAGGCGAGGAGCACTCACACAAGCCTGTGGTTGAGGTTGTAGATGGACGGCTGGTTGAGGAACTCGAAGGCGTTCGGCGTCACTCCGCTGGTCGGAATGAACGCCTCGAGCACGTCGTCGATCACGTACAGCTTCTGCTTGTACTGCTCGAACGTAAGCTCCCTCCGCCGAGTCACCTTGGCGTTGTTGACGAAGAAGAACTGCGAAAAGCGACAGAGTTCCGGTTCGGTTTTGTAATCTTCCTACACCTTGACATGGGCAAATGCACGTGCTGAACCTAGACGATTTCCTCCCTGCCAGGTTGTCCAGATCACGCCGATATGCGGCGTAGCAACGATATTGGGAATTGGATGTAATTTCGTCTGGTCGCAATGTAATGGCACGGTAGAAACAAGAAAAAAAAGACACTGAAGTAAAAACAATATGAAAAAAAGGTTGCGCATGAAAGGCGAAACGTCATTTACCTTTAACCCCTTCTTGGTCGAAGTTCAGCGTAACAACGTATGTCGTCTTCTCCCATTTCCTTCAAAGCGTGGTAGTAAGTAAACTTTACGTTTTCTCGTGCCCTCGTGGTTACCGCTATATTTTTTTCTTTTCTGTTTCTCAACGCGTCACGTACACAAATGCAAAGAAAAAGGAAAGCAAACCCTGACGCACTGGTACCTTTTTTTTTCTGACAAAACATTATCTCGGGGCCACTTCATTCAAATGGCTACTAAAAGCTTTAATACGACGGTGTGCGTTTGAACGAAACAGCAGCACCGTTAAAAAAAAAAGTGATGACTACCTGACTGGCGATGATCCTCAATGTCAACATACTACAGCTATTTATGATGTAACCCTGCAGTACTCGCATTCTGTGCAAAACTTATAAACGTAAATCCCGACAGCCCATTACTATGTACATTCGTGTGTGTTCAGGACCGAGCTGGATTATTTACACAGTAAGCACAAGATCACATAACTCGTAAGTTAGCACGCGAAAGCTTTAGCAACATGATGCTGATCTCAAAACAAGTAAATAAATCATAAATCTTGGAGAAAAAAAACCAGAAAGGACAATAGCCGTTACGAGTGACCAACTATACCATTGAGTTAGAGACTAACTACACCAGTGCCGTAACTGAGTAGACCTACACCATTTTTGCCGCGACAAACTACCCTGCCCTACAGTCAGTACAGAAAAAAGGTAGGCCCCTAAAGATGCCGCAACAAGTTACTGTATCATTTTGAAGACAAAAAGTAAAAAGTGGCCCAGTACCATCGCTATAGCAAGCAACCATACCAAAGTATTGGCGAATATAGAAAGTTTGCCCCGTAAGTTTTGTTTATATCATTATTAATACAAGGGATGATTACGTGCTGTCGGATAATGCCCTTGTACTCGTTATGTGACAATAAATAAAGTCTTTACATCGTCGCCTTTGACGAGAACAAGTCCACTGATCGAAACGTCGACCAGCCTTCCCGAGGCCCTTATTGATATTAAAATAAGCTCTTTCGCACACTGCACAATACATTGTGTTTCCACCTGACGGTACCTAGTTGTGCTTTAAATTTCCCAGTAGGGAATATCCGCCAATGTTGCTTAAGTAATTACGAGAACTCCAAGTTGAATAATATACCTTACGTAGATCCCACAACGTGGCTTCATGAACACACAATCAGCGCATTGTTCCACTTCGAATATGTCTTGTCACGTCTTCAGCGCGTTTACCAGCGTTCATTAGAAAAAATTATACCAATTTCTCGCTTTTCTAACTTCTTTGTTCGAATGAATCCCGTTAGCCACATCAACAAGGCCTGTTTACCCGCACTATACATGTGTCGAACCATCCGACATAGGCGAACGGCCTCAATATCAATAGTTTCGGTCGGCACTTATTGGAAGAGGCCCAGTGCGCCAGAAGGTGCTGACGGAATGCACCTCGTCGCTACATTCTTGATGTGGCTGAAAATTTACACGGGCCATTATGACTACTTGATTCATCGCAGTACAGGAAACCTCTCGCGTGACTACGTCTATACCCAACAAAAAACAAGGCTTGCTGGTATAAGCCATGAGGCACCAAAGCATACTCTTAAAGCAACCGATGCTTTTAGGTGATTGTCTCCTTGACACTGTGCACTTAATTATGCTTGAGAGCCGTGCAGACACTCGTAAACAAAGTTCCGCTCTAGTATAGATGCTACAGCGCACCCGAAATGGGCAGTTTTCGGGTCAAGGCACATTCGGGTCGAGCGATAAGGGAACATGTCAAAGCCGCCCTTATCTACATTTGCGTGTCCGCGGGGCCGAAACACTGAAAGGCCCTGGCGAGGCTTACCCTGTCCCGCGCCCTGGTAAGATAGAGGTGCGGTGAACCCTTGGCAATCGTTGGCACCGACGAAGGAAGGTTGTCCTCCGCCAAATTGAGCGACACTGTAAAGAGAGAGCCATACACAAGAAAAAAAAAATTCAATCGTCGAGCAATCTCGTGTGAAGCTTTTCGGGGCCCGTATCCACAAAATCGCCTTACGCTAAAATGTTATCAGCAGAGAATTTCACTTCAAGGGTTCCTAACGCGCTATGGAAGACACGGACGAGGACGACGGAGGACACGAGCGCTGACTTTCAACTAAGCGCTCGAGCCTTCCTTGTCTGAGTCGTCTGTCATGATTTCATAACCAACTAGCCCGAAAAGCTGCACTTTTAGAGTGTACTTCACCCAAGATCATGCATAGCATCAGCACGGTTCGAGAGAAGTGACCAATTTCTCTCTCTCTCTCTTTCTCTCTCTCTCTCTCTCTCTATATATATATATATATATATATATATGTATATATATATATATATATATATATATATATATATATATATATATATATATATATATATATATATATATATATATATATATATATATATATATAGTGTGTGTGTGTGTGTGTGTCAAATGAGTACCTTAGGCTAAAAAAGAGACCAATTCAATCTTTTCTTCACTCGCACTTTTTCTGTAAACGCAAATATCCTCATATGGTTAAAAAACATTCTAATCTTGCTTGACCTTGCCGCCAGAGTTAGTGCACACCGACATTCGATGAATGGCGCAGTTTTGTACCGTTACAGGAAAGAATAAAAGCGTGTAATGGTTTAGGCATAACATATCGACAATAACAGTAGCACATGCGCGAGTCAACCGTCAATTAACAAATGCAGAAAGAAAAAAATCGAGCGCCTGAACAGTTACGTTGCTGTTGTACGATGACACCGCTGGCGTCGCAGCCCACGACTTCGCGTTCACGAAATGCAGCACCATTGCCACTGACCTTGGTGGTTTTGAGAAATGTATAGTCTGTGTCCACACGAAGGTCAATTAAGTGTGGACGACGCAATGCCTTATAGGTGCATATACTGGCCATATCACGGAAAATAAATAATAAAGCTTGACCGTTAATTTCGCTGAGGAAAGATATAACTGGAACACAATGTCCGCCACAAAGCTTGTCGTCTGCTGTGTCACACATAGGCAGCTGAGAAACTGGCGATTCTCTGCCATGGTCAACGCACTTCTATTCTAAGAAGTTTGCAGGCTAATATTTCTTTGTTCATTATATCTTCACCTTCTGAACAAGGCTGCGCAAGTTTCGTTTTATAAAAGAGAAAAGAACAAAACTCTACCACCATTTCCGTCGGATCACAACGGCTTGCAACAGCTTGTCACACACTAAGCCTTTCTCGCCACTCTCTACTCATGCTCGCCCTTTTCGCGTGGTAAACTGCGTTCGAGAGGTTTTTCACGGGTAAACACATCTTTTTCTCCCCTCTACGCAGCGAACTTTCGAGACTATAAGGCATTCTAAATGCAAGTCGTTCGTCAAGCCGCTGTCAGCGTAGCCCGCCCGCTCTTCCCGCTGTAGCACGTCGGGAAAGCGCGGGGGCAGAGGACAATCACGCAATCAATCGCGCACGCCGCCTGGCGTCTTCCGCACGTTCTGTCAAGAGTTTCGTGCAGGGCTACAGATGACGAATGCGAGAATACGCTCGCCAGACTGGAGTAAGACGAACAGAAAGGTCCTCCGAGTTTAACGGTCGTCGCAACAATCATGCTGCCTTTTTTTTTCTACATTGTTTGGAAAGGCGACGCTCCTTTGAATGTCCCGCTACTAAAATGAGAGTAACGTTTGGCACTTGGTTGCAAGCCCTCGTCATGTACCGAATACCAGAGCCGTGTCACATTTGCTTTTGCTCGGAATCGAATTCTAAACAGCTGACCTATACATAATCAAAGAGTTCCGTTTGCGTGTGTGCGCATGTGTTTCGTCCTTGGCCAAAGCAAAACAACAATTCTTTTTCTGAGTAGAGGAAACACTTGATGTTTGGTAAATTTACCATAATAAACTTGGATAGTTAATCGAGTTGGACAGTAAGTTTGGTGATCGGTATGTATCGGTGAAACTCGCTTTCCACCACATCTCCCTTGCCGACCTCTCACTCACACTTCGTTATGTCAACTCCGTTATGATTCACACAATCAATGTTCTTAGCGGTCTATGGTCCTTTTGCCTGAAGATTGAGTCATGTATAATACAAAAGCATTTTAATCTCCAAAGCATCATTTAGGTGCTGTGAAGGGACAGAGGCCTGGAATAGACTTGCTACGACAACAGGTACTGCGTGCGTGTAAAATGTAAGTGATTGTGCCACTAATTATTACCCTTGTGCTGGATGTGTCACCACTAATGTATTTCCATTACGTAGTTAAGAAATGTTTCTTTCTCTCAGCTGCAAGCAAACTTTGGATACATCGTCAATAAACTGCAACAGACAGAAGAGGGCTAATTGAATGTGAGCGGTCCACGCGATTATTGGGGCGTGGCTTCTGAACGTTAACACGCTCTAACGCTCACAGAACCACCTCTGGTAGGAACGTTGGAGCAACGAAATGTAGTGGGATAACTCTGAGATGGTTTCTATAAGCAGCTGCTTTTTGCCGATCTCATCGTTACGATCCACACAAGGGGGGTGGTTCGTTTGTCAATTTATTGCAGGCCCCGTTTGAATTCCAGCAGCTTTCGACCACCTCCCCCCCAGTTTCTGAAGATCTCTCGGAACCTTTCACCGCGACCTTTCCAGTTGCCCAGATGCTTGCATCAGAGCCCGCCGTCAGCTGTTTTGTTACGACTGACCTCGGAGGTCTTTCTCGGGAGTCATTGTAGAGAGCAGCCGGCTTTACGGGTCCCCACTTTTGGGGGGGATCCAGGACGGTACAGCTCCGGGCTATACGATTGTGTCGCTGCGCAAATGTGCGTGCAATGGCATTTTCAGTGACACCGCACGCCGCCGTGACTGTCGTGCCGAAATGTCGGCGTCTGCACCACTGCGCCGAATTCGACACGACGAGCGTCAAAGCTCGCGCGCGGGAGCGCTGTTAAAAGCTGCGGCACGTTGCTTTCGGGGCGAATGCCCCGGCTGGGACGCGGAAAACGGCAGGCACGCCGGTGACGGCCCTTCCGACGACAAAAGGCGCTGTCGGTATGTGTTCCTCCCGCCGAGGCTCGGCATTTCCTGGATGCCTGCGGCGAGCGTGCGAAGACCGCGAGTTTTGGGTTGCGTCATTTATTTTTCTTTCGTTCGCGTTATTATTTTTTTTTTCGTTTACAACGGACGTCTAAAACTAGGCGGTAACATTGCCGCTCGATGCGTGTCACTGCGTTTGCACCGGCTCTAAACGTTTCTAATCTGTTGTCGTCCAAAGGTCACGTGGCTGAGCGCGTCACGTAGGTCGCGCCACGAGCCTGTAGTCGACAAAGCTGATGGAGCGAGTACAGAACACTTTGCTGAAAAGTACAGCTATTAAGGCGAAAATATAAGCGCTGGGGAGTAGCGCTCATTATTCCAAACGCCTTCACCTTTTATTATGCGGGAGTTTTTTTTAATTACTGCTCGTAATGAAGCGTAAATAGACACCGTCAGAACTAAACGTGGATATACAACTTTCATGTTTCTTTTTATGGCGACATGATTCGCTTCCTTTTCGTAGAGGGAATTGTGCACAGCGAAGTTTTTACAACAGTGAAAATCAACTATTATCCGCTGTACGAACACTTTCTGCGATGTTAAACGCTGTCACACGGGGTACAGACATGGCAGCTTCTGATTGATTTGTGGGGTTTAACGTCCCAAAACCACCATTTGATTATGAGAGACGCCGTAGTGGAGGGCTCCGGAAATTTCGACCACCTGGAATTCTTTAACGTGCACCCAAATCTCAGTACACGGGCCTACAACATTTCCGCCTCCATCGGAAATGCAGCCGCCGCAGCCGGGAATTGAACCCGCGACCTGCGGGTCAGCAGCCGAGTGCCTTAGCCACTAGACCACCGCGGCGGGGCAATGGCAGCTTCTACCTTCACAGAAAAAGGAACGCCATATAGCGTTATGTACTACAATATCGGAGTCTCATTCACGTTATTTTGGGCTGAAGAAGAGAAAGATAGTCGTCTTTAAAGATGACATAAAATAAGCGACTGTGTTGTAATCGAATATTGCTTACAGCTCAATAGTCTGGAAAGATTAAAGAAAAAGACGACAATAAAAGAGTGCAGAGCACTCTGTCTCCATTACCCAGTTTACCGTCGCTTTTCTTTTTTTTTTTTACGCTGTAAGATGAGTTTCAACGAGTGACTAGATCACAACAAGTCGTTCTGGTTATTTACGGGCGCATAAAAAAGCGCGAGTAACGAAGATGAAGAAAACACGTCTCCATTGTTTGTGTTTTTTTTACATACTGTATAAAGACGCTCCAAGTGGTCCGATTCAACATATTGTAGCTTAACGTTACTTTCTCGATTATCGCTTCACGTGTCAGCAAACGCAAAAGCATCGTAAGTAGCAACTTACTTGAATTTGTACCAACAGTAAGCGTCGTGAAATGAATCAGTCTATTAAGGAAAGAAAAAAAAAAGAGGAGGATGTGGGGAACTCTGCAGCGTCTATTTTGTGGCTGCTCTTTGTTTCACCCACAGCTGACAGCGAGTAATTCGAGCCTGATGTTTACTATGTCAAAGCGATGAAGAGTTGCGGCTAAAGATGGCGTCATTAATTGCCCCACGCTCATCCTGCTTTAGAGGCCTTTTTGTTGCGGAATTTACCTACGTGACCTCATACTCCCAAATAACGCGCTAGCTATGCGCTATCGTAAAGCCTGTTGCAACACATTATCGCAATCGCATCCGGTTAGGCATTCTTCACGACTAGTGTTGTATTCTCAAATGACTCAGATAAGAGTACCTAGAGGCTCAAATTCATTACACAATGGTGCGCTATAAATAGAAACTGCTTGGAAGCGAAGTCACCAGATCATGAATCAACCACCTGTTCTACTTGTCGCTGTCATCAGTGCGCGTTCTTATTTACCTAGTGAGCGCCTCCTTCACCTTCTAAATCACCATCATTGCCACAGTTACCAGAAGAATATAACTGAGTCACCTTTATACACACTTTTAACAGCTTAACTAAAGGCTTTCCGCTCAGTTTAAATACGAGCTTTGTAAACAGTATGCTTCTAAACACAATCATTCATCACTGACTACGCTTACGTTCGTCATACGACCAATACACAGCATAATCGTAAGTAGAACAGTTGCCTAAATTGTGTAATCTGAAAGCGTCTGGCTGTCTTAATCTGACAATACCTGGCTCTCTGAACCGATGCATGCATGGTTGATTTCTTACGCTGAAATTATCCGTAAAGGAAAATATTATCCAGCTGGCCAATCCTAATGATGCGCATACCATTTGCAAACACTATCAGTGGCATAGGAACTTGCAAACGAAAATCATGGAAAATTCCTTCAGTATTTCAAAGCAAGTAATTTGTGGAATTTCGATCGAAATTACTAAACGTAAGCCTTCTCAGTCATTGGCCCATGCATCACCTTTCTAGTACTTGCTCTTAGATGCAATGATAACCTGCAAGCTTCCTGCCGTGGTGGTCTAGTGGCTAAGGCACTCGGCTGCTGACCCGCAGGTCGCGGGATTGAATCCCGGCTGCGGCGGCTGCATTTCCGATGGAGGCGAAAATGTTGTCGGCCCGTGTGCGCAGATTTGTGTGCACATTAAAGAGCCCCAGGTGGTCGAAATTTCAGGAGCCCCCCACTACGGCATCTGTCATAATTATATGATGGTTTGGGGACGTCAAACCCCGCATATCATTAACCTACAAGCGTTTTTGTGTGTGTGTGTGTGAATACGGATATTTCACTTTCTTTGAGTTTACTGAAGCTTATTTTTGCAAGAATCGGCTCACAGTTGATAACATTTACGTTTGACGCTGAAAAAAACTCGGTGTCATGGGTGCTGATCATGTTTCTTCGTCACTGTGTCCGCGCGTGCGCACTGATTGCACTGACTCACCAACATGGTAGGTGACCTCGATGATCTTGTTGGGGTAGGTCTCGCGGAACCTGTCGATGGCGTCATTGGTGGGTGCGAAGCACGTGATATCTGTGCTTTCGCTATACGCCACAAACAACTTTACCCGCTCCGCCAGTTGGTAGAACTGGGCAAAAGAAAAAAACAGAGCACACGAAGAAACGTTAACACCGACTGCTGCCACATGCCACGCATATTTATATAGAGCACAAAGAACGGCGCTTTACGGGCTCAATAACACTACGAACACATCATGGACAGGACCATATAATTGGAATGGATTAACGAGAATACACGTCGCTATAGATGCAAGTAATATGGTGGGAACTGTATAATATGTTCACTCGAAGACTAAAGAGTAGCCGGCGCCTTACTAATGCGCCAACATCTTCATATATATGATGTCAATAAGAAAATTACCCACGCAGTTAACTATGTTTGATACATTACAGAACGTTAATTCATGTCACCATGGTAAATATGAATAGGGTTGCTTGGTGGCACCGAGGTTGCACCATGAGACTAGACGAACCCAACCTTAAAAGATGCACACGCAAGAGAAACTTTGACGAACGCACGCGCTGGGTGGGTGTTCGTCCAAATTTATACTCTTCTGTACGGCGTTTTGAAGCCTTTGCAAGGTTCGTCGATTTTTCAAGCTATGCACAAACAGGCCCAGTCCCAGACTCTTCAAAAACGTGATACGCTGCTATAGGCATTTGATGGATCAGTTTTAAATTAATTTTATTTTTAATTTTCAGCCTAATCAAACTTGAATAGTAATTACGGATGCTCTCACCCTCTTCTGATGGGGAAGCTTGCATTGGGCCACTAGACATACGAAACTATTTGCTTCATGAGCATTGCTTACAAGCGCGCGCTTAGTCACATTCATCCCCCTCTCCCCCCCTTTTTTTTCTGCGAAAGCTCGCTTCAGAAAATATGGAACGTTTTGATTTATTGTCCAGAGAGTTGAAAGCACGCCTACTATACAGGTTTCAATACTGCTTGAGATAATCAAATCTACAAAAGCTCCGAGTTTACGGCACTTGAGAGACAGAGATAGCTCGCACTCGTCTACGTGTTCGATGCACCTTAGCCTATAGCAAGCATCAAAGGTTGTCTATTGACTTCGAGATGGTAGTGCCGATCCTGTCGACGTCTCGTCACTCTTTCGTAACCATGCCTATTCAAATTGATGAACGGTGATAGACGCTATCGATCGTCTATTTTGGCGTGTTGAATTCGTTTCTCGCGCATCCGGCACTTTCTTGTAGTTAGTCCAGCCACTCAACTTTGGGAATCAATCTGAAATTGCCCGGCTTGGGAACATAGTGATTTCTCACAGAGCTTTGCACGAACCAATGTGCGGTGTGTTGTTTGGAAATGCACTAGCTGGCGAACTCGACAAAAGTGTGTGCCCCTCGCGTTTACGCTATACAGTAACATCAAAGTTATGCAATCAAAAAAATATTTGTAAGTCAGATATCAAGCTAAGGTATCAGCCTCGCAATATGACAGTTCTAAGTACTAATATCTGCCAGAAATTTGTGCCAGCTATTCGATAGAGAACTCTTTCTAGGAGTGAGGGAATTTTCATTTCACACGAGAAAAAACTATTTCCGAAGGTCCGCCGCATCTTTAAAATGTGGAGGTGGCCTTTTGTTTAGCTTGTACCGTTATAGCAGACACAGGGGCTCCTCTGGTGTCGCTAGTCGCTCCTATGGCGGTGGAGTCACGCGCGTATGGGTGAGCCCTTGTGCTTCAAAAAAAAAAAAAATGCCACTTGAAACTGCCTTGCAACCACACCTGACATGAATGAGGAGTAGCTCAGAATTCGATGATGACAGCAACTCTGCCTCAGGTCTCGTGACGACGACGTGTCACTTAAGCCGGAGACATCTGCAGCCGTCTGGGGGTTTGTTCTGTTGATGGCCTCGAGTGATCTCCTCCGCCGCAAGAGCATATAGCTGCTGACTTTTGTGCACAATCTCATAGCTACTTTGTTTACGTGTGAGGTCCACACATCGCAGGCGCACGGTGTGCTGGCGCCGGCTGCAGAGGTTCTCCTCGCGACAAGAAAGCTACCACAGCCCATCTTGGCCCTGACTACTAAACAGCGCGAAACGTTTTAGAACTGCGTGCAATATTCTTTCTTATACGATGTGCAAAATGCAAAAAAAATATACTTAATTGGATGCTTATAATGCAACGCCAACCTATTAAGAGTGAGGTGGGTCATGGAAAGAGGGGAGGCTAGACGAAATAAAGAAGTTCATTTGTCGTCTGATTTATCTACGGATTGTTCACATCGCGGGCATCCATCTATATTGAAACACTAACAGTCTCTTAAAAGAATGAAGAAAAATGATGCGAGAAATGTACGAGTTTTTTTTGTGTGTGTGTGTCTCTCGAAAAAGCGAGGAACGCCTCACCGCATGGCAGGAGCAATGAAGCAACACCTCTGTTCCCATTTCGTTTGTATATGTGAATAGAAACATTTCTAAAACGTTAATCTTTTTTAATACTGTTCTTGGTCATTTATTTTCAAAGTGTATAATCTGATTTTTTTTTCGACGTTAAACCCCGCATATCAAATTATATTCTGAATTTTCATTGTTTTGACTATTTATGCATATATAGTGTTTTTTCTCAGGATGTTTACCAGCTGGCAACCAAAAATTACACACTTTTCACATTTCTACTCATTCCAAAATAATTTTGTTGCTGTACAAGATTTATTTTTCGGAAAGAGCATTTCATTGCGCGAAATTCACTATGCACCAGTGCAAGCTGGAGTACTTTTCAAACTGACAACAACCATATTTCCCAGACATATAAAATATAGGCATTTTCGCGTGGTAACGAAAAGTTAATTAAGCCTTGCCGAGTTTCTTCGCAGATAAAAGCGACACCGTTGTTATCGATGAGGGCTCAGTCCTGTGCAACTTCGCTTGTTCAAAGAGCCACTGCAGTCACGAATGTAACTGAACAATCAGATGCAATTACTGACACTTTTCCGAGAAACCCCGACACATAGTTAAGAAGCACGCGCCTAACGCGATGTCTGACGTCGCGAAGCGCCACAAGTGGCGTCTCGTATCGACTCAGGGCAGAGGAAGAACGGGATAATTATGAAGAACAGGAGGGGGCACGGCGCAGGGGGCCGCACTCGCATGCGATTAGAACTCCCATCGTCTGGTCGAGCTCCGCGCACGAGGAAACAGGCAGAGCTAGTCACGAAATGTAGGCTGCACGGGCAGGTCCGGACCGTGCCTGTTCAATAAAACATTTGCACCAGCAGGGCGAAGACGCACGCTGTCGTTCGCTGGTCGTCTCGTAGCAAACGCATACATTCCGAAGTGTGGCGCTGTTTATTCAGGATCCCAAGCTGCGTGTCAGTGGTACAACGATATTTACATGACATGGTATAACTGTCAGTTCAAGCACACGAATAAACAGAAAGGAAGAGAGGACAAGCGCTTTCTCGCAACTAAACTGTTTATTGATTGATTGATATGTGGGGTTTAACGTCCCAAAACCACTATATGATTATGAGAGACGCCGTAGTGGAGGGCTCCGGAAATTTAGACCACCTGGGGTTCTTTAACGTGCGCCCAAATCTGAGCACACGGGCCTACAACATTTCCGCCTCCATCGGAAATGCAGCCGCCACAGCCGGGATTCGAACCCGCGCCCTGCGAGTCAGTAGCCGAGAACCTTAGCCACTAGACCACCGCGGCGGGGCAACTAAACTGTTTATTAGGAAGGGCAGAACATACATACAGGCATATATATAACTGCCTGTATATATGTTCTGCCCTTTCTAATAAACAGTTTAGTTGCGAGAAAGCGCTTGTCCTCTCTTCCTTTCTGTTTATTCGTGCGCTTGAACTGACAGTTATACCATGCATATCCAACTAGCCCAACTTTCGATTCTCTTGCAATTTACATGACACCCCGGTAGACATGACAGCCATCGGCTAAACTTCCTTTACGGTGTCCTCCAACGCCTCTCCGAGAATATGTGCTATGCAGGCCACCCTGTTACTGCTGTCGCGGTGAGATATTTTTTTGTTTTCAACGATAGACAGATAAGCGATGGAATGAAGTACTTCTTCGATGAAACGGGGGCAGGCAGCTTTTAATAACGATCATACTGTGGAGCTCGTGAGCACAATCTAAAGAAATGCATACTTACTCGTGCTCCGCTCGACTCTCCTATTCTTTGTGAAGTATTCGCTTCGCGAGTGCAACATAGTGTCACCCCCATTTCGCCATTTGTTTCGCAAGGTTCACCACGGAATATTTAATCATCTTCAACTATGTACTGGTGAAAATAAACCATTAATTATTATTATTATTATTATTATTATTATATTGTTGTTGTTGTTGTTGTTGTTGTTGTTGTTGTTGTTGTTGTTGTTGTTGTTGTTGTTGTTGTTGTTGTTGTTGTTGTTGTTGTTGTTGTTGTTGTTGTTGTTAAAGTGCTCGCGATGTTCTTGCAGTGGCTGGTGAAGATTTACACGGCTAGCAACTGGTGGTACGTGCACGTGGTCACGTCTGTATGCGTGAATGAGCACCTTATTTAAGAGCGCCGACGACAGCTTAATGTAACTTTTCGACCCGTCTTTGCTGCGACAAACTTTTAGAAAAAGACTACAGCCCACCACGCGGTACCGTGCACGTGATGCACCCCTAATTACGAAAGCACCACGACGGTCGCAGCTTCAGTGTAACTGCGCAACGATACCTCAACAAAAGCATTTAGCGGTGCTCAAAGCGGAGCTCCGGGGCGCATTCGAAGGTTGCCAGCCTACTCGGCAATTAAAGCGAAATGCACGTGCACGACCTCCACCTGGAGAGACCGCAAGAGTTGGTTCCTTTGTGCCGTGCACTGTGCCAATTCGGCGGGCCCACGGGCGTCCCTCCTTGCTGTCCAAGAAAGGCGCCCTCCCTCCGGTGCGATATGGAGAGAGAGAGAGGGCAGCTCGGGTCGATGAGGCGGCCTTGGCCTCACAGGCGCGTCCGCTTCGTTCTGGCGAGGCCGCGCCAGTTGAGGCAATCCGGCACACCGGCCCCTATCGCACGCCACCACTCGACCACGAGTCCTGGCCGGCGGGCCGCTACATGCCGTCGCAATGATGCCACGCTTAGGACCTACACGGGCGCCGCCGGACTGCCATTTTCGGTGTTCTGTTCGACGTTAAAATATATCGATCGGCTCTATTCGACGTTAAATTATATCGATCTGCTTCAAGACGAGAAAAACACTCGAAAAAGCAGGCCCAATCTTGCAGACGAAGCAGGATGAAGATTCACAAGTTTAAGACACTCGAGTCGACAGACTGCTGTTACAGCGGCGAGCAGCCGAAGTGACCAGCAGGAATAACAATGACGAGAAGAGTGTCGCACAGTGTGTACAAGAAGATGCGACACACGTACAGGAAGGGAATTTTACGTAAGAACTTTTCGCAAGGGCAGCAAGAGGCGAGCAAATCGTGATTATTGACGTACTGTCAGCGAAGACAGCCGACAAATGAGACAGCGCTTTGGGAACTCGGTCTTTTTCCTCTCCGTGAAGCTTCCGGCAATCTACGCCACGCCAGAATTTCTTACAAGTTTGAAGGTGGTTTGTTGAACAACTGCCGATGCATTTTCTAATGGCGGCCAGTAAAGGAGCTTCACAGCACGCGTTATATCGCGCCACTGAGGCCACTGCTCATCGATGGACCACAGTAGATCGAAAATGTGGCCAGTCTTGTTCACAAAGCTTTGGAGTGGTTAGATAATTTGGGCAGTATGTAGGTACTGCTTGGCGCTGTCTTGAGCCAAACTGTGGTCTTTGGGCCACCTCTTGAACAGGTGTGGCTTTCGCGAGGCATTTAGTTGTTCGAAGAAACACGCTTCTGAAAACTAGAAGATACGAAAAACTCGAACTACGGGTAAGTGTGCAATAAGTTCACAGTTACCTGTAAACAAAAAATTGAATAATAGATGGTCGATGTGCCTACTTGCATCGATCGTATAGAAACTTGATAAGCCTTTTGTCACTTACTGATTAAATGTTCGAATGTTCAGGCGTTGCAAGAATAATTTCACGGAAAGCGGCTGAACGCTTGTCGACCGGATGCGCAACCACACGTCACGAACGAATGCCTGTATCGCGTTTCGATCGCCGAGCACTCCGTGCAGTACGTGTGTTATTTTTATAAGCGGTGGGCAACCTGTGCCGCAGGTACTCGAGAAACAGCTTGTTGCAACGTCGCCAGCACTGACGTACCCCAAGCAATCCCTGACGAGAAATTTGAAGTCAGGCGCTTCTTTAGACTGGCGACATCGGAACTCCAGTGGAGGTCCCAATCGATAATGAACTTTAAGATTCTGTAATGTTGCCCCATTAAGGCAGAAATTTATGGGAAGGCTGAAGCTTGCTGGGCGTGGAGAATCATCTTGCCTTCGTAAAGGCTGTTATTGCCCATACGTCCACGCCTTAGCACTTGTATATGCGTGCTTCGTGCACTCTTAATCAACTGTAACAAAGGAAGAGGAGAGGGAAAGTGCGAAAACGGAGGTGGGGAAGAAGGAATTAAAGGCCGCAGTGCCGACTTGGCAGAGTCAGAAGAGGAGAGGAAGCTGTTAGTAAACAAAAAGAGAAAAAAATCATAGCATATCCACGGAGTCAATGATGATGAGTGGGGCAAAGCGTCCGTCCGTCCATTCATCAATCAATCATTCAATCCGTCCGTCCATCCGTCCCGTCTGTCTGCCTGCCTGCCTGCCTGCCTGCCTGCCTGCCTGCCTGCCTGCCTGCCTGCTTGCCTGCCTGCCTACCTACCCACCAACCCGCCCGCCCGCCCGCTCGCTCACCCGCCTGTCTGCCTGCCTGCCTGCCTGCCTGCCTGCCTGCCTGTCTCTCTGTCTGCCTGCCTGCCTGTCTCTCTGTCTGTCTGTCTGTCTGTCTGTCTGTCTGTCTGTCTGTCTGTCTGTCTGTCTGTCTGTCTGTCTGTCTGTCTGTCTGTCTCTCTGTCTGTCTGTCTGTCTGTCTGTCTGTCTGTCTGTCTGTCTGTCTGTCTGTCTGTCTGTCTGTCTGTCTGTCTGTCTGTCTGTCTGTCCGCCCACCCGCCCACCTGCCCGCCTGCCTGCCTGTCTGTCTGTGAATACGCTATGCTGGCTACGCCGGAGGGGATAGATTGCCCTAAGACCATAAGGAGCTTCGCTCCTAAACAGAAAGTGAGGAGTGGTAGGGTGTTTATGTAGACGGAGGTAGTGGTAGTAGTGGCGGTAGAAGTCATAGTTGTGGTATAATAATGATATTAGCACGTAATGATTGAATTAAATTATCATTCCGCACGCGCTTAACAAAAAGGGCGTGAAGGATCATAGCGCAAAGTATAAAACATACATAGAATTTTGTTTTTGAGGTTGGATTTCGCACTACTGAACTGAAATAATTACATTCAAATCGATATGCTACTTGAAATTAGCACGATTCTAGACAGCTGGGTTATACGTAAGAAAATGCTACTTTAAGTTGTAGTCATGAATTAACTGAGCGAATGAAGCTGCTTGGGTTTCAATTTACATGTCTTTCATTTTTCGCAATAAATATCAAGTTTTGTCATGCACAAAATCAGTAAAATGACGCAAAAACAAAAGACTAAGGCGCATGAATTCAGAGAGCAGCAATGTATAACGTTTATGAACTGAGTATAAATGCCTATAGAAAATGAAAGTTATGGCGACTGACGCGAATTCGTTATCACCACCGTCACCGGGCAGACCTATAGTTATAAGTATGGAAAGCACGTGTGGAAGTTGGCGTAGAGTCAAATGCCGCGGTCATAGCAGCCAGCCACTCATGTTTGATTACAACGAAGGAACAAAGCCAACCCCCTTCGTTACGCAATTGTTATTCCTGTTCTGCACATTCCTTCACGCAGCAAATGTTGTCGAAAGTCAATGGTGTGTTTGTTGGTAGCCACCCCTTGTATGTTGCGCTGTTCGTATACATGTATTATATTATCCCGGCAGGAGAATGGTAACTTGTCTTGTGAATGGGGAAAGGGGGAGAGGGGGGATACTTGTTCAGGAAAAGATAAGACGCAGTGAAGCGTATATCTTAAAGCTGATACTCTGAGGCTCTGCCTTGTCATTTAAAAACGTAGACATGGGAAAATGACGTCATGAGTGTCGACACTTAAAGCGTACCCTAACGGCATTTCACATGCGTGCTACGCTTTAGTTATTGCATTAGATTCACAACAAAGCGTCTCGATAGCCCCACTACCACGGCACGGGATCTTTCTTTTTTTCCACTTCCCCGTGAGTGGCTCGCATGGCTCAGAAGAACGTTTCCTCGGCCCATGGTTCCTCTGCAATTCCGTGTTCGCTTGTCTCACATATTCTCGGGGCTTCTTTCATGGAAACTATAGCCTCTTTGTAGGGATGATATAGCAAACGGTATACACTTGCTGCCTAAAACACCCAATAGCAAACATTCGGGCACATCGGACAACCCGTCTCGCTTGTGTATTCTGTCACCGCGGTCATGTGACCAATTGGATATTCCGTCGAGTCACGCATTCAAACTTCCATGTCCGGTGTCCAACGTTTAAGGTTTTGTTCGGGTTCTAAATCCTACCGTTGAAAACAAGAAGGAACGGTGAAACATGCCAACGCGTCATTTGACTTCTGCGTGCATGCATGTACTGCTGTTTCGACAGCTATGTTTAATAAGTACAGCGCAAACAGGCGAACGGTTCCCAGCGCCAGTTTCGTGTATTTACGTTCACACCGAAGACATGAAAAAGTCTCTGTCAATAAGTAGATGAAACATGCTTCGGTGAGCGAAATTTCTCGTAGGTCCCTCTGTGCCGTATCGTGTTTTTGCTTGTGCCAGCTTTCATAGACAGGGGCAGTGTTTCCCATGAGGGAGAGAAGGGGGGGGGGGGGGGAGACTGAGTTTCCACAGCGGCGCCTCCCTCCTCCTACCCCTTCGGTTAATTTCGAAAGAAAACAAAGTTCGCAGAGGATGAAAATAACGAAAATGAAGCTATGACATGTTTTCAACAAAGGCCTGTCCATGGTTCCCGGCTTTAAAGAATGCAAGTAAACAGCTATCGAAATGCAACATCGGGAGTCGCCGGCCAGCAACCTGCATGACCGTAACCTTGCACATTAAACGATGGCGTGCCAAGTTCGTCGGAGTAAACGTATGCTGAATATTTGGCGCGCCAGACAGATGACTAGGAGGGGGGTGGGGGGGGGGGGGTCACCCTCTCTATTCTCTCTTCGAGGGCCCTCTTATAGATGATTCTGCTCTCCGTAGAACAGAAGTGTGGAAACTATTCTATGTTATAATTAGGGCTTCGTGTTTTCGGAGATTATTTTGGGGGCTGAGATATTCCGCTTCTCTCGGGTTTAATTTCTCGCAAATCCCCTAATCTTCATGACTCCCGAGTTTAGCCCCGCCGCGGTGGTCTAGTGGCTAAGGCACTCGGCTGCTGACCCGCATGGCGCTGGTTCGAATCCCGGCTGCGGCGGCTGCATTTCCGATGGAGGCGGAAATGTTGTAGGCCCGTGTGCTCAGATTTGGGTGCACGTTAAAGAACCCCAGGTGGTCTAAATTTCCGGAGCCCTCCACTACGGCGTCTCTCATAATCATGAAGTGGTTTTGGGACGTTAAACCCCACATATCAACTCCCGAGTTTAATGCTGCATTATTCTCAACACCCGAAAATGAGATCTTATCTGAACACGACAACATCCGAAGATACCAAGCGTGTTTTACTGCTTTCTAAGAGGCCGGAACGCAAAAACACATATACACACAGGCACTAATACTCGAATAAGGAACACCTACGTCCGTGCGTATAACAACCTTAAAGATTCTTGTAATATCGCAGGCATACTTTACGAGTTCTGTATATTCGATGTAGTCCAGCGCCCCTGCAGTACATCGAGTGGACCGTATATCAAAATGTCATCTCGCACTCCTGGGCGCCCTACATAATTTGACACTTCGCGCTCCGTGTGCGACGGCCATTTGTCAAATGTGCGATGGGTGTGGTCTACAAGATGCCGTTGACGTGAAGTTCATATCGACCACTCTGGCCCATAGATCAATAACCACTTAGAACTGAGAAATATGAAAGAAAAAGAGAAAGGAAGACGGGACCGGGTCGTTTTGGTCGTTAGAATCGAAGTTCATCTAACGAATCCGATTTGTCAAGAATTTTACGGGTAAGTTCTCGTCGAACTGTTTTCTGATTTATCCGAAAATGACCTGCCCTAGTTATAATGTAGCTTTTAGTAGAGATAATACACCATATATGCCATACTTTTGATATGAAGACACACCACAGCGGTGGCAAAATAGTGGCAAAACCTTACTCTGTGAACTTGGTAACATGCGACCACCGGACCTTGATAAAAAAGGCACTACGAGTTTTCAATTTGCAAATGCATATGTATATATATATATATATATATATATACATATATATATATATATATATATATATATATATATATATATATATATATATATATATATATATATATGCGCATTCCTTGGCATTACTGTCTGTTAGATCTCATTAATATTGTGTTAAAACACGAAAAAACGAGCCCTTAGGTATACACTTCTTTCCCTTATATTTATATATATATATATATATATATATATATATATATATATATATATATATATATATATATATATATATATATATATATATATATATATATATATATATATATATAGTGCACATATGCACTAAACGAACGTCAGTGTTTGCCTTCAACAGCCGATTGCAGCCTTTGCACAACCTTGAAGGCCGTCTCTCCCCCAATTACCGCTTCCTAAACTAGACGTTTTACGGGCCCACGGATGCCATAGAATGATGTGAGACAACCTTGTCGCGTATGAGTAGTGAACGTAAAGTACAAGCAAAAGCTTTCATGTATATTCCTATGGGCAAGCAGAAGGTCTGCGCGAAAGAAGTTTTACAGCGTGTTTCAGACGAGCATTTTCGCAAATGGCGACCGGGAAACGCGCAGCACCGTCTTGGGAGGGTGGACTAAGATCGTCAAACCAAAGGTGAGCACTTTCCTAATGCGGCAGTCTCACAGAGTAGTTTCTATATGTTACGTAATTGAAAACAAAAGAAAATGCAGTGAATACTTTAGACACACGGAAGACAGACAAGTGACAGAGGTGGAAAGGTGACAGGGAAGGAAATGACACATGGAGTTGGGCGTTCGACGCAGTGGGGTGGCCGGACCCGAGTGTCAAACCACTGCGTGGCGGTCAACGAGTTTAGACTACGGGCTCCACGTGGCGGTTCACTACTCCCGCCTTCGAACGCTTCGCATTCACAAGCCCCAAACTCCCGCGGCAGTCTTCGGACGCCAGTGCTAACGTCTCACACCACTCGGTATACTTAACATCGTCACCGTGCCTCAGGCACCACACCCCGCTCAAGTCGATGGACGGCCAAGTGAGGGAGCCCGTGTCAGCCCCGAGTACATGGTTTTCCGGCAATAAGGGACGCTCACTAGCTATAGACCTAGCTCTTTCAGTGCTACTAGTTTATTTGAGCACGGGTGTTTCCTGTGTGAATGAAGTGGCGTTTCTACATCTGCAAGCAGCCTCATCGGTTTTGTGGGACCGTCCGCGTTCTCACCCGTATGCACGCTTCACATTACACTCCTTTTCCGTTCCCGTCCACGCGTCGGCGCTGCGGTATCGTACAACCACGAATGATCTGGCACTCCTGGAATCCGTGTGTTATACCAAAGATCGCGAGCAGAATGGGAAGCACGCTTCGTCGGAGGAAGCTGGGAAACAGAAAGGCGGGGTTATTAACTAGAAAATTGCTCGCTTGGCCACCCTGTGCTGAATGAATGGGAAATAGCATAGAGATAACTTTTAGCAGGCTGGAATATAAGCAAACATTTTTTCCTCATCAGAACAAGGGTGCATTAGCTGCGCTAGGAATCGAAGGCACTGCATCGGGTCTGAACTGACGTATACATACACCGCGGTAGCTTCACGGCCATAACTACTATAGGTGAACAAGCAGTGAGCATGAAACTAGTCATTATAAAAGTCAGGCGAGAATGTCCAATACAGTGTGCGCACAATATCAAATACGTATTTATATGGCGCAAGAGTGCGCGACGACAAGACGTTCTAACGTTTCAGCAGTACTTTCACAATATGCTCGCCATGTTGTGTCGCTATTATTACCTCCGCAGCCGGAGCAACCAACAACATGGTTAATTTTTTTCTTTTCTTCTTTTTTACTAAGAGACAATTGAGAGCAATGTACGGTGCTCTCGAAACATGGTGCCACTCTGACCGGAACGGTGCCGTCGGGGTGAGGTGACAGCGCGTGGCACCAACCGTGTGACGAGACGACGTTGCGAAAACGCGCCAGCAGGATGTCTTCACATCTCGCGGTAGTGGCGCATGTCATGGTTTCGTCCTTTGCCAAAGGACAAGTGTGGCACCTCGCGAGCCGCACGAAAAGAGGAAACAAATAAATAAAACAGATGATATGGAAAAAATCAGTTGAATGCCAACGTGTGCGGACAGCCTTTTCCGACTCCTTCGCGCATAAGAGACTCCTTCGACTCCTTCGCAATAAATAAATAAATTAATTAAAATAAAGAAACTGGGAGCCGTAATGCATTTTGAACATGTAGCCTACGCCTTTCCTCAATCGTACTTGCCTTCAGAATTTCATCATCACATTGCTTCTTTCACGCTATTGTTGAGTTGCTCGCAACATTTAAGCCATCTTTTCAAGCAAAATAGCATCTGAGTACTTTCACCGTGTAAACATAATCAACGCCTAGGAAATGTTTCTGCAGCAATGTTTCTGCAATAACGGTGTGTTCACTCGAAGTATCAAAGAAGGACGGCGATCACGTCATATAGTGTATGCTATGCTCTTGAAACCAAGAATCGAATGTAAACAAACATACAGATATCACAAACTACACAAGCGTCACGAATGTCGAACAGGTTTTTCAACACGGCATTATGCAGCTGGCGATGCCTTGTCGAAGCATGTGATGATGCGAGGACAAAAGTGAAGCGACATTCATTTTCCTTTCCCACAATTGAGGAAGCTGAGACTATACAGACGGGAATGTATGACGTATATACACCTCTCGAGTCGTTCCACTCGCGTGAGTCACGACCTTGACCGCGTAAGTGGCGTGCCCGACGAATAACGCAATAATTTTCGCATCGCGTGTGTGTATATATATATATATAGTTCGTGCATTCGTCACCACGGTTTTCTGAATAGTTGTTTCTTTCCGCCTCACATTACTCTACGTGCACAGCTATAACCCCTCTTTGATCAATTAAGACCGGCACTGTTGAACTTGCTTTTGAAGTTCATTTTCACTACCCAGCGCGGCACCTCAAGGACAATATGTTATGAAGGGTACGAATAGTGAATTTCAGAGCCGAATCGAGTAGTGACGATGACACCGAATTGAATGCGAATACAGATCGAATTCTGTTCGAACAGTTTTCGAATAGTGGGGCAACTATTTTGAAAACAGCTACAGACTGGCAAGGTTACAATGGGCACAACGGCCCAAAAATTCTACATTTTATTTGAAACAAATATCCACAAGCTTTAAAAAAAGGAACATTACGATTACTTGTAAGCGACATAAAAAAATACCACTACTATTCAAACTGAGGCATCTACTAGAGTCATCGAAGTGTGTTTATATATGGTTATTTATTTATTTACGCGGTTGAAGAAGCAGGTTGGATGGATTCTCAGCCACCTCAACTCCTGTGCAACGTCAAAGTAAGTCGTGCTGCTGCTCCTTAAGGAAAAAAATAATTCATAATTGACAGTGTAAACTGCACCTATCATAAATAAGCACCCAATCAATATTTGTAGATCCCTACCTCAGTTTACCTTTGACTCAAGATAATAAATACGAATCGTTATGTGATGCCTTAATTTGGTCACTACTTCTTTAATGTTGATTAATTGATATGTGGTGTTTAACGACCAAAAACCAGCATATGATTATGAGAGACGCCGTAGTGGAGGGCTCCGGAAATTTCGACCACCTGGGGTTCTTTAACGTGCACCCGAATCTGAGCACACGGGCCTACAACGTTTCCGCCTCCATCGGAAATGCAGCCGCCGCAGCCGGGATTCGATCCCGCGGCCTGCGGGTCAGCAGCCGAGTACCTTAGCCACTAGACCAGCGCGGCGGGGCACTACTTATTTTAAGTGTTCACCTGTTTTGATACTTCCTGTTCGCCCGCTTGAACTCCATTTTTCTTTGAATATTTAACACTTTCATCATAATTGGCAGTGAATTTTTTCATATATGCACAGTTGGGTGAGAGCAGGTAGCAACCTTCGTGGGTCAGGAAGCTTCAGGTAATTTTTTGCCTCATGTGAAAGCGACTGCCTCGCTGCCATTCTGGTAACGAGCGCCTGCTTCGGAACGCATAGTTTGGAACGCCTACTCACGTAGTCAACAAAACAAACAGAGATCCACAAAGCGTATCCTCGACGAGTGGGCGTCTGTACGGGACGATAGCGATTCGCGGCGTTGTCCTAGAACTCTTTCTCTTCTACTTCTTTTTTGATGCGCACTCGTAATGAGCCGCCACTGGCTTGAGACATTTGGGCACCGGCGAGATTGCCTCGAAGCTCACCTACGCCAGGCGGGTGTGTGGCTCTGCCGTTCGCACAATTACGCGGATATAGTGCCAAGATTTACGAGAGCCATCTGAAAACACTTACTCGCCAAGAGGGTTCAAAAAAAAAAAAAGATCGTAGCTCCTTGTAGCACTTCTTATAGCACGTAAATTTTTCGTGGGATAATCTGTGTGGAATAGATGCTAACGACTTTCGTGTTTGCAACTGATGCCAAGAATTCGCACCCACCAAGGCGACTCGCCCATTGCATTCGTGACTGTTGAAAATGTGTATACGCTTTATTCACGTGCGATTCTCGAATACCAGCTGAGACCACGCGCGAGACATTATGTGAAGCCTGTGTTTGACTACATGATAGTGTTGTGAACTGTAACGTTACATATTTATAAAGATAGTAATCTCGGCTTTGTGCTTGATTTCGTCGATAAATGATAATTTGGGAAAGTCAAGATACTACGAGGCATCAATACATTAATAGAGTTATAGTCATCATGGTAAATTTGCTTTTCTCGATGTTTTCGTCGTTTCTGAAAATTAATGTAATCCGAACGGCAGTGGGTCTTCAACACGTGTCGCTTCAAGAAGGTAAGGACGTTAGCATCGTTTATTGTCAACAATGCTAACCAACCATTCTTCACTCCCCGCAAGCGATTCTATTATTAAAGAAGACCGACATTTACGAATGAATACAGTTTGAAAAGGACAAACTATGAATAGTTTGCATTTCAATTAATTCTACGGGCTGCAGACGTAACCAGTTTTGCATAGACGCAGGCATAAAAAAAAAATTGGGAGCACGCTAAAGAACCCCAGGTGGTCGAAATTACCGGCGCCCTCCACTACAGCGCCTCTCATAACCGTATGGTGGTTTTGGGACGTTAAACCCCACTTATCAATCAATCATCAAGCAGGCATAAAAACGCAGTTAATGAATGCGTTGGCTTTTTGTACGCCTTATTGATTGTCATCATATATGTTCATTTATTTGGAGTATGACGATATCACATAGCGTCGAGGTTCAGCACGATATCGCTGTACGTATCGTATCTGCCTGAATTGGTTACAGAGCATATGCTTGCCATGTCGTGAAGTTGATGGAAAAGGTGATGCTTTTTTGATTGCATCTTCTATTTAAAAAAATTACCTAAGTCGTAGAATACTGATGGCTACCTATTATATACGCATACATTAAACTGAATAATAAAGAACAGCAAGTTGATCACACTGTTTATGTGCCCCCTTCTTGGCGGTTTTTACGCCTATGATGGCTGCAATGGAAAGCAATCAGAAAACGATTTACGCGATTTCTTGGGCCAAATGCTCGCCACCTCCTTCAGTTGTTCGCCGCGAATGCAAGCAGCGCGGGGTGACCGTGCCGCGCACGAAGGGATGTCCGGCTCCTTGTGTTGCAAGCCCCCTGCCAGCCGACGCTGATGGCGCGTTGAATATTCGTGGCTGCCACAAGGCATAGCTGATGGCAGCCGCTGCGGTAAGCATTGCGCAACGCTGTTACGTCACAGCAGAATCGCCGTGTACCTGTTCGACGGGTAAGGGAAGACTAAAGAAAATCGATCGATGCTTTTGTTGTTGTTATTCTTTTGCTCAGTAGCGAGCCACGCAAGGGGACAATGTCCCGAGTGGGAATCTGTAATTGCAATGACGACAGATGATGACCATCTTCGTAACAAGACATCGAGGTGACATTTATGAGGGTTCTTCTGACGAGCACTACGCATTTGGTTCGAATCCGAACACCGCCTCTCTGAGGTGCGAGTGCATAATTGTATGATGAGGTTTGGATGCACGCGAAAAATTGGAAATGTCATTCGTGGTCGACCCACCCATTTTTTTTTTTATTATTAGTCTTGAGTCTGACCGAGAATTTCTCAACACATGTTTCGAGGCTGTTTTGAGTCTGAATGATCACTATTTAGTGGATCTTCGGTAAGTCTGGGATAAAATGGTGAGCCTGAGTCCAGGAAAGCTATCTATAGGCAAGAAAAAATCATAGTTTGTGAAGGAAGCTTGAGCGAGTTCGGCTTCCATTGTGAACCTATATGAAGGCGTAGCCCAAGTTACTATGCAATCCCCCGCTTAGGCGACTCTTATAGTCTTCGTTTCCTTCTATCGCGCTGAACACAGTACTGCCACTGAGTCGCGCACCTGAGGACTTTCAGTCAAGTTTTGCATCCCTCCATTCGTATAGTGCTGACACACTTAGGGGAGAAAGCAATGTTAGAGCTTAAATAAACAACAGTATTCGAAACACATGGAAATGTTCAACGGGTTTAGAACCGAAAATATGCGCTTGAAGTGCAGTTACAGTAATGTTATTTTCTTTGAATAATATAAAAACATGCAAACGAAAGAGCCCAGTGGCTGGTCGAATTAGGTAGACGCGCGAATCACACTTTGCGTGTTTTCCAGCAGGCGTCCACAGGTGGGGCGTGCCTATTATAAGCACCGTTAATCCCAATTTCTCGCGTGAGTAGATTTTAGGAGTATTTTCTAAAGCTGTCGTTTTTGAAGAGCTCTTTTAGTCCACTAGATTACGCGAATTTTCGGATTTTTACTCCTGAGAAATTGAATTGCAAGCTAATGAGAAACTAAACAAGACAATTACCAAAAACATACTGCTAGAAATATGACAAGACATATAACACAAATTTTAAAGGTAAGCAACAGAAGCAAGCAACGAAGTTGAACGTAGAAGAGAAATAATAATTCGTGTAAACTGAGACATAAATACATAATTTAGAACGTATCGCAGAAATCGCTGCAGGTTATTTCGCCAAATCGATCAATGAAATTATCTCCTGTGCAAATGACAACTGATATATCGGTATTCTGCAGTACTTCGTGACAGTTCCTGCATTGCTATAGGTTCGGTGCTGAATATTTGTTATCAACGTGTTAAAAGGTAATTGCAAAGTTTTAATGTCTATCTTGCCCTTAAGTTAGCCGACTATGATCGGATGTACACAAAAGTAATGTAAGCCTTACGCAAAAGCAATGTAGCAGGCTGTAGAAACAAATATTAGTAGCTATAGACGCCAGATAGCAAGCAAACAGACAATGCGTCGACAAAAAATGAGATGTGGGCTCAGTAAGTAATCATATCACAATACATATGCTGCCACGCCCACCATATAACATGGCGACATCTTATGGCACTGAAGCCCGCACTGATGCTTATAATTAAAACAAATAGTACACCTTTCAGTGTTTTCTTTTTTCAGTACTGACGTTGACGTTATTCTTGTACGCCCCTAAACTTGCGTTAAGGAAAAGGGAAGGGAGGGGGGGGAAGACAAGTGACAATGGGTTTCCTAGAAAAATGAGTTTGCGCGCTATTTCCTGGTCGTTGCTTGCCTGCGCAGGATGCCCACATTTCCCCGTCGTTTCTGTTATGGACGTTCGTCCAAGAGAAGTTGTCAGCGACTAACGATGCGACCATGTTGTTGCTCGACAATGTCGCATCTAGCGGACAGAGTCAGTTCATATCGCTGTATAGGAGTGAAGTTGCGAAAAACAAACCTCGTAAAGTAAACAAAAAAACGCGTGCAAAACAAGCTGGACGCCGTCACGTCGAGGGGGTGAGAGACTTCCGCAGACGTGCGGCGTCAATGAAGGCACGTGCCACGCTCCACCAGAACCTGTTTTGCATGCACAGGAACGATCCTCGTAAATAAGGAAAATAAAAAAGCGACTACCGGTACACAAACGACCGTTTCTGACGACAGGCAGTCAATTTCGATGCAAGCAGAAACGCCCTTCCACCATGACGCTTCGAAAGCCACTTCTGTGGACAACATCGTGACTCATGCTGCTGGAACGGCTCGCGATTCTTCGCGGTTTTCTTCGACGGCATTGCATCTTGAAACTTTATACGACCACCAGTAGGAGTCCGGACACTTTACCGGAACTAACGGGCACGTCAGTAGCGTATTGAGCTCTTAACGCACGCCTTACGTGCGCTTTCTGTTGGCTTCTCCGCGATGGGTCTCGTACTGCGAGATAGACAAAAAAAGGTATAATCGTTCGTGCGTCACGCTAAAATCCGAGACGCTACCGTGGAAGTGCTAGTGGAGGGCGTCCGCAACGGTCGCGGATTATCCGTGCGCGGAGCGGTTCTCTGGCGAAGGCGCCCGTAGCCCCGCCCCATAGCGAATGCTACCGTGACCACTGCTTCACGCAACGTCCATTTAGGCGGCGGCGCCTGCTACAACAAGAAAGAATCTCGAGGGCGCTCATCTAAGAGATATTCGCCCAAACTTTCAGCACGATCTGCATTCTGAGTCAGTAGATGCATTCTAGCGAGCCTCGCATCGTACGGAACTGGCACTGGAAGGGTCCTGTTCCACGGGACGTGGTCCTTCGAGAAGGTCGGAGTGCGCAGCCAGTGTCAGAAGCCCCACCCCATGGTGCGAGTGTGTCCGCGCACACTGTGACGGCGGTGCCGACGGCGTTGCTCCAAGGAGCCGTCGACCCGAAGAGCTTCTTCCGGCTCTGCCGAGGGTTCTTCCTTTGTGTGGCCAATTGCGCGCCCCATTCACGACTCGCTCGCTGGGGCCGACTCGGCGGCGTTCGGCCGAGCCGGTACGCAAAGACCGGAATGGGCGGCGCTGCCGGGACGCGCGCACGGGCCGCTGCGGCGGTTTCGATCGACCGGCGCCATGACGGCTCGCCCATGCACGGCGGTCCACGGAACATGGCGCCAAACTGGTACCGCGCGCGCGCACCGCCACCGAAGCAACCGGTCTACTCACCGTGGACAGCTCGCCGTCGTTGCGTATGGCATCCAGCACGTTCTCAGCCGCTCCTAGCGCGGCGACGACGGCGAGGAGCAGCGCGGAGCACACGGCCATCGGCGGCGTCATCATGATCGTGGCACGGGGACACAGCGCGGAACGACGCCGGCCGAGACGACGCCTAGCGCATTGTTCACCCGCAAGCGGCGCTGCCTCTGCCGGAGAGGGAAGGAGGGGGACTAAGGGGTACGAGGGGGGGAAGGCTTTCGTGGCGTCCAGCTGACGTCATCCCCCCGCCAAGCACCGGTTTTGCCCGCGCGAGCGCAACAAAGCCACCGCGGGGCGCCCCACCGCTCGGCCACGCTCTGGGCGGCGCCCACCGGCTGCTGCACCGTCATCGCGCACCGGTGTGTGACCCCCCCCTCTTACCCACGGACCGACAACAAAACTACAATGAACCCACCTACAAGAAACCTGGCCGCGCATTGTAGACTCGTCGGTACGAAGGTCTCCGCTTTGCATAGACACCGACCTCCTCTCCCTCGCACGCATAACTGGGACATTGCATTACAGCGACACTTGGTGCAAGTCTCCGCAGTTGTCTTACAAACGCCCGTCGCCAATGATAGGGTTACATTGGATCCACTTAAACATAGCGCATCCCTCCCGTACGGAGCAACTTGGTTTCACGACGGGGCTGACCTCCTCTCCCCGGCACTGCAGACAGGGGCAAATGCATTATGGATTAGCTTTTATAGGAACCCGGTCCGCTTTAAGCGGGCCTCGGCGCGGTGGTGCGAGACGCCTTCGCGGCCACCGTACGCTGTTGCGACCGGCAACTGCGAAAGCCGCCGTGTAAAAGGTACACACGACAGCGTCAATCCTCCCGCTGTGTCAAAGCAAGTCGCTCCTGCGCGCCTGGCTGCGCATCTGCGAGTTCGAGTGGCGGTGCGGGCGAAGAGCTTTTGGACGATAATTGATCTGCGAGCGGGGCCAGGTGGGCCGACGGCTCTTACCACACTGGTGGGACTCGGGTTTCGCACTGATTGGCAGCCCGACGGAGGGAGATGGCTGGGAACCTGAGCAAGTTTATACTGGCGCCAATTTCGTGCAGTGTTTGTTTTCAGCTTGCTGACAATACAATATGTACTTGGTAGACCACACGATAGCAGTTTCTCTTGAGCTGCGTTAGTGCCTGTTGACCTTACTGATCAATACATCTACATCACATCAACGCGCTTGCGACGTTCTCGTACTATCGGCGTCAAATGAAACCCGAAAAGCGGAAAGCATTCGCGATGGTGTAGTGCGCGACGTCCAGTTATAGCCATTTACAGGCGTGTGCATCCGGTTGGGCATCACTGTACACATCCACGCCCGTACATGATGATACCTTGATTGTGGGTAACTGACTGGATTCCCAGAGAAGGGAAGCGGGTTAGGGGGAGACAGAAGGTTAGGTGGGCAGATGAGATTAAGAAGTTTGCGGGTATAAATTGGCAGCAGCAAGCACAGGACCGGGTTAACTGGCGGAACATGGGAGAGGCCTTTGTCCTGCAGTGGACGTAGTCAGGCTGATGATGATGATGATGATGATGATGATGATGATGATAATGATTGTGGGGCTTTACTTCCCAAAACCACGATATAACTACAAGAGACTGTCGCGGAGGGCTCCGGAAATTTTAACTATCTGGTGTTCTTCAACATACACTGACGTCGCACAGTACACGGACCATTGCGCCTCCATCTAAATGTGACTGGCATGGCCGGGATCGATCCCGTGACCTTCTGGTCAGCGGCCGAGCTCCCTAGCCACAGTTCCACCGAGGCGGACTGTGCGGCTTTCATTTGACGCTGATAGTACGCAACCTGTAATGATTAAATGGACGACGGGACACCTACGTTTACTGCAGCGTCCAGACTTGAGTCAGTTGGTGATTTTTTTTTACATTAGCTTGTGCTAATGTGTAACCCGAAGTCCACCTTTTTTTGAAGGCGGATAACGTGGCTCATAGAAACAATTACCCTCCACACCCTTCGTCTTTCTGCGTGAACCCTCTAAATTTTACTACTTCCTGGGTACTTCGTCTCTTTCGGTAACTTCACACCACCGTCATTCTCCATTCTGTTGCATTGTTGCTGTAGAAAGTCTGGGATATCGATGTCGTTTTGAAAGCACTCTCTATTTCTGAATACTATCGTGTGGACACTTCCAACCGTATGTCTACCATGTTCAGCACGGTGTTTCAGCGATTACAGAACTATGTAGTGATTCTGCAGCATTTGTTATGGCAGAGCCATTTCTGTAACAAGAAAGTGTGCCATATCATAAACTTAATTTTGACACAGCTCCTAAAGCGGAAAATTGGCAGTCGTACCAATCTACTTGCCCTAAAGGGACACTAATGTAAATAAATTATGTCAAATTGATTGATTGATTTATTGATTGATTGATATGTGGAGTTTAACGTCCAAAATCACCATATGATTATGAGAGACGCCGTAGTGGAGGGCGCCGGAAATGTCGACCCCCTGGGGTTTTTTAACGTGCACCCAAATCTGAGCACATGGGCCTACAACATTTCCGTCTCCATCGGAAATGCAGCCACCGCAGCCGAGATTCGATCCCGCGACCTGCGGGTCAGCAGCCGAGTACCTTAGCCACGGTGGGGCTAAATTATGTCAGAGTGAAAGCTAGATATATGAAAACGTCTAAAACAGCAATATTACCGACAACAGTGCCCTACTTACCGAGAAATTAAGGTAAATGCACGAGAACGCATGCGCTACGATAGGAAATTGGAAAAATGATCCCGATTACGTCCGAGGTACCACCTACAATTAATCACTAGTAATCTAAGTAGCTGCACTAAATAAAGAACCTTCCGTGCACCAAGAGGCTGTTCGCTTCTGCCTGAATAATGGCAAAAAGAACCGCCGAAAGTTACTACAGGAAATGTCGCGAGTGGTTCAAAAGTTCAATTTTCGCCTGGGTAAACTGAACAGGTCGTGCCATCTAGCGGGGCCCAGTTGAACCAAGCACGTTGGCCATCTCGGAGCCCATCGCAGGAAATTGTTCAAAGGCAGTTGTTGCTGCTGTGGCTCCCGCTATACTTTCGATCTGCTGCTACTAGTGTCGGCGGCCGCATATTAAAGCCGAGCAACGTTGGGCACGGAAACAGTGACGTCTAAAAGGTAGCTTTCACGCGGGTGATTTGACGTGCACAAATGCGACGCCAACAATTAAAACATGATTTTATTTCAAAATAAGCACTCTCTTGGCACAAAAGTAATACTACGAGGTTTCTGCACCGCTCGTTCAACAATCAACGTCGACTTAATAGTTGCCTTTAGTGTCCATTTAACGCAAATTGTAAACTTTGGAGGATAAAAAATAACAAATAAAATTGAAAAGCCTCGCCGCACGGTTTAGTGGCTAAGGCACTCGGCTGCTGACCCGCAAATCGCGGGATCGAATCCCAGCTACAGCGGCTGCATTTTCTATGCAGGCCGAACTGCTGTAGGCCCGTGTGCTCAGATTTGGGTGCACGTTAAAGAAGCCTAGGTGGTTGAAATTTCCGAAGCTGTCCACTACGGCATCACTCATTAACATATCGTGGTTTTGGGAGGTTAAACCCCACATATCATCACAGGGGAACTTTTTTTTTCGAAATTTGGGAGGGGTCAACTATTTCATCTGAAATAGAGCCGGGCAGGCAGATGCGGTCCAGTGTCGTTTTTTTTTCTGTATTCCATGAGAGAAAAAAAAATAATAATTTGAGGGGGGAGGCCATGGGCCAGGTGTGCCACCCCCTGGTCCCGCAACCACCCACACATGATGCATGGTGGCATGTTTCCTGCATTGCTGTAAATCTTTGCAAGACACTGTCCTGTCATTTGCTTACTCATGAAATGACTCCATCTTAAAGGGGCCCTGTAACGCTTGAAAACATCGATGCCGACTGCATAACCCGTAGTGGCGCTCGCCAGAACTACGGCGAGCGGAAATGACGCCCAAGGTTGCCGCCATATGTTTGGATAAATGTAACCTTAAACTTGATCGCGGCGCATCAAAATAGTGATTACTGTTGGATTAATTTTTTTTTCATTAGCATGACTATGCGCTCAAAGTGACAGAGAATAAAGCTCTCCGACTTTTCCAGCTTGAACACTGCAAAGTTGGCCAAAGAATGCGCCGAACGCCATGTGTTGTGGGGAAATGACGCTCCAGGCGTTATTTGAAGAAACTAAATTTAAAAAAATGTGAGAGCATTGATATATATATATATATATATATATATATATAAATTGTTAAGGCGTTTATAAGCCGGCAACGAGCGAGAATATATAATGGCGACAGTCACAGCCAAGCACGGGCTCTCAGCGCGAGCGGCGTCCTTCTTGGGTAGCCCCACTAGAAGGTACTCAAGAGTTCGACCCATTTCATAGTTCGGAGGCTTCGCTACAATTACCCCGGGGTCGAAGAGGGAGCCGCCTGGCGACCTAACAGCTTGTTATTATGAGCGGGTCATAATAAGGCTTCAGGCGCTCCACGTTGACAATGTCTCGCCCACGGCGGCGCATGTCCGAAGATTGTTCAACGGGTTCGATCAGATAGTTGACGGGTGAGGTGCGCTCGATGACACGGTAGGGGCCTTCGTATTTGGGACGTAGTTTGGAAGAGAGGCCAGTGGCAGAGGTCGGGATCGAGAGCCATACAAGCGCACCAGGAAGGAACGTGGGCTCAGAAGTGGTGGAGCCATCACGGATACTCTTCTGCCGCTCTTGCTCTTGCGTCGTAAAAGTCTTGGCAAGCTCGCGACACTCTTCAGCAAGCCTGGCTGTCTCGGAAATAGGTGTACACTCAGATGGATCCGGCGTGTACGGGAGTATTGTGTCCATGGTGTGCGACGGGTGCCTTCCGTACAGCAAGTAGAAAGGTGAAAAACCAGTCGTGCTCTGAGGGGCGGTGTTGCAGGCGTAGGTGACGAAGGGCAGTATATTATCCCAATTAGTGTGGTTGGCAGCGACGTACATAGAAAGCATGTCGCCGAGGGTGCGGTTAAAGCGTTCGGTGAGGCCATTCGTCTGTGGGTGGTAAGCAGTAGTTTTGTGGTGGACAGAATGGCACTCCGTCAGAATGGCTTCGACGACTTCCGACAAGAAGACACGGCCTCGATCGCTGAGAAGCTCTTGGGGTGGTCCGTGGCGCAGTATAAATCGATGCAGCAGGAAGGACGCAACATCGCGCGCAGCAGCCGCAGGGAGAGCGGCGGTTTCGGCGTATCGCGTTAAATGGTCAACGGCAACGATGGCCCAGCGGTTACCAGCCGACGTCAGAGTAAGTGGTCCATACAAATCGATACCTACGCGCCCAAAGGGACGGTCAGGGCAAGGTAACGGTTGTAGACTGGCGTGCGACATGTGGGCTGACGGTTTACGGCGTTGGCAAGTGAGGCAAGAGCGAACGAACTGCTGCACATAGCGGTACATCCCGCGCCAGAAGTAGCGTTGTCGAATGCGATGGTAGGTTTTGAATACCCCAGAGTGCGCGCATTGCGGATCAGAATGGAAAGATTCACATATCTCTGACCGCAGACTGCGGGGTATCACGAGTAACCACTGCCGGCCGTCGGCGTCGTAATTGCGTCGGTGTAGGAGGCCGTCACGAATGGCGAAATGGCGAGCTTGACGACGCAATGCACGCGTGGATGGCGTTGCGGATGGATCAGAGAGCATGTCGATGAGCGGGCCGATCCAATTATCCTTTCGCTGTTCGGTAGCGATGATGTCAACATCAATGGCAGAAACAGCAGCCGAGGATACTGAGCAGAGCACATCACCTTCAGGCAGAGGGGAGCGCGAGAGGGCGTCGGCGTCAGCATGCTGGCGTCCGTTGCGGTACAGCACGCGGATATCGTAGTCTTGTAAGCGAAGAGCCCAACGGGCGAGACGGCCTGAGGGATCCTTCAATGATGAAAGCCAGCATAGTGCATGATGGTCGGTGACGACATCGAATGGGCGACCATACAAATAAGGTCGAAACTTTGTAAGAGCCCAGACGATCGCCAGGCACTCTTTCTCCGTGACGGTGTAGTTTTTCTCGGTTCTCGTGAGCATACGGCTTGCATATGCTACGACATATTCAGGGAATCCGGGTTTTCGCTGCGCCAGGACAGCGCCGAGGCCTACTCCGCTGGCGTCCGTGTGCACCTCCGTTGGGGCTGTAGGGTCGTAGTGGCGTAGAATGGGAGGCGACGTCAACAAATGGCGGAGCTTCGCGAACGCGTCGTCGCACTCGGATGACCACGAATTGAAGGGCCCGTTGCTTCCAAGGAGCTTCGTCAGCGGTGATATGATCGTGGCGAAATTTCGTATGAAGCGTCGGAAGTATGAGCACAGGCCCACGAAACTACGCAATTCTTTGACAGATGCAGGTTTGGGGAATTCGGCCACGGCCTGAAGCTTGGCAGGATCAGGAAGAATGCCGTCTTTGGACACGACGTACCCCAGTATGGTGAGTTGCCGTGCTGCAAAGCGGCACTTTTTCAGATTTAGTTGTAAGCCGGCATTGCTCACACGTGCGAAAACTTCTTTCAGACGTTGGAGATGCGTGGAGAAATCCGGAGCAAAAACAATGACATCGTCGAGGTAGCACAAGCACGTGTACCATTTCAAGTTGCGCAGCACAGTGTCCATCATGCGCTCAAAGGTCGCAGGTGCATTACATAGACCAAACGGCATGACGTTAAACTCGTACAAGCCGTCTGGCGTGACGAAGGCGGTCTTTGGTCGAGCGTCGTCAGCCATGGGTACTTGCCAGTACCCCGAGCGCAGATCGAGAGAAGAAAAAAAATCGGCTCCATGAAGGCTGTCAATCGCGTCATCGATGCGTGGAAGTGGATAAACATCCTTGCGAGTGATCTTATTGAGCCGTCTGTAGTCCACACAGAACCGCACAGAACCGTCTTTCTTCGCAACAAGAACAACAGGAGACGCCCATGGACTGTCGGAGGGCCGAATAACGTCGCGTCGGAGCATATTGTCAACCTGATCATTAATTACTCGACGTTCAGCAGGCGACACGCGATATGGACGTTGCCGTAAAGGTGGATGGGCACCAGTGTCGATGCGATGCGTAACAACGGACGTGCGACCGAGAGAACTTCGCCCGACATCGAAAGAAGAACGATATTCTTGTAACAGGTCCAGAAGTTGGGAACGCTGTACGGCCGTAAGGTTGTCAGCGATGGAGGGGCCAAATACATCAGCAGACGACGAATCAGAAGTGGAAACAGCATTGATGGTACACGACCTTGGAGCGCGCGTGTCATCGGGTACGTCCAGGACTTGTGCGTCGTCGACTGGTTCCACTCTGCCGAGACATTCCCCTCGAAGCAAGGTAACAGCGTACGGGAACGGGTTGGTTACAAAAATAGCAGTGTTGCCCTGGTTGACCTGCACGGTCGCGAAAGGTACTAGCAACCCTTTCCTGCTGCAAGCGCGGTCAGATGGCGAAACAAGTCCAATGGTGTCGGAGAGACCAGCGCAGTAGACAGACACAGCCGTCGTCGAGTTTGGAGGCACTGTTGTATCGTCTTTCGTTAGAATCTTGCTCAGTGTCGGGGGACTGTCTTCTGGCGTCAAATGCGAGAAGGGTGAGAGCTCAATTTCGGCGGCGGCACAATGGATGACGGCGTCATGGCGGGAGAGAAAGTCCCATCCCAGGATGACGTCATGAGAGCATGCCTGAATAACGATGAACTGGGCGACATACAGAACGTCCTGGATGACAACGCGAGCTGTGCACCCTGCTGTAGGATGAATCCGGTGCAAACTTGCAGTACGGAGGGATAACCCAGAAATTGGCGTCGTCACTTTTCGAAGTAAGCGGCAGAGTTTTTCGTCCATAACTGATACGGCAGCTCCAGTGTCAATAAGAGCCGATGCACAAACACCGTCCACAAGCACGTCAATGACATTCGAGGGGCTGCTCTGAGGGCTTTCACATTGCGATAGCGTCGCAGTCCTTGCCTCAGGGACTGCGACGACTAGTTTTCCCGCTCATGAGCTGCCGCACTTGGCCGCATGGGAGACAGGGAACGGCGTCGTGGAGACGGTGATCGTCGAGATGGACCTGGGCGAGATCGAGGTGGCATAGAAGGTGGTTCTTCGCGATAAGGACGGCTGAGTTGGCCAGCAACAGGTGAAGAAATTGGAGCCGGCTGTACGCGATGGCAATAACGGGCCACGTGACCGGCGTAACCGCAGGCAAAGCAGATGGGCCGGTTGTCGGGTGTGCGCCATCTGTTCATCGGGGTAGGTCTCACCCATGTCGCAAGGGCTGATGGACGGAACGGTGGCTGCATGGTGGACTGAAGCTGAGGCTGAGGGGTTACGTCAACATACGTAGCGGGCATGCCCGCTGCAACGGACGGAGGTCGTGCAGCAGCTTCAGCGTAGGTCAGAGGGGCGGGTGCTTGAACGACTTGGGGTGGCCTGGCGACCACTTGCGCGTAACTCAGGGACGCAGGAGCCGGAGGCTGTTGGGGGTGGTAAGCAGGCATTACCTCCGCTATTTCCTGTTCAATCGCTCGGCGGATGGGAGGGAGAACGGTAGTAGCCGATTGTTGAACAGCAGGTTGGTGGGAAAAGGGCAGGAGGGAGAACTGACGCGCGATTTCCTCACGGATAAAGGACTTCAGTTCTGCCATCAACGCCACTTGGTCACAACTGGCCTCCAAGCCAGCAAGCGTTGCAGCTCGTGGTGGGGAGCGTCGGGTCATGGAACGCTGCCGGCGGAGCTCCTCGTAGCTCTGGCACAGTGTGATGACCTCAGCCACCGTGCCGGGGTTTTTGGCAAGCAGCATCGTGAAGGCATCATCGTCGATGCCTTTCATGATGTTTCGAATCTTGTCAGACTCGGACATGGTGTGATTGGATTTGTTACATAGGTCGAGGACATCTTCAATATAGCTGGTGAATGACTCACCAGCCTCCTGAGCACGTTCACGCAAGCGCTGCTCGGCTTGCAGCTTGCGAACAGCAGGGCGGCCAAAGACGTTGACGATTGCGGTCTTGAAATCGGACCAGGTGGCAAAATCGGACGCGTGGTTGTTGTACCACAAACTGGCGACACCGGCAAGGTAAAACACCAAGTTGGTCAGCTTGCCGTCCTCGTCCCATTTGTTGGGGACGCTCACGCGGTCGTAGATGGCGAGCCAGTCCTCCACGTCAGTGCCATCAGCGCCAGTGAAGATGGGTGGATCGCGGATTCTGGGGACACCGGGACAAGGGGGTGGCATTGGAGGAGGCGTTTGCTGAGAAGCGTCTTGGTACATAGTAGATGGCAGGGTACGTGATCGTAGCTCCAAAGGCATAGACAGGGATCGCAGCACTCTCCACCAAATTGTTAAGGCGTTTATAAGCCGGCAACGAGCGAGAATATATAATGGCGACAGTCACAGCCAAGCACGGGCTCTCAGCGCGAGCGGCGTCCTTCTTGGGTAGCCCCACTAGAAGGTACTCAAGAGTTCGACCCATTTCATAGTTCGGAGGCTTCGCTACAATTACCCCGGGGTCGAAGAGGGAGCCGCCTGGCGACCTAACAGCTTGTTATTATGAGCGGGTCATAATAAGGCTTCAGGCGCTCCACGTTGACAATGTCTCGCCCACGGCGGCGCATGTCCGAAGATTGTTCAACGGGTTCGATCAGATAGTTGACGGGTGAGGTGCGCTCGATGACACGGTACACTCTAAGCCGAAATTCGGCAAAGTTGGACTAACTGCAGTCGTTAAATCAATGGACGAACGGTTCGTCCAACAGGGACTAAATGTGTGACAATGCGTGTCTTGCGCAAACGCCCGGCAACGAAGGGACCAACGGGGAGGGCAACTGCGCCGCGATCGCCTCCTGTCGATGCTGCACTGCAATGCTCGGCGTGTCGGCGATCATGAAAACAAGTTAAATAGGCTATACGCCACTGTGAAAGTGAAGCACTATGAAACGAATAGAAGATGTTATTAGAGGAAAGTAGTACAACACGCTGTCAGTGCACACAGCAAGTGCCCTCGCGTTTCCACCATGCCGGCACGGGCGAGCCGAAGCCACGTGAAAGTCTCCGCAAACACGGGCAACGCCGAGAACTCGCTTTAATGTGCTGAATAAGTTCGAACTACGGTGAACACTGACAATGCTAATAAAGGTAAGCTGTTCATCAGCGCTCGTGTACCCACACAGTGACCACAAGTTCAAAGCGATATATAGGAAAAGTAGGCTTCGTACGTCATCGGTATCAAGCGGGCTGCCGGTGTGAGTGCATTGCCGGCACAAGCGAAGGAAACGTCGCGTACAAGTTCACAAAAATAGTAGCTCCGGCAAACTTATGTCTTTTTATCCATGCGACAATCGTTATCAAAAATCCAACGTGTAGGCGATCGCGGATACGACTAATCGTGCGGCCAGCGGTACACATGTTTTGTGCCTTACCAGCACGATTAAAGAACCGTGCCTGCGAACGGTCTCGTCGCTGTAAGTATACAGATATCTACATCACTCCGTAAGACACAGTGAACATGGGGCACTTACCTATTGTTCATTTGTGACTATAAAATAACGACGGCGAAAATTTCACGCGAGCCGCATGTTGCGATCGCCGGCGGTCGTTGAGCCGTACTCGTCGTAAGCCCAGCGACGCCGTCGGCAAGCCGACACGGTATGGCATCGGCGGGGCACCTGCGGCTGCTTCGCCGGCTTTCCCGCACAAGCGCCGCTGCTATGTTTGTGTTTGCGGACTCATGCGCCAGCACTGCGAACGCTGGTTCGACCGACATGGTCGAATACCAGCTGATAATTCGTATTCTCGGGCTGGAGGCATGTTGAAGATTAGATGGATCCATATTAAAAGATCGATGCGCATCGGTGCTACGAATAAGCCCATGTAAATTTTCGCGTTACGGTGTCAATATTTATTGTTTTCTTAAGCAGAGTAAAAGTCGCCCACTGGCACTAGCTGGGAGGTCAAAATACTGTGCTATATAAACCCGAGAATCTGTTCTCTGTAGTACAGCGCGGGCCGTCAGTGTTTGTGGTGTTTTACTTTGAAATAATAGTGCGTATGTGTGTGTGTGTGTGTGTGTGTGTGTGTGCGCGAGTTGCGTGAATAACATACTATGATCTTCAGTGCTGATTAAATTGACATAAACATAAAATATACTGCACAAACGCAGTGTCGCCATTTTTTTTTTTGCCATTGGTTCAGACGGTTCAACTGTTAGTCCCACTGGAGCATTCTACGGGGCCAACATTTAAACCAAGTGGAGTAAGTGCTTGGGGTAACAGTTGAGCCCTTGCAGTTACTCCCGCAGTTAGTCCAAAATTGGTTCAAAATCTGTGGCAGCGCATTTAGACCCCTAAAGGACCAATGGCATACCCCACTTTAGTCTTTTTCGGCTTAGAGTGTAGGGGCCTTCGTATTTGGGACGTAGTTTGGAAGAGAGGCCAGTGGCAGAGGTCGGGATCGAGAGCCATACAAGCGCACCAGGAAGGAACGTGGGCTCAGAAGTGGTGGAGCCATCACGGATACTCTTCTGCCGCTCTTGCTCTTGCGTCGTAAAAGTCTTGGCAAGCTCGCGACACTCTTCAGCAAGCCTGGCTGTCTCGGAAATAGGTGTACACTCAGATGGATCCGGCGTGTACGGGAGTATTGTGTCCATGGTGTGCGACGGTATATATATATATATATATATATATATATATATATATATATATATATATATATATATATATATATATATATATATATATATATCCTTAATACGCTGGACGTAACAGGCCATATGTAATGCGAGCAGCCTCTACGGTAGGGCTTTCAGTTCATTTCACTGGGCTGCCTTCCGACGTCAGAGGGGGAGGGAAACACGGGAAGGTGAGCCCGCCAAAATTGAGTTGAAGGTAAGCATCCGTTTGATTGTATTTTGATAATCTACGCTGAATAAATTTGCACTCCGTGGCCCTATCGCTGCCGTTTTTTTTTTTGGCTCGTATCTCTTAAGCCGTCAGCGTACGCAACCAAATAGAAAAACATAGTAAACTATGAAGTCGTGAAAAATGTTAGAGGGCTCCTTTAAGTGGTGTTCTGCAGGGCGTCAACATTAATCTTAACTTTGCATAACGCTTGATTATGAATATTTTTTTTGTGTGTGGTACTAGAAAACGTCGAAGAATGTTTAACACGAGCAAACAAAAAACAGCGGTATGCTTAAAGGAAGACAAATTATTGGCAGCAGCGCTGACACCATTTTTTTTCTAAATTTGGTCTTATCAAAAGTAGCTTTGTAAGAAGGCAGCTCGAAAAGCAGATCGGGACCAGTTGCCCACGCCAGTTGTTGACGGCGGCAGCAGTGAGCCCTCCTATACCACGCCTGATGTGTTCGCAGAGTGTGCAACCAGGGTTGCCAGTGGTCCCCTACCTATTCAACAAGTTCAATGCCCACGGGTGCGGACAAAGAAACAGTCGCCCCTCTTCGGGCGAGGCAGCCAAGGAATTGCTCAATTGCTGGAGTCTATTCAGTGCTCCGTACAAGAGAGATGAAAGCGGCCGTTATAAGAAAGATAGCTCCCAGAAGATCTGCACGGCTTCTCGGAGTGTGGAAAATCATGAAGGTGAGAAAACATTCAGTAATAAAGCTCCCAGTGCACAGTGTCACGGGTTCGTGTTCACGAAGTGAGTCCCACAGATGGCGCAAGCGTCCTGATAGTGACCGTAATGGTGGTTATCGAACAGATCGGCTTTGTATGGGTCATGGAGGCTCGCAAGCCACTAAATAATTAATAATTAAATATATTTATGAAAAAAGCGCTCGTTCCAGAGGAAGAAATTGTCCGAAAGCTGTCACTGGTCACCAAGGTTTCCAACACACCCACCAATGTACGCTTACGAGAGTTGCTGAATAAGCGAAATATTCGGATAAGAACCTTTCAACCAAAACGTCCAACGTATCGAGGCCATTTCAATAGCTTGTATTACCTTCTTCTGAAATTGACATTCTACATTATAGAAAGGGGCGTTGTTCCCTGGACTCTCTGGCGCTTTGTTTTAATTGCACGAGAACAAAAAAAAAAGTTAGCCAAGCGTGCACTGGAGGTAAATGGAGGCACGATGCCACTGAGACAGCGGAACAAGGTGGCACCTATATGTAGCCCTGGCTTTTGCTCTTTTGCGGAGTCTTCCTATCCTCCTCTATTTCTTTATTTCTTTCTATCTTTGTTCACACACACATTGCATATATATGCAGAACAATAAATTCGGTTGCCGCAAGGTTATAAATATGAAAGTAGATGCGCTTTAACATAACAACTGTTTATTGTGCCGACGTTTCGACAGGAACCCCGTCTTTTTCAAGGCACGTCTTTTATTTATATATATATATATATATATATATATATATATATATATATATATATATATATATATAGAGAGAGAGAGAGAGAGAGAGAGCATCGAACGCGTTATTCGAAGGTCGTAGGCTCGATTCCTCCTCACGGCTGGTTATTTTTTCACCCACTTTTCTTTCTTCTTATTTACATTCCATTCGTTCTAATAACTTCCCCTATACATACCTTGGCAATATTGTCTGTTAGATCTCATTAATATTGTGTCAAAACACGAAAAAAACGAGCCTTTAGGTATGCACTTTTTCCCTATATATATATATATATATATATATATATATATATATATATATATATATATATATATATATATATATATATATATATATATATATATATATATATATATAACATTGTCATGTGTGTGTTAAATCGAGAGCTGTTGAACTTACGAGACGCAGAGCTATGTATATATATGTTTTTTTTGCTTCTCATTTTTTTTATTCTGACAGCCAAGTGGAAAGCGGTAACCGTCGACTGCTTCTTGATTAATTATTCTTATTTGAGGTTAAAAGGTCCAGTATAATTGTCTTGTGCAAACGCAGTCCACTGAGCGAAGGTGTAGCTAATTAGTAATAACAAAAGCAGAAAAAAAAGTTCGCCGAATTTAACTCCTACCTCCAGGTATCCCACTGCGTATATGACCATCAGTTAAACAATTCTAAAGATAAGCAACAGTAATTTTTTGAAGCTAAATATATTCACTACGAAGCAACGACTCCTGAACGTACCACTGGCTGCCGTTGCGTTGTCGCCTGTCTGGTGGCCAGACGCGTTCCCACGGTATCGCGCCTTGTCGCTTGGTAGGCGATATCCTTCCAGGGAGCGTCAGAGCGTGCAGACTGACACGCGATCTTGCCTGATCGACTCGCACGGTTCTGTTTTCAACCGACCGTAAATGCGTCCCTTTCTTTTTGTTTGGCAGCTGTCACTACGACAACAGAGCGTGCGATTCCGGAGACCGCAGTGCCGATCACTGTGGACTGCAGGTACAGCAGAGCAGTAAAACACGTGTTGACGGGATCAAATTTCCTAGCGCGAAGTGCAAAGATGACTGCACACTGCGAAGTAAGACATATACAGAACACGTTAGCGTGACGTGTTCTTGAACTTCTGTATGTGCATTTCTTTGCAGCGTCTAGTTTTCTTTGTACATCGCGTAAAGACTTTTGACCACGTTTAACCAACTGGTTCATTTCCAGAATTTGTAAACAAGGGTGTTCTGCTGTAGCCACTGTTTTGACGAGTGGACTTGTCTTTTTTTTTAATGCTACAACTGAGGGAACTAGTCTAGTTTGAGGTTCCAACTCAGTGTACTTGTGTTTTTCAGTGCTGCAACTGAGTGGACAAGTCTTTTCAAGGCTACATCTGAGTGAACTTGTCTTTTTGAAGGTTCTAAGTGAGTAGACTTGTCTTCTCCAGGCTGCAGCTGAGTGGCTTTGTCTTTTTCAAGGTTCCAACTGTGTTCACTAGTCTTTTTGAAGGTTCCAAATGAGTGGACTTGTCTTTTCGAAGGCTCCAACTGATTAGACTAGCCTTTTTCATGGCTCCAGCTGAGTGCACTTGTCTCTTTCATTGCTGAAACTGAGTAGACTTGTTTTTTCCAAGGCTCCACCTGAGTGACCTTTATTTTTTTCAAGGCTCCAATTGAAAAGGTTTATCTACTTAAAGGCTCCAAATGGGTGGACAAGTCTTTTTCAAGGCTCAAACTGAGAGGCCTTGTCTTTTTCAAGGCTCCAGCTGAGAGGCCTTGTCTTTTTGAAGGTTCCAACTGAGTGAACTTGTCTTTTCTGAGGCTCCACTAGAGTGGCCTTGTCTTTTTCAAGGTTCCAATAGAGAGGATTTCTCTACTTAAAGGCCCCAAATGGGTGGACTAGTCTTTTCCAAGGCTCCAGCTGAGTTTCTTGTCTTTTTCAAGGCTCTAATTGAGAATATTTCTCTACTTCAATGCTCCGACTGAGTGGACTAGTCTTTTTCAAGGCTCCAACTGAGAGGCCTTGTCTTTTTCAAGGTTTCAACTGAGCGAACTTGTCTTTTCCAAGGCTCCAGCTGAGGGGCCTTGTTTCTTTTATTGGTGCAACTGCGTGAAAAAGACAATTCCACTTGTCGAAACGTCGGCTTTCGCACATGACCCATATTTACGTATTTATCGCAGCAAGATTATAATGTATTCCATTTTCTGCCTTTCATTTAGTCCATTGTCAGGTTTTTATTAAGTTGATCTATTCGATTAGTGCACGGTTTATTCTAACATGAGATTGCTGCATCAAGAAACGCTCCCATCCTCTGCCTGCCACATTGGTTTAAAAAGAAATTCTAGGCTTTGGTGCAGATAATAATGCGTCTTGCTTGCTGCGGAACAGGGGCTATAGCCACCCCCCCAACCACCCCCCAACCATAATTGCCCACTCACCCAAAAAATATTTCTCGCTACACCCCTGCTTCGAAACCATTCTTCTGATCGTTTTATGCTTTAATTTTTGGCCGATCGAAAGATGAACCAAACTTAATAGGATATTGCATATTTTACAGAAAAGCCGACCAAAAGTAGCACCTACATGAGTGTTTTAGTCGCCCTTCCCCTCAAATGCACTCCGGCATTATAATTATTATTATTATTATTATTATTATTATTATTATTATTATTATTATTATTATTATTATTATTATTATTATTATTATTATTATTATTATTATTATTATTATTATTATTATTATTATTATTATTATGTACAATCGTTCACACGTTTTAACACGTTTTAAGTTCACTTGAGAAGCATATGAGAAGCTTTATACGGCAGCTAATTCCGCACAAAATCATGGGTTGCTTTCTGAGAACTGGCTCTACATGTTAAACCCTGGAAGCTGGAAAGTTATCATTTGGACATAACAAAGGAGTTTCAATAATTATTTTTGAACTATGGCTGAAAAACAGCGGCTTCAAATGTGCCATTGGGGGTCTCACGAGGTGGGGCATAACTTCATGCGTCAAGCTGCTTTTCTGCGAACGTATTACATTGTCGCTGATCGCAGCTCCTGCTTTTGTGCATTTGTTTAATTATTGGCGCTCTTGTATTGTTAAGCCGCTAGTATACCGAAGTCCTCACAACGTAACCAAAGTATACGACACTACGGAGAATTAGTGCGGAGACATCATGGTTGTTGCTACCGACCTCGAGTATATATGTAAAATTTTTTAGGACTGTCGATTAAGTTTAAATATTGTAGGAGGAAGAAAGGAAGGACAGAGAGATTACAGAGTCCTCAGACCAGCTGGCTACCCTGTGCTGGCGAAGGGGATGAGAGGACTAGAATATGACAGAGAATAGATGCTTAAAAAAATAAAGGCAATTTGGTACCGTTGTTGCACTTACTGCGGGCAACTGGTCTCAGAGACAGTCTGTAAGCAGTGTAGTCTATTGTACTACTGATCCTACTTTGTTTTAACAGCATAACCTACGCCAATTGTTAACATATTGTGTAACTGCGTAAACATGACGCATCCATAATGTACAAAAAAAAATACATTCAGCCCATGACTTTATTGGACGATCCCATGTGCCACTTCACGGACATTTTCTTACAGTTCCACATGCTCTTTACGGCTCACAATGAGGGCTTTAGGTCTGTGATGGAAAAAACAGCAAGACGAAAACCCTCTCCGCTGAAAGATATTATGGGCGTACTATAAATACCAGTTCTTTTGAAACTGAAAAGACTTCAGCAAGCATTCATATTTTGCTCCTCAAACCTCTCTGCTGGGCTCTAAATAACACGACAGCCGACATCAAGACTTCTTTTTTTTATATGTAACACACACCCCCGTCAACACATCAATCGACCACGTGGTGAGAACAGTGTCGACACCTACCAGCCACTGCGTGAAGTATCAAGAGTCTCTCTCAAGCCGCAGCGGGCGCCTCATCTGTTTACATTTGCGCGCCGCGTACGATTGTTTGTGTATACTTGGCGGCTGTTTGTGTAACTTACACAGCGCTTGAGGGACGGCGCCTCTGCGCGGCTCGTTGTTCGCAGCGGGGCTTCGAGGAAGTAAGGCACGTGATGTTGCAGTCGTTAATCACTTTGACAACCGCATCGTAACAGTCGGTGGCCGCCGCCGCTCACGCAGGCGTCTTTGTCGAGACACGCAGGCAGCTTCTGCACTTACCCGCAATATTGGAGATAGAAAGAACAGCCTTAAGGAAAGGAGCTATTGTAAATAGCAAATTTTGACAACCTTACAAGGTTGTTTCCGCTGTTGCCGGGTGTGATTGAATTTTACGTTCCAATAATGAGAGAATGAAGTCATGCTTTGCATTAGGGGTGGAAAACCTAAAGGAAGTGCGGGGCCTTCTTTGTTCCTTTCGAATTTGTCTTTTTTTCCTCCTCTCTCTTTTGTACTTTCCAGTCTTTTCTGTCTTATCTCTCTTCATTTCTACCTATCTATACTTTTGTTCCCGTTTCTTTCCTTCCTCTGTCTTTCTATTTCTCGGTTGCTTCTCTTTTTCGATTTTTATGCGTGGTTGTGTGTAATGTTCTCCGCACCTAATAATCATCATAAATATGATCGAGGAACAAGAGGAAGAAGACGTCTGTTCGGGTGCGAGCGTGTGCCACATATATGGCTATGATGTGGGGTTTTGCTGGCGTAACGCCACGCGACGCTTACAAAACACGACAGCCTGCCACCCTTAAAGTGCTCTAAATTGTATTCTAAAGCATATTCACATGAACAGTGTTACTCGGGCGTTGGCAAGGTCTTAAACTTTGTTGACACAAAGGTCAAGTTCGAGCTGCTACCCGGGCGGTTATCATAGCATCTCGATGGTCATGAGCAACCGAAGCGAAAACTGCAAAATCGCGGCATCTTTTAAACAGTGTGCTCGATACACAAAATTAAGGGAGAAAATGCAGTCGCACCAAAATGATTAAAAATTGTACATATACGTAATGATAAATATTTATTAGAGCAGTTTGTGCCTTTGAAATTAGGAACCTAGACGCATGCTCTCTACAAAGGCGACGGGCCTGTGTTGTCGAAGGAAGGAAAATAGGAGGAAAAGAACGGCAGGGAGGTTAACCAGCCTATAGGCAGCCGGTTTGCTACCCTGCGCATAGAAGGGGAATGGGGCAGATGAAAGATAGAGGGCAGAGAGGGAAGAGAGATAAACAGAGCACATTCGATCGGCAGCACACGCGCGCACACTCAGTCATTGTCCAGTCTCGTCTTTCGCGGTGTGTGACTTTGCAATTACAGCCACTTGTTCAAGTCCGCGTCGCGTAGGAATTTCAACAGAGCTTTTGTCGCCTTCTGTTGCAATGTCTCCTCTCGGGCACTTGACAGAGTTGTGTCCACAGACATTTGGCTGTTGCCGATGCGCGCAAAAACGGACGCCAGTGACTGTCTCTGGATGTCGTACAACGGACAGAGATATGTCACAGCCGTGTCGGGTGGTGCAAACACTGACAGATTTTCGCCGCTCAATAATTGAAAAACTACGTATGTACATAACAATGTATCAACAAGTTACGAAAATATTTAAATAAAGATAAGAATGAATTTATCGCTTTTTTTAGTGAATGTAATATTATTTCACTTTGGTTGACTCGAAGGCGAAAATAAAGATCCACAGAGCTACACAACTTTTGCAAGAGACACTTGAATGACTAAATGTCCTTTCAAAGCTGCCGCGTAGCAACGGTACAAGTTGGATGAGTCGACAAAGCGTCACTGTATCGAAGGCCGTCCACTGGGAGGTCTTCCAAGTGTGCCCGTGTGAAACCTGCGTTGTAAAACGAGAGCACTTCGTTTGGCTCGGTTGTCGTTACGGGCGGATGCCGTCAAGCGTTGTTGCCGAGTTGTGTTGAAGCACACGGCAGACAAAGGCTCCCTGCCTTTGTTACGTCAATGACCGCGTGTTGCAGACACGTCGGCAGGCTTGCGCGGTGGGTCGACTGTTCCTGTGTCCTTTCCTGCTCCCCCTCTCTCTCTTTTCCCCTTCTCTTACCTCCTCTATCTTTTGTACTTTCTCTTCCCTCCTCTATCTTTCTCATCTTTCTATTTCCCTTCCCTAATCCCCTAGCGTAGGGTAGCCAACCAAGAAGTCTTCTTGCATGGTTAACCTCCCCGCCTGCTCCCTTTCTGTTTGTTTCCTTCCTTCCCCTTCAAGTTTGGATATTTCCCCCTCATGAGCGGCAGAGGCTGGAGTTTTTTTTATTTAACAAATGTCTTTAAGGTAATGTTGAGTCACGTAGTTAGTTACAACCTAAGATCAAGTGTAAGATCCGCCCTAAGAATTGCAGCGCTCCTGGCATTCATCTGTACAAGAGAGAGATGCTAGCCTGTCTCTATTGTAACCATAAGTACTTTCAAGGCTAGTAATGTAATCGCTACACATCATAATAATTAAGAGTTCGCCATCCCCACTTAAATTATTACGTTTGCTCCAGCAGTGATGCCGGAATCTTTGCTGGAAATCGCGGGTAAGTTCACATCTATCATCATGAAACCAGCTACACAAAGATGTGTCTGGGTAGAAAAGCCGTTTACCGAAAACGCACTTGAAGTATATCTGTCATTATGCAAATTAGCAAATGCATTTGGATGGGGTGCCTATAAAAACACTCACTGAATATCCAGCAATCACTGTGGACGGAGCTTCCATTTATTCTTTGCGAATGCAGACGTGGCTCCAGCTACTCCTCTTTCAAAGATGATAGTACGCATCGCAAAGTTTTCAAGAACCATAAAATAGTATCGAATCTACACATGAATGGACATTCAAATTAATAATCGCCATACTACAAAAGAATTGACCCCGCAAAATCAACGTTCACACGTCATACCTTGATGTTCACAAAACCGAAATGTCAACTCTGAACATTCATCGCGACGTTCACACACAATTCGCTGGGCGCTTGTCCACACATTAAAACACAACTTTCGTGAAGTACCGATTGCCACAAAAACACGTTAAACATCCGAAAACCGCATCCAGTCCCGTATGAAGGTGTTCCGGTCTTTCGTTACGTTGCTCCAAATGACGGCGGGGTAGTTAAGGAAGTGCCCCTTATATAAATTGAGTATTTTAGCATGGATGGTGTGCCGGGCTGTAGGTTTCATTCCATCCTCTTGGCAGTGTCAGGACTCGGTAAATCTGCCCACGAGCACCCGCGTGCAGTTAACAATGAATGCGAGCCGCTCGTATATACGTCGAAGATCAGTCAAGCGAGTCGCCCGTCGTGTTCAATGATGCGTACAAGAGCGAGGTTTGCACGCATGGCGGAGTACACGCTCTGTGATTCCTGGCGGAAAGCTATCTTTCGCTTTGAGCGTGGCGGTGGGCATTCTCTGGCGTAACACGTATGGCTAAACAAATAACCTTCGGGCTTTGAGAATGTACGCATGCAACAACATGAAAAAAAAAAGAAGAGGAAATATGGCATAGTATTAGACCCAGGATTTTTAACTAGGGACGTATACTTGATTAAAATGAACTGAAAAGTCAACGTGTACTATTCCTGCTTCATTAATTTGTAAGCATTTTAGATGCGGAAGCATCTTATACTCGCGCCTTGTAGTGCGCCGTCCGCGCCGTCCCCACCGCTTCTCGAACATTCGACAGCTGACGCGCGCGCATGCGCCGTCGCCCACTCTTCCACCATCTGTGCATCCCTTCCTCCTCTACACACCGCGCGCGCTTCACTCCTCCACCATCTGTGCACCCTTCCTCCTCTACACACCGCGTTCGACATCTACAATTCTCCTGATTCTCCAGTGGACGCGCATGTGGCGTCGCGCTTCGAGAACATTCGACAGCTGACAGTGCATGCGCCGTCGTGCTGTATATATACTCAAGGTCGGCGCTCGCTTGCTCAGTTGCCGCTCGTCGGTTGGTTTGTACGGCGCGTCGACGTCCAAGGTCGCGGTGAAATGAATTCCAACGAATCCACAAACACAATGATCGACGTCCCTTCGACCAGCGCCGCCCTTTCGCATACGTGTGTACGTGTTCACTCATTTAACACCCCCTCCTACAACCACGTTAACCAATTTAGCCATCGACCCAAGTAAGTCGCACTTTAACACCCCGTTAAACAATTATATGCTCCGCATCCTCCTCAGTGTTCTCCCGAGGGAAGCTGCGGGCAATTTTTTTTGCTCCTCCGTAAGGAGGGAGGATGTAAGTTCGCGCGTGTTAATTCTTCATCGTTAGCGCCTGTCCCCTATACCTAGATGCAAAAACAGCGCAAATATTAAGACACAGATGGAAGAAGAGCTAGCAAGGCGCTTATACTGTGCCTCCGTCTGTATATTTGCGCTCTTTCCACATTCAGGTATGAACCACCAACTAGCCCAGCTTTAGCTTCCACGACTACACCTGTCCAGGTCTGGTCCCGTGTTCGTTTTTTTTTAGCGATGGTTTTGGTAATACTATATGGTCCTCCTCCACGTCGACGACTTCGTCTATCCGTCTATTATACTCTAACGTAATCTGTTAGGCGTTACGGCATGTGCACCGGCCCTAGTAATGGTTGCCTAGGCCTATACATTCATTTAACTGAATGCTATCAAAACCTCACCTACTATCTTTACTTGTATGTTTTGACGCGAGCTTCCTTTTGTAAATGTTTCTATTTTTGTACCTCAGCTCTTACAAGTGTAAACACTGCCCGGCACATGCCGCGCCACAATGTCAGGGAACCTTCCCGATTATTTTGAACTATTCTGATAAAGCTGCACGCAAAAGCCGAGCAGTGAAGTTTATTGATGAACTAACACGGTCCTCAACGCTAACGCTGGGGCCCCGCCGCGGTGGTCTAGTGGCTAAGGTACTCGGCTGCTGACGCGCCGGTCGCGGGATCGCATCCCAGCTGCGGCGGCTGCATTTCAATGTAGGCGAAAATGCTGTAGGCCCGTGTCAGATTTGGGTGCTTGGTAAAGAACCACAGAATTACTCAATCAAATCAGTTGTGAAACTCCCCATAGGCTCTATGCATTGAAATCCACACACGTTATTGAATAATTGAAGATATTCAAGTGACGACGCATGGTTAATTGCTTCTTTGACTCAATTAAATTACAGGCCACTCGCGCTGCTCTCACGTTGCGCCTTTTCTTTCTCGGCGCCTTACGAACTCTAGAGCGGACAGCAACCGCCGGTTGTAGTTAGCAGCTGCTCTCGTCTCGAAGAAGAAAGCGATGATCGTGTGGGGAAAGAAACCTGCCTGCTGGCGGGGGGGAGTCTCGTGTTGCAAGCGGATACTGGTGCTCCAAGGTCGCGTTCGGTGCGTAGCGCCGGGCTTGGCCGACAGCGGCGGTGGCAGCAGCGGCAGATTGCGATGCCGCAGGCAGGCAGCCACGCGAACCGCGCTCTCGCGTCGAGTGAGTCAGTCTCCTGCCCGTAGAAGTTGACGTTGCTGCCGTCGCCGCCTCAGAAGACGCCGCCGCTCCCTCCACGCGTTGTCGTCATGCAAGCCGGCACAGGTGAGCCCCGATAACTCTTTCACGACGCTGCGACGTGTCGCAGCGACGTCACCGGTGACGCCTCGAGAGAAAGTGGCGGGTATTGTTTGCTGCGTTATTCAACGGCAGTCCACGCTGCCGACGTGGCTTAGCGAAAGGGAACGGTCACTGGCGCTGCTGGACAGACAGACCCGAACCGAGAGAGTTGTGTTGAGAATGTATACAAGTCGACAAAGTTTTCTTGGCGAGCTCTGTGTTAGCGAAGGCGTTCAAAACGAGGCTGTCGACTGGGAGATAAGTTTGTCGCACGAACACGGCCGCATCGAGTTGCATTTGTAGGGCCAGCGCCGTCTACTAAATGCGGGCCAGTCTATACGTCACGCTCGAAGGGGTTTTTTTCAAGTGCCCAGTTCACTTTCAGCCCTCGTAGTAGTTGAACGGGCTGATATTATCGTGACATTTTCCGTTGTCGCCGTTCATTGTGCTCAACCGGTCGTAGAACTCTTGCAAAGGGTCGGAAAAGTGGTAACTTTTCCTAGTTGTGGGCCAAAAATAGGTACCTTTCGGTGATGCGTCGTTCCATATATGTCCCCTCTGACTGCATACGGTCCCCAGAATGCTCAGCTGCGTCCCTTATTCGAAGGCAGTAAGTAATGTCCTAAAGAACCTTCGAGCATATTTGTTTTACCCTTAGAGCGCAGCAAATACAGATTGCGGAACGTTCTCACTCAAAAGCAAGCGATATTATTAAACGAAATAACACAAGAGATGATCAAAACTACTGCTATTAAGAATAATTACGTACAGGAACTTCTTCGTTTCCAGTTTTCGTTCTTTTGTATTTTACTCACGTTCTTTCACATTCGTGCTACAACCACTGACGGGTATGCGCCTTCAACCTCGTTCAAGGTGAGACATTGCATATTTCGCAAAGCTATAGCTCATGATACAGTTCCCGCCAGAATTTCCGCAGGAAATCACGTTGCAAAATCTGCTTTACGTTTATGCAGCTGAGTTATTGCAGTGTATGCACAACGAATGGCGCCTTCGCGTTTAGCGGCAAACTCGACGCAGCTGTTTCGAGAATGCCACTGCGGCAGATGTAACTTCATAAAAAATGAATGTCATTCACTTTCACGTTGATGCCGACGTGGTCGCACAGCTCTCAGACAGTGCCGTAGCAAGCGAACGGATTCGTGGAATTATTGCATTGCAAGACTTCATATGAGAGGAGCGATGACTTCAGCCAGGAATGTAGCGGAGTTCATGGTCACGCAAGGTCAATTTTCGTTTTCTCCCTTTGTTTAATTGACGAATCTAACTTTTCGTATATTTAAGACTGGTCCGTGCTAGTAAATGATACGAGGTTTTCTCGCCCAGTTAGAAAGTTCCTTATGATTATTGCATTTCGTACAAAAAATCAACTAACTGACAGAACCAGAACACTAATTACAATATCCAGCATGATCTGGCAAGCTAAATCGCTTGTTCTTTATTAACTGCATTGCTCATCTTGTATACTGACCACGGTCTTAATATTAAAATTTCTCCATTTACGTTTCGCTATTTCGTTTATTGCTGTATTTGGCCTTGCTCGCGACTTCCGTTTTATGACCCTGCCCACTCCTTTTATCGAGAAAAATATCCGGTGTTCATGTCAATAAAATCTCAAATACTGAACGCGTGGCCGCCAATTAATATATATATATATATATATATATATATATATATATATATATATATATATATATATATATATATATATATATATATATATATATATATACGGTTTGTTCCCTGATCCAATCTGCCCTTATCTTGTCTCTTGAGGTTACACCTATCACTTTCCTTTCTTCGCTCGCTCCGTCGTATTCAATTTCAGTTGAACCCTCGTTATAAGCCTCCAGGTTTATGCTGCGTAGGTCAGTAATGGTAAGATGCAGCTGTTATATACCTTCCTCTTGTGGCTTAGTGCAGATTTTCATTCATGATTTGTGAATGCTTGCCGAATGTGATCCACCCCATTCTTATTTTTCTAGTTATTTAAATCTCATGGTTTGGCTCCGCGGTTACAACCTGTCCTAAGTAGACATATTCCTTTACCACTTTTAGTGTCTCGCCACCTATTGCAAAGCGCTGTTTTCTGCCAAGACCGTTGCATATTGCTTTAGTTTTAAGCACATTCATTTTAAACACACTTTTCTGCTTTCTGTGTCCATTTCACTAATCATGAGTTGTAATTCGTCTCCAGAGTTACTCTTCAAGGCAATACCATCAGCGAATTACAGGTTACTAAAAAACTCTCTAGGGACTCTTATCCTTAAATCTTGAAAATCGCCTGAAAGCATCCTGTGAAAACGCGGTGAATATGTAGCATTGGAGAGATTGTGTCTCGCTGCTCTACACCCATCTTTCTTTGTGGAAGACTATGGTGGCTTTGAATCTACCATATATTTCTTCCAGTGTGCTTATTATAGGCTTCGTCAATTCCCTGATCCTGTAGTGCTACAAGACAGCTGATTTCTTGACCGAATAAAATACTGTGTCGCAATCTATGAAGGTTGAGTAAAGGGGTCAGTTGTATTTTGCGTGTTTCTTTATCACCTGATGGATAATATGAATATGGTCTATTGTTGAGAAGCCCATACGAAATCCTGCTGGGTCCTTTCGCTGATTGAACTCAGTGGTGTCTTAATTCTATCAGCTATTATTTTCGTGAATAGCTAGTGGACAACAAACAGTAAGCTGATCGGGCTGCGAATTTTAAATTTTTGACGTCCGACGTCCTCTTTCTTATGAAATAAGTTGATGTTGACATTGTTCTGAGATTGTGGTACCCTCCTCGTCAAGAAACGCTTCGTGGCCAGTATTTCTAACACACTCTCGCCACCATATATCTTCCTGATGTCTGGTGTCACTTTATCCCCACCAGCGGTTTCGCCCCTTTACATTAACAGCACGGACTGATTTGATTTGTGGGGTTCAACGTCCCAAAACAACCATATGATTATGAGAGACGCCGTAGTGGAGGGCTCCGGAAATTTTGACCACCAGGGGTTCTTTAACGTACACCCAAATCTGAGTACACGGGCCTACATCATTTTCGCCTCCATCGGAAATGCAGCCGCCACAGCCGGGATTTGATCCCGCGACCTGTGGGTCAGCAGCCGAGTACCTTAGCCACTAGACCACCGTGGCGGGGCTAACAGTACGGAGCAGTAGTAAATGAAATGAGAGTTCTCAGTTAAACGAAGATTAACACAGATTCGTACTAGTGACGTCAAACCTGAAGAGAGGGTGGAGCTAGGCAGCCTTCGTTGTTTCTATTTCCTTTCTTCCTACCTCTCCTTATTTGTTTCAGTAGATTACAGTTTTTTTGTTGTTCTTCTTTTGGTATTTATATTGTTCTTCGTATGTTTCCCTCCCTTCCAATCTCTTGTTTGCTTTCTTTCTCTCTCTCTCTCTTGTGGTTACACCTATCACTTTACTTGCCATCGCTCGCTATATATATATATATATATATATATATATATATATATATATATACTGGCTACGGCTGCCTCAATTCCATAGCAACTAAATGCAAGAACACCCGAATACTGTAGGTTTCAGGTAGAAGAATTTCAGGTAGTGAAAGTCGACCCTCAGCTCCGCCGCAGTGATCTATTGGCTAAGGCACTCGGCTGCTGACCCGCAGGTTGCGGAATCGGGATCCCGGCTGTGGCGGCTGCATTTTCGATGGAGGCGAAAATGCTGCAGTCCTGTCGGTGCTCAGATTTGTGGGCACGTTAAAGAGCCCCAGGTTGTCGAAATTTCCGGAGCCCTCCACTGCGGCGTCTCTCATAATCATATGGTGGTTTTGGGACGTTAAACCCCACATATCAATCAAATCGAAGTCGGCCTTTGTAGTTTCCTTTTTCGGATCGTGGTTCCGGTGTGTAAGAAAAAAAAATCAGAGAACAACTGTTTTCTGGAAGTTCACAGTCATTGACCCCGAATAGCTCCTCTGACAACAAATGTATTGAAGACACCAAGGCGACGTCCTTCAGAAGTGACCGCCGTCAGAAAAGGGAGGATGTGGCGCTGAGAATGGTAACTTTCCGTGCATCCAAGCTCCGCCTTTCGTGCGTGGTTTCTTCCGAGTTGTTCCCCCGAGGCTGTAGGTCGAAAACATCGCCGTGCCCGCCGTGGTCACGAGACGTTAATTCTATAATTTGTTCTTCGCTGCCGGCGCCGTTCTTCGGTTTTGAGCTTGAAGCATCGGCTCCCGTCTTCAGAACGGCCTGGCGAATTCGGGTCAGAGGCAATTAGCTCCCTTGAAACAGTCCCCGATGACTACCATGATATTGAACTTGGGGCAAAGCGTGTTCGGAATATTGAGACAGAAGCCTCAAGCGCCTCATCAGAACGAAAACGCGGCAAAAACAAAAGTTATGTGACCTTTTTTTTTAAATTAAAGTAAGAAATCTTACGTACACAGGTGGATGCCGACTGCAAAGAAGCTAATTAAATCAGTCTCCCTGACACTGTGGCCCCTGCTGTCTTGCAATAAATCTGATTTCTGATTGTATACAACTTAATGATCGACACATCTGCTGCTGGCCTACGCCTACAAGTGTTGGGGAGTGCAGCATTGCGCCGTATGTATCCATTAAAACCCGAATGCTTATCACGTGCGCCTAAACATGCGCAATAGTGAATGTGCTTTTACGAGCCAATATCACCGTGCGATTAAGAGGCGCGCTGCAATGGGGGACTCCGGAATATTTTTCACCAGCTGGGTTTCTTTAACAACCTTCTACACGGTCGTTCTTGTATTTCGCGCACAACAGAATGCACGTGCACACGCAGGCAGACAACACACACACACACACACACACGCGCGCGCGCGCACGCACGCAAACTGTTTTTGGAGCACTATGTGCAGGATAGTGACTGCTGGAACCAGGGTCCACGCATGTACGTATCTACATATAAGAAGGTAATTGCCAATTTTGTCCGAACGTCTCGGTCAGCATAATCTTCGATTTAGCCGACAATACACTAAGACACGTTTTCTTCAAATAGCCTTTACATCCCCCACCCCCCTTGGCTTATGAGAGGTAGTGGATAGATTTGAACTCAGCTTTAGCAGCTAGATTTATTCAAGCTCGCTAGTGTCTAACAGAAAGGCGTTTTTTTTCTTCCATTCTCTCCCTGTTGTATGTGGGGCTCCGAGAGAGAGTAGTTCAGCTTAGACCTCTTGCTTGATAGAAAAGCATCCATAATTCGTCTTTCTTGTTGTCGGTCTTTTTTTGCTTCATTCAAATCTACAGAGGAATACGCCTATATGTTGGCCGTTGATTGACTTTAAGTGTTTGTAGGATTGATTTTGGTGATGCCTTTGTATATGAACCTTGCTACTTATTCTTTATTATTATTATTATTATTATTATTATTATTATTATTATTATTATTATTATTATTATTATTATTATTATTTGGTTTGAGTTCTCGAAATTACGAAGACAGAGGAAATATGGAGGCAACAGGCTGACAACTGCCACCTATAGGCGTACAATGCCTGCGTGCTCCTTCGGGAAAGAGAGGCATAAAGGAAATAGGGAAGAAAGGAAGAGGGATAAGAGGAATGTTTTAAAGAAGGAAAAAAACACACGCACACGCAAAAAATAGTCAGATGAAAAATGTCGGTAAACGTGACGCCAAGACCATTTTCGTTAAGTTAAAAGGGCGCTGAGCCTGGTCGCGCCTAGAAGCACATCCTCCTGGGAACAAGCAATCGTCAAGGGTAGTGCATTTATGTCCAATCATTCCATAGTCCTTTTGAAGTAGTGCTCGCTGTGCAACGAATTTAGGGCACTCTAAAATGACGTGTTTTAGTTTCTCACAGGAGCCACACGACGCACATATCGGACTGTCAGCACGTCCTTGATGGTATAATCGTTCGCTGACTAACACAGAACCAACTCTTAGCTTGTATAACAGGGCTCTGTCACGGCGACTCAGTCCGCGACCACGAATGCCAGGAGGAAACAATCCGCTTACGACACGCTTATCGGAATGCTGATTTAGAAGATGTCGGTGAATCAGCAGAGGAGCTTTGTCAAACCGGCATGAAATTTCTTGGCATTCGCACTCGTTGTGAGCACAAGTTGAAGCATGGCCTCTTGAAGCGAGGCGATCGGCTTCTTCATTTCCAGGAATACCAACATGCGAACACTGGCAAATTAGGGACACCCCATGAATAATGATTTTTTGGCAGATTTAACAATGTTGCATATAATTGGACCAATGCAGTCTTTTCTCAACAATCTGCTAAGGGCAGCACGAGAATATATAAGTATGACAACCTTGGATTCTTATTCTTCTAGTACATATTTCAGTGCAACATCAATTGCAGCTATTTCCGCAGTCGTTGAAGAAAACCTGTACAAGAATGCATGATTCGCGCTTATATGTGCCTTGCTTCGCGTGAAACGAACGTGAACTCCAGTAACATTTCTCTCTAAGGATGCTAGTCGAAATATACAGAAAGATATTTTCGTGCTCACTTTCGTTTACTCGTAGACACTAACACGCTGTTATGGAGTGGAGGAGGTTCAGACGGCCTCTTAAACAAATGGGAGACAGACAAAAAAGAGACAGTATAATGCTGATGTGGCGAATATGCTTTGCAGGTTCATAGAAATCATTACGAGGCACTGCTTCTTTAATATTGTATCCGTAACGTGATATTAAATGACATCATCACAGATCCTTTTAACACGAAAGTGTTCTATGCCGGGGTTCACCACGGCCACGCTGATGCATTTCCGTCACGGATATGACGGTATAAAGTATATACAGTATAGACTGAAAGATTTCAATAGAAAAAGCCGTTCGGCCGTTCGGTACCATTTGAGGTACCGTTAGGACGGACAAACAGACGAATGTACAGACAGACACTGACAGACACTGACAGACAGACAGACAGACAGACAGACAGACAGACAGACAGACAGACAGACCAAATTTTTTTGGTTGAAGGTCCCCAAGAAAGACTACCGTCTTTAAAAGTTTCATAGCCGGGCGTCGAATATAGGACCGCTCGCTCAGCAGCGCGTGGTGTGAAACCACTAGACCACGAAACAAGCGTCATACGGATTGCTAACGGTGAGCCATTTATATACACCATATACCGTTGGCAGTCCTCAGAGATCCTCAACTTCAACGCGTTTTCGTCATCAGTAGCAAGATGGCGCGAGAAGCGCATGGTGGGCGTGCTCTAAAGGCCGTCCTCCCGCACGTTGCAATGCGTGCGCGCTTATCTCGTGGTTTTACCGCTTTCTTGTGCTTCCAACGAAAGTTTACATTGAAGTTACAGTGGTCAAAGAGAGCATTAAGGTAACTTCACTCTCTGCCGCGCTCGCGTTTACGAAGGAGCGCGCGGCTCACACACGGAGAAGTAAGAGTTGTGACAGTTCGCTCTCGTCCTGTTTATACATTTGCGTCCGTTTCGTGCGTCCTTCTTTCTGTTCTTGCAGCAAGCTTTAAGTGCCGCGCTCGTCCCGTGTATGCTAATTTCGTGCTTGCGTGCTTTTCGCTTCAGGTGCGCGCTGCAAGTTTCGAGCTGCTTGCCGTTTTTTGCCCGACATCAAAATTCGTTGCTGTAGCATTCCTTCCTTTGCACTTGTGGCGAAACCATGCACAATAACCGTTCAACCTCCTCTGTGAAGACGCGTTTCTCTTTCGCTATACCGATTCCTAGACAGAGGAATAAGCCACGTTCATTATTATTATTATTATTATTATTATTATTATTATTATTATTATTATTATTATTATTATTATTATTATTATTATTATTATTATTATTATTATTATTATTATTATTATTATTATTATTCGGATTGCAACGTTGTGTTAGTTCTTGTTAGGGCTTGCAGTGTGAGGTAAAAGATTGAAAGGGCAGCTGTCATGGTTGATTGGCGTGGATTTTACGTGACTTTATCATGGTGTACTACACTGTGACGCAGTGTTGGCAGTATAGGTGTAGTGCATAGTGTCACTACGCACGTACCTCGTACTATTATTGGAGCTGTTTTTCCTTTGATTTTGATTTGTGAGGTTTCACGTCGCTGATTGCAGAAATTTCAAGCCTATCATGAAATCATTTTGTTCGGAAACGACATATCAGACAGCGATATTTCTGGGCGTCTCTCTCAAGGGCAACGTGAAATGCTTCAAAATTGCATCTTAGAAATGCGAGCTACAGAAATGGCTCAAATTTTTACTCAACATGGCAAAACAAGTCACATCGACTTGCTTCATAACACGAAATGGTGTGCTTGATTTTCTACATTTTTCAGCTTGCACTAGACGCATGATTAAACTATTATGCAGCGTGATCACAATTTTCAGTGATAATCCCATTGCCTATACAGGTACTATAACGTGTTTCAGCTCAAGTGCCCGAAATGAATATGACGTCATCTAGTACACTCACAAATCCCAGTCTTGTCAGTGCAAGGTGATGTTGATGCGTCAACTTATATCGTGCATCCTGACTTTGAAGCTCATGAATTTCCGTGAGAAATTGTGAAAATGAACCAGCTAACGTGTGTCATACGACGAAGCAGAATTATTGTTACATTTCAGTTTGCCAACCCTGCCGCTAGTGTGTGTGTGTGTGTGTTCTAGCTATTCCCTTTTTGCGCATTGCTCAGAATTTTTTTATAAATGTCCGGACTGAAAGCTTTGCGATTATTCGGCCAAGAACATTCTTCTCCTTGTTCAGCTCGCTCCCTTGTTTAGTCTTCATTGGTCTTTTTTAGCTCGTTTCCAATGACAGTCGACTTGCACTCGGCCGTCCGCCTCTTTTAGATGCGGAGCATCCAATACTCGAGGCTTGTAGTGCGGCGCCGTCCGCAAGCTTCCTCCTCCTTCTTCCACCATCTGTGCATCCCTTCCTCCTCTACACACCGCGCGCGCTTCACTCCTCCACCATCTGTGCATCCTTCCTCCTCTACACACCGCGTGCGCTTCTCCTCTTCACGAACATTCGCTAGCTGTATAATGTAGCGCGCATGCGCCGTCACGCTTCAAGAACATCGGCAGCTGACGCGCGCGCATGCGCCGTCGCGCTTCGAGAACATCGGCAGCTGACGCGCGCGCATGCGCCGTTGCGCTTCTCCCCCTTCTCGAACATTCGACAGCTGACGCGCGCATGCACCGTCACCCACCATCTGTGCCGCGCGCGCTTCTCCCCTTCGAGAACATTCTACAATTCTCCTGATTCTCCAGTGGACGCGCATGCGCCGTCGCGCTTCGAGAACATTCAACAGCTGACAGTGCATGCGCCGTCGCGCTGTATATATACTCAAGGTCGGCGCTCGCTCGCTCAGTTGCCGCTCGTCGGTTGGTTTGTACGGCGCGTCGACGTCCAAGGTCGCGGTGAAATGAATTCCAACGAATCCACAAACACAATGATCGACGTCCCTTCGACCAGCGCCGCCCTTTCGCATACGTGTGTACGTGTTCACTCATTTAACACCACCTCCTACAACCACGTTAACCAATTTAGCCATCGACCCAAGTAAGTCGCAATTTAACACCCCATTTCACAACCACGTTAACCAATTTAGCCATCGACCCAAGTAAGTCGCACATTAACACCCCGTTAACCAATTATATGCTCCGCATCCTCCTCAGTGTTCCCCCGAAGGAAGCTGCGGGCAATTTTTTCTTGCTGATCTGTCTGTCCTCACTAGGCACGCCGCCTCTCAAGTTGCAGACGCAATGGGCACATGCAGGGCGCAGTTAAAATCCAAAGCAACTGTCAGGTGAGATCAACCCAGCGCGCCTCTGTCATTGCTGGACTAGGCGAGAGACGTGACGCTCAAAGCCCGCCAATTCCTCCTCCCCACATTGTCACACGTCCATCCGCACCTTCAATGGCGGCGTGCTCTTCCTCTTTCAACTCCAGGCGCTCTGCGCGTCCGGCGCTTCACAGGCAGCGCATTTGCATCTAGGCACAAGATACGAAAATTATAAACCCGTTTCTTCACAAGCGAACGCTGTACGAACTGCGGAGCTTTAATTAGCACATGCTTTCCTTCTGTCCTTGCTGTGTTCAACTGCTGTTTTCTGTTATTTTAGTTCGATTAAGTAATGATGTCATTTTTGTTATTTTCTTCTTATTAATTCACTTCTTTGTGATTATCTCTGTTCTGTTGTATGGTCTCCTTCCTACGGTCATTCTACTTTTTGCTGCTCTGAGCACGGTACGTCCAAATCCCTGCGCTGGCGTTTCGCCTCCGCTTTTCTCTTCCGTATACAGGCTTGTGTCTAACACCCGACGCTGGCGTTTCACACTGTCGCATTCGGACGGACGAATCAGTCCTTCGTCGACGCTGGTGTTCAGGGGCAAGCAAGCGCTGGCGTTCCAAATGTGAAGCACACTCGGCTTAAGCTGTATTCACACGGCGGACGTGGTCGCCGACGAATCAGTCACGTAACACGTGACGTGATTCGGACGGTCAGCAGTCACACTACAAGGGGAGAATTCCACGCTACAAGCGAAAATTTCGGCACTGCTCCCCAAACATCCCAACTGTGATTTGGGCTTCGTCGCTTCACGAATCGCTCACGAATCAAGTACACGGTCCCCGCGTGGTCCAATTGCGATTTTCCCATTCGCGTGAACTGAGTACAGCACAAGAATGGAAGCTTGAGCGAGTTGGTATGCGTTCTTCTCAGTTGATATACAGCGAACATGAGATGATAACGAAGAAAAAAAAAACGGCAGGTGCTCTTCGCAACACCTGCAGAAGCTGATATCGATGTGTATCTGCTTTAACGCCATAGCGTTAAACAGCTCTTTTCGCAGAAATTCAGGTGCCAGTGTCGGCATCGTTAGTTGGGATTGAAAAATCATCTTCCTTGCCTGGCCGAAAAATCGAGAAATATGCAAATTAAAGAATGGAAAAAAATCCGGCTCAGAGTGGGGATAGAACCCGGGCTGTTTAGGTGGGAAGCGCGTGTTCTATCAGAAATACAGTGAAAATTGTTTTTCTTTATTGCATGAAATCATCACCAGTAAAGTACACACAACATACTTCATCAGAAGTCAGGCAAACACACACAAGCGTCAAGAACGGGAAGCCACTCCGGAACGGGGTCGAAAGTCTCAACAACACTGCGCACATGATCAGCTGCTTCTCTGAAATACTGTAAAAATAACTTCCTCTGCTTACAGTAACTTGCATGCTTCACAAACGCACGCGTCCTTTATACATGCCTCAGATTGTAACATGTAACATGGCAGTAATAAATGCGTGGCACAAGCGTACATTGTGATCGGGCGTAAGAACATGTGATTAACATGGCTTCATCGTTTAAAGCCGGTCACCCACTATACAAGGCACATACGCCACTGCTTCCTTCAAGGCCACGTAGTGGGTGCAAAGCAAGTTCAAAAATATTTCTTACACTTAAAAGTGTTTGAAGTCACCCACTAGGAACAGAATATCGATTTCGCGTCCCTCATTTGTTTTCCTTGCTTGCGGCGTGTTAGGATGTTTTGCTGTCTAGAATGTTTTGTATTTATCGGTGAAGTTGTACTGCACATATATACGTACGCTGTTTCTTCTCAAATAAATTTTAGTTGCGAGTCAGCGCCTGTCTGCGTTTCTTTTAGATGCGGAGCATCTAATACTCGAGGCTTGTAGTGCGGCGCCGTCCGCAAGCTTCCTCCTCCTTCTTCCACCATCTGTGCATCCCTTCCTCCTCTACACACCGCGCGCGCTTCACTCCTCCACCATCTGTGCACCCTTCCTCCTCTACACACCGCGTTCGACATCTATAGATAGATAGATAACTTTATTGTACACCGAGGGAGGAGAGTCGGGTTTTACCCCGACGCCCCTGCGGGCCGCTCCCACGTTGGAACAGGCAGGGAGTACCTGCCTGCGGCATCGTGGGCCCCTTGGATTGCCCGAAGCTGACGGTGACGATCCGTACTTTTGATGGCGGAATAAAACCCTTGTCTTGGGATGATTTGCGCCTTGAGTTCCTTGGGTATGTGGGGGCAGTCCCACATCATGTGCTCAAATGTACACACACACCCACAGTCCGGGCAGTCAGGAGATATATCCATATAAATAGATACATTAGCTGGGCAGGGGTAAACCCCTGTCTGTAGTAGTCTGAGCGTGACTTCTTGTCCTCTGGTAAGATGCGAATGGGGTGGAGGAAAGACCCTACGACTCAAACGATAATGTGAAGTGACTTCGTTAAATGTCGCTAGAACGTCCCGCGACCCTCGATCAGCCGCACCCCCATCCAGAGGATCGGCCCCGGGCGGGGCGGAGCGGTCCAACGTGCCAGGGCCGTGAAGCCCCGCGCGGAAGGCAAGTCCTCGCGCCCGGGCGTGGGCCAATTCGTTGGAGTTGGTGATGCCGCTGATCGTGGAGCCCATATGGGCCGGGAACCAAATGATCTCGTGTGGAGTGATGGTCCTACCTCTGAGAATTCTAGCAGCAGGTGGGGAGACCCTGCCAGAGGCAAAGGCTCTAACCGCCGAACGGGAATCAGAGTAGATCTGAACACGGGATGAATCCAAAAGCCCTAGTGCGATGGATACCTGTTCAGCTATTGCTGGGGAGGTTGCCTTGACAGAGCATGCCGACATTACTGTACCTCGCTCAGAGACCGCAACGGCCACATAACGATTCCTATCCGCACGCGCAGCGTCCGTGAAGGTCGACGATCCCGACTTCGAGTGCACCTGCTCCAAAATTTTCTTGGCTCTAGCCCTTCTCCTTGCGACGTTAAATTGAGGGTGCATATTCCTAGGAATAGGATAAACTACGAGTGCCTGTCTAACGGCGGAGTCAAGAGAAGTCATCCGCTCTTCCTGGAGTATTGTAGAAATTCCGGCACGTGCCAAAATCTCCCGACCCGCCCGGGTGACCGAGAGGCGAGAGATCTGCGCCGTGCGTTGAGCCTCTATAATTTCATCCAACGTGTTGTGAATTCCTAATGCTAACAGCCCCTCCGTGCTAGTTCGGATTGGAAGGCCGAGTGCCCTTTTAACAGTTTTACGGATCAGTACATTGAGCTTCTCCCTTTCTGCAGCGAGCCAGTGATGCATAGACGCAACATAATGAACGTGACTCATGAGGAAGGCATGAAAGAGGCGAAGAAGATTGTCCTCCTTCATGCCTCCTTTCCTGTTAGAAACTCTAATAATGAGGCGAAGCGTAGCCGCAGTATGTTGCTCTAATCTACGTAAAGTTTCCGTGTTACGTCCATCCGCTGAAATGAGCATGCCTAATATCCTGATACAGCTAACCTTGGGAATTCTAGCCCCACTAGCAGTCAATAATGTCACATCCACCTGCTCAGGGGGGACCCAGTCCTTAGGTCGCCGTCCTTGTCTGGTGGGCCTGTATATTAATAGCTCAGATTTACTACTTGAAAGCTTTAAAGACATACGACTGATGTTTCTTTCAACCGTGTTGACCGCCTCCTGCAATCTGTCCTCAAGGCGCCCTATGGCACCGCCTCGGACCCACACCGTGATATCATCCGCGTAGAGCGCACTTTCCAACCCCTCGAGTTCGTCCAGTTCGCGAGCAAGGCGAGTCATGCCAATATTGAAAAGAAGCGGGGAGACGACTGCCCCCTGAGGGGTTCCACGTGAACCTAATTCGTACCGTTCTGACTTCAGCTCCCCCAACTTAAGAGTAGCCGTTCGGTCACTGAGAAAAGCAGCGGCAAGCGTTCGACATCTACAATTCTCCTGATTCTCCAGTGGACGCGCATGCGCCGTCGCGCTTCGAGAACATTCAACAGCTGACAGTGCAGGCGCCGTCGCGCTGTATATATACTCAAGGTCGGCGCTCGCTCGCTCAGTTGCCGCTCGTCGGTTGGTTTGTACGGCACGTCGACGTCCAAGGTCGCGGTGAAATGAATTCCAACGAATCCACAAACACAATGATCGACGTCCCTTCGGCCAGCGCCGCCCTTTCGCATACGTGTGTACGTGTTCACTCATTTAACACCCCCTCCTACAACCACGTTAACCAATTTAGCCATCGACCCAAGTAAGTCGCACTTTAACACCCCGTTAACCAATTATATGCTCCGCATCCTCCTCAGTGTTCCCCCGAGGGAAGCTGCGGGCAATTTTTTTCGTCGTCGTCTCGTGTGCGCTGTATACCAAGATTATGGTGTATACCAAGATGATGGATTTATCCAAATGAGATGGCAGACTCGTTAGCGAAAGCATCTTTAAGCGGACCACTCTTACCTATTTTACCTGATTTCGCCTACGTAACAGCACTCAGATATAGAAAGGCTTGTTTGCACAAAGAAATAGAAAAATTATCATTGGATAAAGTCAGAGACTTCGTACATCTAAGATATTGCTGGAACAAACAGTGGTGTGTATCTCGGCAGTTATAAATTACAATCACCAGATTACGATGCAGAATTCCGCATCTGAATTACTACCTACATAAAGCTGGACCAACAGCATCTACGTTGTGTCTCTTTTGCAAGGTATCAGAATCAATAGATCATTTCTTTTTATCCTGTCAACGTTATGCTTATCAAAGGAAAAGATACCTGGTCGAACCAATTGAGAAGCTAGGTTTAAAAATAAACGTGGAACTAATTTTATCCTTCGGAGGGATTACATTAGGTTATAGCCACAGGGAGGTTTTCTCTGCTGTGTGCGACTACATAAGGGCAACAAAGAGATTACCCTGTTAGCCTATTGTTATTATTTTCGGCTACGAGACTACCTGATTGCCTGACTTAGCACACTTGATGATCCTGCCGCCCGGTTCTTGGCCGATCCCCCTTTGTGGGCGAGTGCCAGCAAAGCTGAAGGTTCATCATCATCATCATCATCATGGTGTGAATACAGCTTTGTGTGCATCAGACGTGGGACCTGCTTGACGCCAACGCGAGACATGAGACAATGACAGGGCGGCCTCCTAAGCTGCCGTGCAGATAGAAAGCGCCCGTTCATCCCGCTGGGCAGGAGCCATTTTCTCATTGTCTCGTCTGAAAGGCGCCTGCGTGGTGGTCATTCCTTCGGCAAGGAGCCATCACAAGGAAAATTCAAACAAGCATAACTTGCCTGACTTTAGAAAAACAAAGCGGATTTCACAAAGTGCTTAAAAAGGGAGGTGTGCTGCTCACAAATGGCTCCTTCACTCACTTTGTTCAAGGCTTTGTGTTAATTTGGTGGTGCGATTTTTTTTTGTAATGAACTCATTCATCTGGAGCTGCTCATAACGCCGCACGTCATTTATGTATCCAAAGTTACTTTATTGGACAGCTTAAAAAAAAGTCTGCTTCTCAGCCGGACAATCAAATGAGCAACGAACCCTTTTATAGTGGGTATGTGTCATATGGCTTGATGAAGTCATCATTAGTGTCGCGTGTAAGAGGCACTAGTAAAGGTTTATTTCTTCTAACCATTTTAAAATTCATTAGATTTAAAAGTAATCTGTGATCCACTATCTGAAAAAATGGCAGATCCCACGTACAGTGGGAGTCAATAATATGCGAAGCACGAATGATAAAGGTTGATATATCACTGTAAAATCAGCATTACGTTACGATGTGCAGTTAAATTATGCCGTACACGATTTCTGTGTGATGATTATCATGTTTGGATGTGTCGTTTACCTTCGTCATTTATTCACGTCACGTACATGATACCAAATTTAGTGTATGTGGAGCTAGCAAAAGGACCGCGATCCCGCTATGAGCCAGGTATGTTGACGCGATTTTACATGAAACGCGTGTCAGGATTATCATGTTTGCACTAGTCATGTATTTCGTCATCCATTGACGTCACGTAACACCAAATTTTGTATATGTGGAGCTAGCAAAACGGCCGCGAGCGCATCATGAAGAGCCATATACTCCAATGAAGCGTGGACGCGTGCGCACGCTGGGCACAGCGACGCTATGTTAACAAAACGTGAGCACTCAATAGTCTGACGCCAAGCACGACCAGCGTCCGTCAGCGCGGCCCGACGGCAACCGGCGAGAAATACGACATGCTGCATTTCGTGCCGATGCGTTACCCAGACAACACTGCGTCTCCCTGTTTTCGTGACGGAGGGACGCCGGACGCGCTGAAAAGCGCATGCGTCAAAGCAATGCAGCGCGGCGTGCTAGTACATGGCATGACCGGTGCCTGGCGGGGCAACACCGACGTGACGCGACGAAATGAACGCTGGCGAGCACGTGCACCGCGTCACGTCGAAATGTATTGGCGCCTTAACTGTGGCATGTAGTCATGTTCTCACATGACGTGCATCTCATGGTTATCATGTTTGCACCAGTCACATACCTTAGTCATCCGTTGGCGTCACGTAATATGAAATTTGGCATATGTGAAGCTAGCGAGACGGCCGCGAGCGCATGATAAGTGTGGCATGTAGTCACGTTGTTACATGACGCGAATGTCGTGGTTATTATGTTTGGATGTGTTATTTACCTATGTCGTCCGTTCACGTCACGTTATACCGAATTCGGTACGTGTGAAGCTAGCGGAACGGCCGCGAGCGCATCTTGAGCCTATCATGTAGTCATATCGTTACATGACACGCATCTCATGTTTATCATGTTTGCACCAGTCTCATACCTTCCGTAGCCTTCGTCATTCGATCACGTTTCGTAATACCAAATTTGGTATAAGTGAAGCTACCAGAACGGCCACCAGCGCATCCTGAGCACGGCATGTAGTCATGTTGTTACATGACACGCATCTCATGATATATCATGTTTGTGCCAGTCACAAACCTTCGTCATCCTTTCACGTACCGTAATACCAAATTTGGTACATGTGACGCTAGTGAAACGGTCGCGAGCGCATCATGAGCGTGGCATGTAGTCATGTTGTTACATGACACTCATGTCATGATTTTCATGTTAGGTTCTGTCGTTTGTGTTTGCCATGCAATCATGTCAAACCATACCCGTTTTGCAACATGTCATGTGAACGAAACCACCGCAAGAGCAGCAGGACCATTAAATGTAAATCATGACATTCATGAGATACATGTCATGATTTTCATGTTATGACTAGTCAAATATGCTCGTCATACAGTCATGTTATTTCGTACCAAATTTGATATCGATACCTTTATCCAAACGGCCAGGAGAGCTAATTAAAAGTCGTAGGCGGATAGATAGATAGATAGATAGATAGATAGATAGATAGATAGATAGATAGATAGATAGATAGATAGATAGATAGATAGATAGATAGATAGATAGATAGATAGATAGATAGATAGATAGATAGATAGATAGATAGATAGATAGATAGATAGATAGATAGATAGATAGATAGATAGATAGATAGATACGCCCAAAGTCGCCGAAGTTCGCTAAGAAATGCTTGGCATTTAATAATCGTTTCTTGTCCGATCTCCCCGAGTGGGTATGAGCCATGCGTTTAGGCCATCATCATCATCATCATAACTAGCAGTTCTCTTCGTTCACTGTAGTGGCCGTAACTAGCAAGAGTAGACCGACAATAAACGCAGAAAGAAGTGGGTCAAGGTCGCGTTCCATAGTCCATAGCGACTGCCCAAATCCTACTAAAAGGACATGTTCGGAACCTCTCAAGTTGCAGGTACGACCATTTTTTTTTTGTGTATCTTTTGTGTCCCTGATGAATACGACTGCGATTTGGTGGTTAAAAGAAGACTGTTCCAGCCTTTTGGCGCTTCGTTAAAAACGTCACCACCTTTAGGCAGTCGCATTCTGCTTAGGCACCGCATGTCGGTTAGAGAGACAAGCCGCGTCGAAGAGCTTTGCTAGCCACTTGAGTGTCACGAGCTGTGACCTCGATGAAATCACACGTTTCTCTTTCTCAGCCAGGAACAAGCGTATTAAATCAGGCACACTCACCTTCATGTACTTGAAAAATATCTGGACCCTTTTTCAATCTACTGCGGAGTTATCAGCAGTGGTGATAGCGTAGGTGCTTATTCTTTTCTGCACAACTTTTCTTTTTTCCTGCACTATAGAGAGGCAAGTGCTTAGAAAAGATGTTTAACGATTTCGAGTACGTACTCAAGTTACTCAACGCATGAATTTTAGTGGCGGTGTTGTATGCTCAAAACCCAGTGTCGGCGAGCGTACAGAAATGTGGCCCTCCGAGGTACGCTGGCTGCATGCGTGCTTCTATGCGCCGTCTCCTAGTGATTGACTAACCCTCAATCATGTGCTTGTCGGCAACCTGCCTTTTCTGATATGACAATCTGATCTGTTGTCCCGGTGTCATGCCATTTCTCGTACTATATTTCGCTGTTGCATGGATACGAATACCAGACCGTCGTCGTTAGCAACTGAAGTGTTGCGCACGTGAATAAAAGCCCAACTGGTGATTTGATTGATATGTGGGGTTTACCGTTCCAAAACCACCATATGATTAAATGAAAGTCCGATTCCCGACAAGAAAGAATGAAACAGTTAAATTGGAGCGTTGCGCATTTAGATAGATAGATAGATAGATAGATAGATAGATAGATAGATAGATAGATAGATAGATAGATAGATAGATAGATAGATAGATAGATAGATAGATAGATAGATAGATAGATAGATAGATAGATAGATAGATAGATAGATAGATAGATAGATAGATAGATAGATAGATAGATAGATAGATAGATAGATAGATAGATAGATAGATAGATAGATAGATAGATAGATAGATAGATAGATAGATAGATAGATAGATAGATAGATAGATAGATAGATAGATAGATAGATAGATAGATAGATAGATAGATAGATAGATAGATAGATAGATAGATAGATAGATAGATAGCCATGACAGACTTGTGCAAAAGAAAAACAAAGATGTGTTCACGAGCGAGGCGTTATCCTTAAAAAAAAAGCTCTTTTGGTGTTGACTGCTACCATGATGGCCACTACGCCGTCCCAAGGGTCACCTTATACGCCTTGCGACGACAGTAAGAAGGAGATTTGGACCTCTCGTCGAACTTTTTTACGCTTTGTATCTACATGTGCGCGTGCGCATATATACAAGCACAATCATAACGGGGAGGGTAGACACACTCTCTTTTTGAGAAAAATTTCGGCTTACGCTCCTGCCTTGCTACCGCCGTAATATCTACAACTAGTTACACTATTTTTTTCTCGTGTCCCCTTTGTACTCGTCAAAACTGTGCTTCTTCAGCATCTACAGTATAATAAACAGTCACCAACTAACCCAGCTCTCAACCTTATTGAACTTCACAACGCCGTCACTTAGCACGATGTGCCGTCATGGTGACATGACACACGTATTACCTCCGAATGTCGAGAATTCGAACAAACATGCCAGCTCATGGAGAATGCCCGTAAAGTGGCCCTCGTTTGCTCATTTCCCCTCCCTTAAGGAATAACGGGAGGCCCTTCTCTCCAACGCCGACAAGAAAATCCACACACTGGTCCTGAAACGAGCTGTAGACGGGACCAAGAAGCATAACCTGGCAGCGTATACGTGGCTTAGCCGCCCTTGCCCACGCTCCTAATTAGATTCCTAAATCAATGAATGTGGTATTTATTGAAAGAAAAGGACGACTCTTGGTGGTTGTTGGAGATTAGGTGGGAAAGGGGTAAGGAGATAAAGGGTGATGAGCAACTAGATGCCATGTCTTCGTTGGGAATGCCTCTAGTGACTGTCCCTAACTAGATGCACTAGATTACTGACGCTAACTTAATTTCACTATTTAACGTTCCTACCTATTTCCACTTACTGTTAATCACTACGTTCCGTTTATTAACTCCATATTACGAATCACTAAAGACTTTGTCATGGCTCCGTCGATGGCTACGATCATGAATACTTATTCCTATCATGCCTTGGTACACTTCGCATAGGTTCCCGCCTGAGAAGTCGCGTAGTATGTTTAAAACTGCTTCAAGTCGTTACCAAGCATATTGTTCAAGGCCACGTTCGCATGAGACATGAAATGTTTTCGCGATGATAGTCTGACCCCTTTATTAGAATTTGTGCATGTGTTTCGTTGTGTGCGCACACGTTAATGTACAGAAAATACAAACATTTCTGGAGCGGGAGAGGGGATGGTTGTGGCTCGAAATCTCATCTACGTTATGTTACTGCTGGTTCATCATAACTTGTTTCTCAATTGATTGTTATCTCCTCTGTTCGCGAAATGTTGCGAAGTGGCATAAGTGCAGGCGTGTGACTGCGCTGAGTTTTCTCGGAGCATGTTATTGAAAGCGAGAGCAGGATATTTTTCGAACGACGCCCGGATAATATTCCAATATTACCGGTTCCAAATGCCGTATATTGAAATGTGCTCCGAGAGGTCAGGCAAGACGCCAGTTTCTACAACGCCGTAGTGTGCCACTAACAAATGGGGAATAAGAGTGATGGATAACGAAGAACCGCAAACGCTAAGAAGTGTCCAGCCTACGATGGAAGTAAATATGATAGGCTTATCTTCAAGAGATATGACGACAGCAAAACGGATGAGATAATAAATATGAGTACCTGATGTTATAGCAGATAATAGGAAGAAATATACCTAGGCAGGTCAGGCCGTGAGCACAAACTGCTCATGATCAGTTTGGGCTAGCGTGGCCGAGGCCGGCAAAGGGTAAGTGGAGCGACGAAGGAACTTGATTAATTTGATTAATATGTAGATTGATTGATTGATATGTGGGGTTTAACGTCCCAAAACCACTATATGATTATGAGAGACGCCGTAGTGGAGGGCTCCGGAAATTTAGACCACCTGGGGTTCTTTAACGTGCACCCAAATCTGAGCACACGGGCCTACAACATTTCCGCCTCCATCGGAAATGCAGCCGCCGCAGTGATTAATATGTAGAGTTGAACGTCCCAAAACCACCGTATGAATATGAGAGATGCCTTAGTGGAGGGCTCTGGAAATTTCAATCACCTGAAGTTCTTGAACGTGCACCCAAATCTGAGCTCACGGGCCTACAACATTTCCGCCTCCATCGAGTTAATGAACTTGCAGGCGCATGATGATGGGATCAGTTTGTGTAGGACCAAGTGGGTTGGACATCAGGCCACCATTCCTCAATGAACATATGATGATGGTGACGGAGAAAGTCAGACGCAGCTTAAAGGGGTCGTGAAATGGTCGCTTTACTACGACAATGCGGCACCAACGGCAGCCACATGCGCTAACTGTATCATCAGCCCGAGTGGACCTGCATAGAAGCTTTGCCTATCGAGAAACGCGGAACTCTATGGCATATGGAGCTCGCGCAAGAGGCGCTCATCGGTGTCTGCCATACACGATCCGCGTCCCACAAGGACGCTGCTTAATATGACGTCAGAGGTCAAGTTAGCGCTGATTGCGTATGACAAAGACGCTGATAAGCGTCCCAGTTGCACGCACTCGCAAGTACCGAAAAGTTCCGCATTCCTCGATAGGCAAAGAATTACTTATGAGGACGTCACCTAGTTAGTGCGTGTGGACGCCGGTGACTTCGCATTGTCGCTTTAGAGCGAGCGTTTCACGACCCCTTTAAGCTCATCCCACAAATATTTGTGTTGAATGGTGTGGGCTAACCTACATTAATACTCCCTCACCCTTTCCACTCCTTGCTCTGCCATTCATCCTTTCACCAAGAAATAGGAAAGAGCAGGTCACCACATGTTTCGTTTTCTAAATATCCCCCAAGATTTCAGCCTGCTGCCGCTGATATTTCTGCCAGAATAGCCATGCATAGCCTATAGTGCTAAGCGGAGCTCCTGGGCTGTAAGGTTGCCATCCGGGGTTTTTCCACTGGCCTTTTTTACACTGCACCATTCTCTAAGTACAAAAACGTCACCTTGCTACAGCTTACGTAATTTCTGAGGCCGTCCTTTGTCTAGCAGACCTTCGTGTTTTGCATGCCTTATCGCTCATTCTCAGTACGCCACCGAGAAAGTGGTCTGTGGTCAAGCGCCAGCATTGAGCGATACCTATCGACGGCCTTTCCGCATTCCGCGGTGCAAAGAAGGCCAGCGGTGTGTATCTATCGGCGCCGTGATAAGCACGGCAACTCTATCGGCATCCACCGAACATGAGTGGCGCCCTCAGCGCCCATCGCGCCACTGTCGGCCGGTCGCCACTTATCTATTCCGTCGAGTGCGGCAGTGAGCTGCTGACAGCCATGGCGCCAGTTCAGCCAAAGGGTGAGTGGTTGGTCATAATTTCTGCACCTGAATGCGTTGGGGGATCCTACCGCCGTGCGCGGGCACCGAGAACGCGTGCAATAGAAGGCGGGCTGTCCTCGTGCACTTACGTCAACTATTTTACTTTACTGCGTGAAATACGGAGCAGTGGATGTTGCTGGAGATGCAAGCTCCCAACCACTCAACCACACTAATGTGCATGTTGCGCTACTCGCGTCGCGTTCCATATGGCCATATGACTCAACACAAGATTCGTCCTGTCGCTATATAGCGGGACGTTCCGCGCCAGATTGCTGTTCGTTTTTGAGCGTGAGGCATAGCCGTAGCTAGCCAGTTAAACGCCGTCCCTTTGTGTCCGCGAGAAAGAAAAAAAGTGTCACTTAATTAGGGATTGCGCAGCCGTCGTTCAAAAGTGGGTTGAAGACTATAAATTTGTGTCGGCATGCTCGCTACGTATGATGCGCTTCAGTTGACTGGACAGTGCACACGAAAATCAAAGTAAACGGTGACAAATCGACAGGGTGGAATTGCACAGTAAGCACAGTAAAACTCGTGGAAATTCTATGGTATTGTTGACTTGGTTTGCCGCGGTGTGGTGCCGTGTCGAAGTCTGCTTGAGCCGAACACTCGGCTTTCCTGAAAGCAATAAGAGAAGTCGTTACCGATTTCTTTGAAGGACTTCAGTCGCGCCTTTAGCTCGAAAAAAAATCCCTCTAAACACTATGGATCATTGCACTGCTGACGAATGTCACTAACTAACGGTTAGCGTCACATCTACGATACAATTACTTCTAATAACATCTCCTATACTTTTTTTGGCTTTGATTGATTTATTTGTGGGGGTTAACGTCCCAAAACCACCATATGATTATGAGAGACGCCGTAGTGGAGGGCTCCGGAAATTTTGACCACCTGGAGTTCTTTAACGTGCACCCAAATCTGAGCACACGGGCCTACGACGTGCTCAGAATTTCTTGGCCTGAGTGTCTGTAAGATCTCATTAACACAGTATCTAACAAAGGAAAATGTTCCCTTAAATGTACACTTCTTTTCTAGCAGTTAGCGTAGTACGACTGTCAACGTGAACTAGAAAGTTCACGACAAAACAGCACCACAAACGTGGACGAAGAAATGAACGGGACACATCACATAGCGTTACTGTCATGTTTAAAAACGTGAACGTAAATACACGTAATTACCACCATGTCAACAACCCGGATTTGCACGTTATAATAATTACTGGTTTGTTAAGTCCGAAAACCACGATATGATTTTGGGGGACGCCGCAGTGGAGGGCTCCGGAAATTTCGCATCTCTGGTTTTCTTTAGCGTGCACCTAAATATGAGTACACGGGCCTCTAGAATCTTCGCCTCCGCTGAAAATGTGCCCGCCGCGGCCGGAATTAAATCCTACGACCTTCGATTCAGCGGTCAAGGTATACCATAATCGCCAGACAACCGTGACGTTTTTTTCATTCATGGAACTTCAGTTGAAAAACGCTGTGTCGTGTGTGCCTTCCATTGCTTCGTCTGTTTTATTCCCACAGTTATAGACGCGGTTAATCTACACCTATTCGATCGGCGTTCCATCCTGGACAAACGGGACTGTTTACTTCCGAACGCCCGGCATCGTCCCACCGAATGCAAAGAATATGCATAGTGGTATACAGCTTCAAACAATGAAGTTTGTGCGTGTCTGACTACTTCCTGGCATCGAGTGTGTTCATACTCTTCACTAATATAACTGTAATTTTGAAATATCACTTCTATACACGTGTTGATGAAGCGGCTCTGTGGTTTCACCAGAGCAGAATCTGACATCGTCATAGTATGTGCGCTGGGCTGCCCAATCTCTGTCAGTCGTTTGGCTTGTTCTCTCACGGATATCTCTCCAGGTCTCCCTCTGACAACAGCCGAATACTGTTTTTAGTTGTATTACTGCTTGTTGACCATTAACAGTTGGCATTTTCCATAAATCCCTAGTGCTTCGTGTGGCTCTTTCCCTTCACTACTATTTAGCCGAGCAAATAGTTTCCACATTCGTTCCAAGTGCTGCAGTGTGTTGAACATAAGTGAGACCTGCCTCTCGGCAAGATTCTGGTATACTCGTCTTTCAATCCTCTAACGCAAACTTCGTAAGGGCGACGTCGTGATATTAAAGCAAGCGCTATTTCACGCGTTAAGACGCACGCGAGCCGACTGTCACGATTTCTTTTCACAACGCGGAAATGTCAAGTATACCACTAACATCACATGACATTATTTTTGCATTCTTTTTTTTCAGCCATTCTTTCAATCCAAATGACACGAAGCTTGTTTGGATTAGAAAGCTATAGCAGCAGAAGTGGACGATGACGCATTTGCAGAATCCCATCTCATGTTCGTCAGCGGCTCGATGACGAATGCAAGGTTTTGATGCTTTTGATAGGTGAAGGTTCACAAAATGCGTGCGTATGGAGAAAACCACGACACGCCTATAGCTGTATTCAAAGCTTCATGCCCCTTTCTTTCTTACTCCCCCTCCGCAGGGGTCTAGTGGCTAAGGTACTCGGCTGCTGACCCGCAGGTCGCGGGATCGAATCCCGGCTGTGGCGGCTGCATTTTTGATGGAGGCGGAAATGTTGTAAGCCCATGTGCTCAGATTTGGGTGCACGTTGAAGAACCCCCAGGTGGTCGTAATTTCCAGAGCCCTCCACTACGGCGTCTCTCATTATCAAATGGTGGTTTTGGGACGTTAAACCCCTCATATCATCAACCCTTTCTTTCTTTCTTTCTTTCTTTCTTTCTTTCTTTCTTTCTTTCTTTCTTTCTTTCTTTCTTTCTTTCTTTCTTTCTTTCTTTCTTTCTTTCTTTCTTTCTTTCTTTCTTTCTTTCTTTCTTTCTTTCTTTCTTTCTTTCTTTCTTTCTTTCTTTCTTTCTTTCTTTCTTTCTTTCTTTCTTTCTTTCTTTCTTTCTTTCTTTCTTTCTTTCTTTCTTTCTTTCTTTCTTTCTTTCTTTGTTTGTTTCTATCTATCTATCTATCTATCTATCTTTCCTTCTTTCCTTCAATCGTTCATTCATTCTTTCTTTCTTTTTTATTTTCTTTTTGGTACTGTTTCATCCTCACGCCATGATTTCATTCAAGGCCACCTTTGCATGAGACATGCCTCACGGCTTGATAAATTGATGTCCTCATGTCTGCTCGGAAGGACCGCAGCGCTTAATAGCTACTCGAGCACACGTAGCGCTAAGCGTACGCGCTAGTTTATTCGAGAACAGTTATGGTGCACGGGAACGCACTCGTGGCCTCGTTTAAAGCCGTGCTCTTCCGCGTGCAATGACGCATGCATGACCCGTGTTTCTGGTCCACCGACCAAGGCGTTCTGCCGCTGCAGTTGAGTTCGCAGATTTGATCTCCGGCTTAGCTTGGCTCTTGTTTCTGTCGGAATGTTGCCCAAAAAATGTACGTGTGTTTACCGCTCTAGGTGTGCTCTTGTAATACCCCGGAAGGTCAGAATCAACTTGAAACATCCCGCCGACCACGACGTCGTTCATAAGACATAGGCGGCTTTAATCTCGCCGACCATTACTGACCTACTGCGTTTCAAGAAAAGGCATTCAGTCAGGCTTCATAACTGAATCGATTTCGTGGTTTCATTCGAGACAGTCGGTATACGCAGTGGAGGAAAAAGAAACAGCCCGTTGGTGAAGTGTTATTTTGTGCCCCATTTATTCAATAATTTATTTATTTATTCATGCATTTTCACGATTTTATGTTCACCTTTTAGGCCTCATAATAGGCATTGCTTGAGAAGTGTCGAATAAAAAAAGTTTTTACTGAGTTAACAAAACACGATGTTAATTACAGATTGATTGATATCGGAAGTGAAGCGCGAGATATTAGAATTACTATAGATGAATTACGCTACTATGCAACTGTTATGCATTATGAAAAATAACGGAAATGCAATAAGTACTGCATACACACAATTGGTGCAGTCTGCAGCTGCACGCCGACACTTCCGCATGAATAGAGCCAAGCCTTTAAGGAATAGCCTGAAGTAACTAAGAGAAAAGAAAGCATGAATCGTAGAAACAAATGGACGTGATAAGCTTTATTGATGAAGTGTTTCAGCAGGTGTTCGCAAATGGGGTCGTAATTGAGGACGATGCAGCCTGAGAAATTGTACCACAGGTGGCTCGCACGCAAGACCAATGGGAAGTTATATAAAAGCACACGTATCGCCGTGAATCAGGCCGGAGTTGTAGTTACGCAATCTATGCGATAGTTAAAGACGATGTTGTAATTGAGCTACGAGAGACCGAGTGACGTGGGTGCAATTATGAGAGATATAACGGCAATGTCTTGGCGTGTTTTTAATGGGTGGAGCGATAGTTTGTGCTTTAACTGGGTTATTATCAATAATTCCGCGAGATAAAATGGTCGGCTCTCTTGATTGATATACGGTTTAACGTCCCGAAACCACCATATGATTATGAAAGATGCCATAGTGGAGGGCTCCGGAGATTTCGACCACCTGGGGTTCTGTAACGTGTACCCAAATCTGAGCACACGGGCCTACCGCATTTACGCCTCTATCGGAAATGCAGCCACCGCAGCCGGGATTCAATCCCACGACCTGCGGGTCAGCAGCCGAGTACCTTAGCCACTACAGACCACCGTGGCGGGGCGTGGCGGGGCGTGGCCGGTTCTCTTATGGATTGGGTAGGGGGGGGGGGGTGAACTCTTTCTTGCGCTCAAAAACTGCACACGACAGTCCTAACTCGCCTGTTAAGTATTTCTGATGAAGTGGCGGAATGAATGACGCTTACTCTGACTGGTGTCGCGAAGCTGAGTTTGAATCTCAATTTTTTGCAAGCGATCTTTACGCTCTTGAGGGGTACTGCTTTGTAAGTTGCGGTGAAGAACCACCGATGATCTAGAAGAATTTCCACAAATGGTATTTATGATCGACTCAAGAAATAACTTGGTGGGAGGATGACGTATATAGGTACGCTTGCACCATGAGGTTGTAATAATTTTGTCATTACTAATGTTTCAAGAAAAATGCGAAAAATATGGTTTTCAGGTAAAAGAGATGTTACATTTAGAAATGTTACGAATCATTAGCCCTGGTCTACAAGTATCATTGAATGCGACCAAAGCCACCTTAGAAGGAGAGGTCGTCATTGGCGCATTATTAAACGATAACTTACGCATGCAATCGTCAGTAAACGTGCGCATGTGCTATCAGACGTTATTAGCAGATCATCGGCGTTGAAGGTAAAAGTGTATCTGGTAGATCATCCACCAAGAGGGCTAATCGAAGATTTAACTTGTAGTAAATTTCTCAGTGCAGAGCGCCCCGAAACAGAAGCAAAGAAAAAAATGACGCTTTAGTTTCACTGTCAACAGTATATCGCGATACTGTAATCGGGCATCGCGCGCATCGTTTTCTGAACTGCTATAGCATGTTCGGTTTTCAGTGCATGCCTCAGTCTTGCCACAAGGGATCGAACGACTGTGCGAGTAACATTGGCCGTTTCAAAGCACCATTGTATGTCTAAAGCAAGCACAGTTGTTGAGTGCCCTCTACATGATAATTATCCCTACGCGTCCGTATAGGGCACCACGTGAACCTATGCAGCTGTTCACTTTGCTGATGGTTGTGCTGCTGAAGATGATTCAACGTGTCTGGGCGCTTTCTAATGAGTGGGCCTTAATACACACCCACTACAATCCGCACCACCTCAAACAAAACTCTTAGCCTATAAAACCTTCATTCGACCTACAATAGAATACGCTAACTTAGTCTGGTTCCCGGCCACAAATAACTTAATTAAAAAGCTAGAAAGTGTACAAAGAAAGGCGGTTAGATTTATTTACAACAAATACAGTCTGCTCGATTCACCTACTGAATTAATCGCAAAAGCTGGGTTACTAACATTGCGAAATCGCGCTCAACTCTCACGTTTAAAAATGCTTTTCCAACTCATTCATAAACAGCTAAACATCGACAGCTCTAGGTTCATATCAATTCTGGAAACTAGACAGTCACGCCATAAACATCCATTAACTTTACAGGAATACCGTTTCAACAGCAACTGCTTCAGGTATTCTTTCTTCCCACAGTCAATTAGAGAATGGAATAGATTACCCGGCTGTATAATTAATAGTAAAGACTTGAATACTTTTTTGATGTTGCTTAATAATCATATTCGGGCCACCCATAGTTAAATTGATGCTCAATTCTTGAGTGCCTTTTGATCATGATAAGTATATCAGTGTCGTACGCATGGAAAAGTCTTTCATGTTTATTAGTGATATTTCTTGCATGTTATTAATAACCGTCTATTATGTACCAAATCTGTGTTCTAAATGTTTTTCACCACACTGTTTATGCTCCCATATAATCCATGTAATATCATATAAGATCTGTAGTCATACATTTTCACTTTTTCAATGTAAGTGTATCTATAGTATCTTTTGGTTGCCCTCCTGCAATAGTCCCCATTGGGACTGGCAGTATGTATAAATAAATAAATAAATAAATAATAAAATTCACATCTGTCGACGCCTGGCGCGTGTCTATACGCTTCTGCCACGCCATATACGATGGGCTTCGGAGACTCCCTCCACTGCATGACAATCATATATAGTGTTTTCTTGCAAAACAGATTCAACAAATAATTGACTACTGGCCAGCCGTTTTCTTCTTCTGCGGGATGTGAACGATTCCCCCCCCCCTCCTTTTTTTTTGAAAACTGTTATACAACTATGGCTGCCGGGATTTCTAGTGTCGTCAGGAAATGTGCAAGAACCAATCCAGGGTATCTAAAGGAAGTAGTTTCGTCCTGTTTTTCGTCAGTGCGATTTTCGTTAAAAAAATTGTGATAATTGTTCTGACTTCAACGTCACAAAACTGCCATATTATTATGGAAGACGCCGTAGTGGAGGGCTCCGGAAATTTGGACGACCTGGGGTTCTTGAATGTGCGCTTAAATCTATGTACACGGGCCTCAAGCGGTTTTAGTTATAGAGTATCTGACTGAAGTCTCACGTAATAAATGGTATAAAGACCTCGTCAATATTGTACTGTGAGTACAATACTGTGCCGACCCAGGATGTGTGTTCTTAAACGTGTTAGAAGAATGTTTGTAGCACCAAGGGTCAAAACTTTATTTACCCTGCATTCTGTTACTTTACCAGTTCAAAAAATGTTGAAGGATAGGGGATTATTCATCCCATGGGGCACATTGTTACTAACGTATTGAAATGAAAAAAAAACTCAACACGTGTTTATACATTGCTCGAGCGAAGTGTTTTTCTGGAAAATATTGCAGAGAGCCTTGAAAAAGGTCAAGTCTCCGTACCACCTGTTTTTTTTTTGCGAGAAACCGTGGCTGGAGTACCTTATGATTGTTATTCTCCTGAGCCTGCACAGTTTACGACAAACACTAAATGCCTTTGAAAATGCCGATGTAGAAGTGCGATCTGTGCGAGAATATTTCTTGCGAATCTGTGTGCCATCTTCTTGAAGTCCTGAAGGTATAAGAGGATGTATCAAAGTGGATTGCGTGGTGAGTTGAACCATTGTTACCCATGCCGAGATACTGATCAATAGTGAGCGCAATGCTGATAGTCCTTCATTGCATTTTGTACTGCTATTCGCTTGTATTTTTTCGAGTATGTGAAGTCTTATATGCAAAGCTATATATATATATATATATATATATATATATATATATATATAATATTGTGGCTCTGTGGTATCACAGCAGCGGCTTGCCACACATATTGCCTGGATTCGATCCGCCTTCGGACCAGGAAACTTTATTTCTTTTTTTCCCTCTTTCTTGAGTTTTTGGTCATGGACAAAATGACAATTTTTCGCTCACAACCAACGACGCCCACGCTTACACAACGCCAGAATTTCTCTGAAACGAGCTCTTTTACAGTACGCTATGTTGGGCCATCTTCGTTCATCTCGTTTTTAAACTTATGCCACGTCTTTCAATCTCTTTTAACACTATCGCGTTAAAAACTTTGATAAATGAGGTTGGTTTTGCGTATGGCATGCGAAAGTAAACTGTGGCTATAAGTTCTGGCACAAACGTGACTAGTAATGTGGAAGAGGCAGCGAGTGAGAAAAGAAAACGCCACTGTTGGGATTGAGCCAAGTATTCACACGAAGTGAGGCCTATGAACCGCATTGTGTTATCTCTGGAAGAAGTGTGGTTATCTCGCCCGGTCCCCACTCATAAACTGTAATCCTGGAAGAAACCTATCTGTGCTGTTATCTGTTAGATAAGCGAAGCATCTCGAGCCGTCTGGCGTGTATGTAAAACGAGAAAAAATGAAGTACCGTGCTTTTCGGCTGCTAATCACGCGCTTTTAACCGAGTGCAAGAGTCGTTTAGATCAAAAGTTGACGTAAAGTGCTAAAGAAAAAAATCTGTACGTAAACTTGCAGTTGGCTGGAGCAGAAGGTATACAACGTACGCATAATGAGGAGGAAGGTATGCACGAAATGCGCAATAGCCTGGCCACTATGCGCTTCCTTTTATGTAATGTACATCCGTGAGCACTTTCAGTGTGAACACGTGTCACTCTGTGCCGTCAGCGACACCTACCTACGCAACTGTGAGGCTCGGAACATGCGCAGATCGTTAGTGGCAAGACTATTTCACCATTGCGCGCACCACGTCATCGGAGTGCACCTTTCGTCAAAGGCGCTCTCAGGTGACATCCGTGGATATAACGCATGTATGAAGAGGATGACGTACACATACCTCATCTATATGACGTTGATGAATGTATGGTGCATTTAAAAAATACCTCAGATTCCACACACTGTGGAAGTTGATGTTGTGGATAGTAGTCGGATTAATATGGCAGTCGTGGATTGTTTGAATTTGAGCATCGTGAATCGCTGTCCTGCGCGTCCTATTTATGGCAGCGATTTTTCAAAAGATAATAAACTATCACGCAGTGTTCCTCCGATGCTATTTCTAATGCGGGAATCAATAGCTCATATGATGTTTACGTTGTGAACCAAACAGCCTGTTGCAAACAGTTGATGCGAAGCTAGTATGCACAGGTACGCAGGCATGCATGGACAGACTATCAAGGATGTCTGAAATGTGTCCAAAAATCTTTAAAAAGTAGGCTAATGTGCTACGTGCTCGTTGCATTCACAATTACTTTTTTGTGTGGTGACATATTTAACTAAAGCTTGATTTTTCTTATTAGTGGAGACAGGCGGTTGAGTGAAACAGGAGAATCGGAGAATTTCTTGCGAAGAGTAAAAAAAAAAGCCACGACTGATAAACGTTGCAGAAAGATGAATTTAGATCAGTTTACGTGACGAAAGGAAAACCTATAAACGCTGAAGAGCGCAACTGCAATGTTTTCAGAGACGTTCGTAATGAGCGAGCGAACTTTGTCATAATAACGATGGATCTACTTCGCTTGCTGAGTATTGGTGCTGTACTTTTGATAATCTCACACTGTGAACCAGTTTACTCCTTTAAGGGTGCTTGCCCTAGCTCTGCTGTTTCCTTGTAGGGTGTTATAGACACACAAAGCACCCTTAAGGGTGCGATGTTGCTTTAGAGCAACGTTTTTAGAGTGCGCGCATGGTGCGCTTACTGAAATCGAAGCTAATGACACCGTAAAATCGTTGTCTGAACCAGTGGCGCCACTCCGGTTGTCTGTCTGTACCGCTCATCAGCAGTAAGTAAACTAACAAACTAAAGGCTGGTGGCATTGAATAGCCGGTCAATATAGGGGAAAAACTTCTCAGCGGTGAGCCTCAATTGCGTTAATGCCATGTGACAAAATGAATGACGATTCCATCTTTCTTTCTTTTTGTTTTTTGCGTAGGTGACTGCTCACCGCAAGCATCGTGGACAAAATACTGCACGCATAAGACAGAGAGCATCATACTTCCGGATAAGGACAGCGTCTGCTCCTGGAAGCTCGGTAGGCCAGTCGAAGAATCTCCACATCGGCATGTCACTAAGTGGGTACTCTGCAAACGCTTTTGCATTTCAAGGCAGCAAATTTTTCTTGACATCGGCATGACGCGCTTTTAACCCTTTCACTCCCACATTATTTTCGATGTACGCAGCTCGTTTCGCATAGAGAAGTAAGGATGAGGAGCAGTCCTGGGAAGGTTATGAGGGTGGAAAGAGAAGCAAGTGTGAGGAGCAGGGTATATATAGCTCTCCTGTTTCCTCTGTCTTCGCACCGCAAATGCGTAGTTGCCCCAACATTTGTTCGGTTTACGGCCTTGAAGCAACGTTTTAAGCGCAGCTACGTTCTCCTGGCACCTCTCATAAGAGAGAGAGAGATAACAGGGTTCTGCGACACAAATTAAGCATGTCGTACTCTTAGCATTCTCTGGTGCTCAGGAATGCGGAGATATCACACCGCAGGTAGGAGCGCCGACAATAAGGGAATTGTGAATAAGCGTGAGCATAGAAACTACTTCCTGCACCGACTACAGCGACGCGCGAAGGCGACTTTCGGCATCGGAAGTGACGCTTCGTCATGGGACCGTGACGCTGGTGCTTCTGCGTTTTGATTAGCTTGACAGGCACAGTCACCATGGACGTCGTTAGAGGGGAGCGAAATGGGCACTTGCCCCCTTCATAAAATGCTAGTACTTTGCCCTATTCCTGTCGCGATGCAACGCCGGTTTGCACCTTCGAACACAATAGCCTGTCGACGCCTATAAAAAGTCACACGTGACGTTCGCCTGGTCTTAGCATGGCGGCTCTTGAGCGCGTTAAAATAGAATGAAAACATTTCAAAGAAAAGGATTGTTTACATTTTTGAGGGCCATTGAACGATCTCTGACTATACAAAGAACGAGCCTGGTGTTTCCCGCCTTTTTTTTCGGCTTGCTTCGTTACTTTCTCAGTCTTTTCACGTAACGTCATGTGTGGTGGAAAGTGGTTCCTATAAGAGGGATATGAGCAGTGAATTGTCTGCTACCCTGCTTTACCATGCAGTCGCACGCCCGTTTTGCTTCGTTTCGCCGGACTATAGTGTGCGGTCGACTGATTTCGCTTCATTTCGCGCGCTTTCGACGATGCAAGTGGTGATAAGGAAATCGCGTACACCTGATAGGCTCAATTCTCGTCAAAGAAGTGGCGAGGAAGCGCCGGTAGGGAAAGTACTAAAAGCGAAATGGGAACCGCTGTCTCGTCTTCGAACACGAAGTAGTTTAGGGACCGTTTAAATATCATGTTTCGAAAACTGTTGCAGCATGCGCTGCATGCCGACTGCTATGAAGCGAGACTTCCGGCATGTCTCTACAATAGGCGCGCGGTGTTGGAAGCAACCAGTGTCGCCACTGTCGAGAAGAAATGCAAAATGCAACGTCTCAATTTTTTCTTATCTCCTCAGATTATGAAATTAGAAGAATAATACGTTCAGTTCTCTGGCACTAATGGATATTTTTTTCCGTGGTCATCTCAGACGATGACGTTTCGAAAACGTGCCTCTTTAATTCAGGTTTACGAATGGCACATACTGAAGGAAGTGATTTGCAATGTGTGTGTCAGTGTATTTCTGTCATAGTGTGTGTTTAAAACAAAACACTTCTTATTTGGTCTGAAATGACTCATATGCCTTGTCTAATCTTAAAGAAAATAATGATTAAGACAAATGGGTTCATCTTTTTAAGATCACTGCGATTCTAAATGACTGACTATGAAAACAAAGCATAAGCAATAGAAGTTATGTCAATTAATTGCGTAAATAAAACGAAGGAAAATCAATGGGAAAAGATCAATTGTTAGAGGTGATTGTTCCTTGCCTTGTGGTGTCTGTGTCATTGCAGTTTACGACTTGGTGTTTATTTTACAGAGCACCTAAGCCAAAAGTCTACCCAGACATCCTCCATCATGTCGGAGAAACACCGATGGTGCGCATCAACAGGATAAACAAAGAGTATGGCTTGGAATGTGAGCTATGTGAGTACTTCAGCAAGCGACATAAAAAGTACTAAGTCAGGTTGGAGCAGCAATGCGCAGTTTTTTTTTTTTTGTAGTGAGTTAGTGCTTATATATACTTGGCAAAATGAAATGCACAAAAAATACTGATCTTCACAAATGTTTTTATCCGACCAATCGGTAGCTTTATATATACTTGGCAAAATGAAAGGCACAAAAATACTGAAATTTATTAAAGTTTTTACACGGTGAATCGGTAGCTTGAAATTGCATCCTTACGTCAAAGAGCGAGGGAAAAAAAAGTGACAAACCTGATCGGCGTCGCATGGACAAGAGGGCGTAGCATAGTGCATACTTTAAAGGGCCCTGCGACACTTTTTGAACATGGTCGAAAAACGCTGTCAATTGGTATTCCAGGCTACTATGAACATGCGAGTCAAAATATAGAATCGCTGCACTCGGCAGAGGATGTACTATCAGCGTCAAATGAAATCTGAACAAGTTTGAGGAGGAACTAAAGACGGAGTAACGTGAAGCAATCGTTTGGTGAAAAGATTACACCATTTCCCGCTAAAGGGAACCATGTGTGAATGCGAAGCTTCGCTTGAGCGGCAGATAGCGTACTTCACTGAGAGCCTGTGTTGGCACTAAAGCTGACACTGGTGCTGGCGTTGACGCTGGCTCTCATCGCGGCGTGGAGCAGGAGAGAACGGCGCGCTCGCGCTCCGTTATTTTATTTCGCGGAACAAGTGTGGCGCCCCCTAGCGGCGTAGGCAGTTGTCTCACCACGCCGGTGCTCGCCGCTCCATAGAGTAGAGGATTCCTAGAGGAAAGTGGTGATTCCTTGAGGAAAGAGAGAGGGCGGCACATGAAAGAGAGGGAAGGAGACGCGAATGCTCTGTGGATGTGTTAACGCCACGGGAGGGGAGAGAAAGGAGGAGGAGACGTGCATGTGCAGTGGGAAGTGGACGCCACCGGAAGGAACGAGGGAGAGACGGACGCTGCTACCGCCATACGCTGCTTCGCATCTATGCCTTCTTCTTCGCCTATTTTCCTTCTATTCTTTTTATCCTTTCTTCCCCCCACCCCTATAAGGCACTGCGCCGTGTCGCCTGAAGGCAGACAGAAATTAGGTGCCTTTTTCCTCTTCCTTCTAACCACTACCACCACCATCTAATAATCTAAGGAATGTTAATTTTTAACTCTTGTGTGGCTTCTACAGACGTCCGCTATACCGTTGACGTAACGAGATGGCTGACAATTTACTCTTTCACAATGAAAACTTATTGCCGGACGCCATCAATGTCGTGAGCCCTGCCGTATAGGAAAACGTAGCCTACGGCGCGCAACATCAGAAAATGAAGTTATCCCGAATATAACGGCTATTTGCTTACAGTAACGAGTAACGAAGCCAAGATGGTGTGCAGGTTTTCGAAAATGTTCGGACCAATGCATACCTCGCCATGCGCAGTGGCTAAATGCGAGTTCTTCAACCCTGGGGGCAGCATCAAAGACCGCATCGGGCTGCGAATGGTCGAGGAGGCCGAGCGGGACGGCATCCTCAAGCCCAGCTCGGTCATCATCGAGCCCACTTCCGGAAACACGGGTAAGCCTCTGTGCTTTGCTACCGCTATATCTTTAGTGGCACTCTATCGCGACGCCTACTGGGTGTGCGTAGATAAGATCGAACGCAAGGTTCGGATCACTATTTCCAATTTCGATTAAATTTACTGTGTGAATTACAGCCAAAACATTTGGTTTCTAAGTTAGTTTTGTCTAATAAGATGTTTTTCGCCTGAAAAAGAAATCGATGTAAATTTTGAGGGCGAAAAAAAGTAAAATAAAAGGTGCGCTTCTTAATCACTGCATTTATTCTCATCAGATAACAAATGACATCGAATCCTATGAGTAAATTATGGTTCTTGCCTGTTGAAAGGCGTCTCAATGAGGCATGTCTGCATAATACAGTAATAGAGCGCACGGACCGTTGTGGGGATGCCCTGCTTACACGGTTGCTGATTAAAAAAAAAAACACTAATTCGGTCTCGGTGACAGCGTTCGGATTTAGACGGAGGCGAAACGAGAGGCTCGTCTATTATGCGATATGGAAGCACGTCAAGAAACACTGAGTGGCTTCAACGCTGGGCTCCATCAACCGAGCAATCAACGTTTAAAACGAAAGAAAGTGTAAATTTAAGGGGTCGTTTACTTTGTTAGACACAATATAAATGAGATTCAGCGCACGTTGACAGTGCCAGGGAAAGTATAGGGACGTTATTTGAAGTAATCACAGTGTAAATGCGAAAAAAGAAAAGGGGCGAAAAGATGGCTTACCACCGGCAGGATCCAAACCTGCGACCTTCGAATAACGCGTCCGATGCTCAACCACTGAGCTAGATAAGCTGGTGGTCGTCCCCCTGTCTACTTTATAGGGTATGTATGAGCATATAACGTGGAAGCGCCAGTCAGCGACACCTGTTGCTATTACGGCGAGTGTGGATCATTCTATTTTGCCTGTTTGGCGTCACGTAGTACATGACCTTTTTACAAGATAGCTCCTTACCTATAAGTGCTTGGAGAGTGCCATGCAATATCCTAAAATTAACTAGAGGGTACTTTAGCGCTACGATCCATTGGCGATCATGGGAATTATGTATAGTACATGAATTTGCCCAGTCTTCGTACTTGCGGGCGGCGAATCGCACTTGTGGCTTCGCTTATTGCTGTTCCCGTTTTTTTTTTTTCGAAGGAAAGAACGAACCCTATCGAACTTTGTGACCCGATATGAAATGGTAAGCATAAAAGATTAATGTTGTGAAGTGCAACTGCTGAACGTTTGCCGCTGATTGTTTCGTGACAAAGCATGCATCCTCAAGTCACATGAAGCCAAAAGGAACGTAATGTACGAAGAGTGTAGGCAAATCCGTGTACTACCCGTGATTCCCAAGCTCGCTGAAGCGCCATAGGATTGCAGCTCCGACCGGCACTAGCGCCACTTCTCTCTATTGTGTATATGGGAAACTCTATGGACAGATGCAATCACTTGCGGCATCCTGTCCCGCTGCGCAGGCATTGGTCTGGCGATGGCGGCGGCTATTCGTGGCTACCGCTGCATCATCGTTCTGCCGGAGAAGATGAGCCGCGAGAAGGTGGACGTGCTTCGTGCGCTGGGAGCCGAGATCGTGCGCACACCGACCAGCGCTCGCTACGATTCGCCCGAGTCGCACATCTCGGTCGCCTTCAGCCTTTGCCGCGAAATCCCGGGTGCCGTCATCCTCGATCAGGTGCGTTGCTTGCTTTTATTGCGCGATAAAATTCATCGTCGTGACACTGCAACCACCTATGCTCTCGCCTCAACACACCCCCACTTCAAAAACACACACGTACTGACGAACTTAAATATTGTGGCAAGATGCACCTGGAGTTAGTCGAAAGCTCGGAGGAAATAGTTACATATACGTAATCTTTTGTCCCATGTCTAGATTCAAGATTAAGGACGTGAAAAAAAAAAGCTGGATTTGAAGTTCTCGCGCCATCTTAGTAACAAATGTGAAGCGAGCATTTTCCCAGACTTTCGCCCAGAAGCGTTGTATTTTGTTTTTGGTGATGCCTCATTAAAGAAATATATTTTTTTCGGCTAACATGAATTCTAGGTTCATTATAAAAGAAGAGATCACTGTTCCTGACGAAATTATTAAATCCGAATGGGTATTGCTTACACAATGTAATAAAATCGCCATGTTGAGGCTTCTAGAAGGAACCAGCAACACAGAGACAAATTGAACATGTGTGTGTATACGACGCCGTCTTAAACTCCCAGAGTGCTTGGGGAAATTGCCACATTCTCCACGTTCTAAGCTCAAATTTTATCTTGCCCATGGCAACATGGTAGTTCTGGCTTCGCCTGCGGGCCAATTTGGACTCCAGCATTTTTTCATGCCTGTTTGTTGAAGGCTATCTCCTCAGTGAACTCCGAGATGTCCATACTTTTCTGAAGACGCCCGCATCACTAGGTTAACTATAGCACTATAGCCATAGCACTTTGGTCTAATAAAATGCTTATCTAATTAGCAGATCTATGTGACGGGACGCTATTGCTCCCATTTTCCCCTTCAATTAATTGCTTACTTCGTTATCTGTCGCGTCATTCAATGAAGAGTCCAAAGGATAGTTTCGAGACGACACTCCTGACAACTTGCAGTACCGAAATCCGGGTAACCCATTGGCCCATTACGACACGACGGCCGAGGAGATACTGGACCAGTGCGGTGGCCATCTGGACATGGTGGTCATGGGTGCCGGCACCGGTGGCACGGCCACTGGAGTCGCGAGGAAGCTCAAGGAGCGACTCCCCAACGTTCAGGTAGGAGCAACAAACACTTCGTTGTCATACTTCAGATGAGGTGGCATTGCTGCTCATCATAGAACGTACTTCGACTGCACACATGAACTCGACACTGATGCTCCAATTCTTTGCGTCTCTACTGCCCCATATTTGCAAGCAGCCATGTCATATTCTTAAGAATCTTTCCTTGCGAAGTTGTAGCAAAGACACTGAAGGAACTCTGTTAAGGGGAGCATCAAAACTTCTAAAGAATTTAAGGTGAATTTGGTTTACGGTATTGCACTATTATCAACCCGACGAATTCCTCAAATATTAGCGTCATTCCTCATCCCCTCTTTCATTTTCTTACCTACGTAAAATATGAAGATTGAAAAACCTGCAGCTCGGGTCGTATTCCGACTTTTTCGCAAATGTAATTATTTTCCAGGAAATGCGTACCTGGCGGTGTCTGTAACTCATAGGATTCGTTTTGGCACATTCCTAATGACCAAATAGGTGACGCATGCACACCGTTATTGCGTATAGAGGCTTCCATTTCAACGCAGAATAGCACTACAGCTGTAACGCGGTACATGGGTTTAGCGAGTAACAAAGGCAGTCATGCAGAATCGCATAACAAATACAAGGAAGACAACAGTTCAGGGCAGCCGGGCATTGTGACTTCATGCACTCATGACATTCTAAGTGTGAGTTCTTTCTCTTTGTCGGCCGTCAATGTAGGGTGATGCTACCTGACTGCTTCAAAGAAGCAATGTCATCTTCATTCAGTATCAGTCCACTGATTCAGTTGTCCATCAGTGCAAATAAAAAGCGTCCACGTGTAACAATCGAGTATATACTTCAGGATATGAACGCTTCGATTAATGGTATTTCTCCAAACTTTCCGCCTGGCAGATTGTAGGCGTTGATCCACACGGCTCGGAGTTGGCCATCGATGCTGAACCCAACGACCCTTCCGTGACAATGTACGAGGTGGAAGGCATCGGCTACGACTTCGTACCCACAGTCCTCGACAGAAGCGTAAGGTTTCACTTGTCATTTATGGTGTTTACACGATGTACAATGTATAACAGCGAGTTTTTTTTAAAGAAAAGAGTATTTTAAGCCTTTCGTCGCGCCGGGTGGTGCGAACAATAATTATCATCATCATATAGCAGTACACGCTCGTTTCGCCCTCTTCAACTTTTGATTTACTCCCACAAGTCGTTTGCCAATTTTTCGTGCAATACAACAATCATGATGGGCAAGTCTGTTACGGCACTAAAGTTTATGTAACATCAAATGACAACTAGCCGCGTGAATAAAATCACGTAAGACCACGTGATAACTAGTCAGTGACTAAAATTGCGTAACATACCTCACGCGACTCACAATAACGTACATCACGTAACTAATCACGTGAGTAGAATCATGTAACCCCATAAAACTACTCCCCTGGATAAAAATCGCCGAACATATAGTTACGCGATTGTCTTGCTTCACAAAACATTCGGATATGTTGCTATCGCATTTATTGCTTCGCCCTTTTGGCCGAACTGTGACTTTTTAACTTTTAAATATATAGTTACGTGATTAAAAAGTTAGAGTCACAGTTCGGCCAAAAGAGCGAAGTAATGAATGCGATAGCAACATATTCGAATGTCTTCCGAAGCAAGGCCAGCTTTTTTAGGAGCAATATTGATTGTAGTAAACATTCGCTTGCTAACCAACCAAGTTTCCTGCGGCGCGGCCGCCGTAGATGACCAGAACAGGGCTCTTGCGTGGAGACGGTGTTGATATGCAAAGTGAGGCTGGCAGTCAACGCATTTAGATCTGATCTCACGCTACTCTACAAAAACGCTGGTGTAACAGAACACGGCCACTCCAAGTACACTCTTGGCACTGCTTTTTCGCTTTGAGAACGCAGCCCGTAGAAGCTCCCGCCTGCTGTGGGAGCACAAGGCAGCACGCTGATCGTTGCCGCGATAGCGCGGCAACCATAAACGCCCCCTCCCCCCACACCATTGTTAGCTGGTACGCGCAGACGAGCCCGGCCGGAAAGGCGATGTTCGCACGGCAGAAAAGGGAGCTAGTGCATCCCTCCCCGTCGTTAAACCCCACATATCAATCAAGCATCCTTCCCCTGTATATTGTCACGAGCAAAACAAGACCTGCAGCCAGGAGTTCACTTGAACCAGAGCAACGAAGATGTTCTATTCTTCGCAGCCCCAAAAAATGAGTATGAGCCACAGTGGCTCGTTCATCAATGGTGGCATTACCCCCTCTCCCAAGAGCATCGTCTCGATGCTGTACATGAAGGCAAAAAAAAAGAAAAGAAAATGAGATGAAAATTTGCATGCGAGCAAAATGAATGGCGTAAGGCGGAATAACGTAGTTGGTTGTGGGGACAAAAGTTAAATGAGAAATAAGAAAAATTGAAAAAATGTAAGGAAAAGACGAAACAAAAAGAAAGACGCAAAGTTACCAATAAAGTCAGTCACTCACTGGCGATTCACAGCGCGAAAAGTATGGTTTGAGACGTGAAACGTGAATGACTTCAGTTTGCGGGGTTAAACGGGAACGTCTCGAATTGCATTGTGGAAGAACCTCGTAAGTGACGTCGCTGAAACGTCGTATGACCTTGTAAGGGCCGAAGTAGCGGCGAAGAAGCTTTTCTGAACGTCCACGCTGTCGGATAGGGGTCCAAACTCAGACTTCATCACCTGGCTTAAAAATAACTTCACGGTGGCGAAGATTGTAGCGGCGCGCGTCTGCGGTTTGGTGACGTTGAATACGGTGACGAGCAAGTTGACGGGCCTCTTCTGCGCACTGCGCGAATTTGGCGGCATCCGTGTGGTATATCCCTAAGTTGTCGGGCAGGAGCATGGCGTCGAGCATTGTCGTGACGTCGTTACCGTGGACTAAGCGAAAATGTGTGAAACCGGTACTTTTTTGAACAGCAGTGTTATACGCAAAAGTTGCGTAGGGAATTAAGTATGGCGTCCCAGTTCTTGTGATCGATGTCCACATACATTGACAGCATGTCTGCAATTGTCTTATTGAGTCGTTCAGTAAGCCCATTTGCTTGCGGGTGGTCAGCCGCGGAGACCTATTTGCTGGTATTAACAGTTCTGGTACACGTGACCCACTTCGCCACAGTGATAGCAGAACGGACGGTTATCCGAGGTGTACCACGTGCTTGCCTTGCTACCACTTTGTCTTGAGGTAGACGGCAGATAGGTGGGTGTGCTCGAAAACCTTGAGCCGAGAAGCGGGCTTGAAGCAGTGTCGTAGAATGGCTGCATAGCCTGGTACCTTGGCCGCATAGCAGTATCTGTAGCCGGTGGCGCAGGGGATCGCAATGCCGCTGCGTATGTCAGGACTGGGGCCTCAGGAATCGGTGGTGCGATTGGAGCCAGGGGTGTGACGGCCTGCCGGACTTCTTGTCTGATTACATCCGCGAGGGCTGGCACAGGTGGATGGGATCCCGCTGCCTGAAGCTGTCGCGATTCGTCCCGAACGATACTTCGAATGAAGTCTGCGAGGGCCTGTCTCTCGCTGTCAGAGCCCATAGAGCATGTGGTGGCCGGGATCTGGCGTTCGTATTGTGACGACCACTGCTGCAGCGTACGTTCCATCGTGGCTGCCTCACTGATGAACTGGGCGACTGTCGTTGGTGGATTGCGCACGAGCCCAGCGAAAAGCTGTTCTTTTACTCCGTGCATCAAATGTCGCACCTTCTTTTCCTCGGGCATGGCAGGGTCCGCTCGCTTGAAGAGCCGAAGCATGTCCTCGACAAACATGGATACACGTTCGTTCGGTCATTGGTTTCTGCAGGATATGGCTTGTTCAGCCCTCTCCTTCCTCTCGGTGTTGCCATAGGCGTCACGGAGCAGTCGGCTAAACTCTTGCCATGTTGCAAAGGAGCCCTCGTGGTTCTCGTACCACGTCTTCGCAGAATCCTCCAAGTAAACTCGGCGCAGCTTGCGAACATCGTCCCATTCGTTTATACTGGCAACCCGATCAAAGTGGTCGAGCCAGTCATCAACATCCTCGAAGATGTTTCCATGGAACGGCTTTGGTGTCTGTGGCGTATGAAAAATATGGGCGAGAAGAGAACCATGGGCATCGCTGGTTTGGACCGCCTGGCTTGTCATCGGAGTTGCCATCTTTCTGGGTGTCGATGTCAAGGGACCAAATTCAGGGGGTAACCCACGCAGGCGGCGGCTGCTTCTTGCTCTGGGAGATGTAGCTGTCTCCACGATGGCCGACACAGCCGAATTACACGTACCCAGCACCTCCACCAGTAATGTCACGAGCAAAACAAGACCTGCAGCCAGGAGTTCACTTGAACCAGAGCAACGAAGATGTTCTGTTCTTCTTCGCAGCCCCAAAAATGAGTATGAGCCACAGTGGCTCGTTCATCAATGGTGACAATATACATACACATATACATATACGTGAACTACGGTGGCGGCGAGGGCAAAATCCAGCTGAGACTGTCTATATAATTACTATTGCAATATTATCACGTAACAATTCTTCGCGCAAAATCGCGTAACTGCTAGTGACTTGACATGCACCCGCCAACAACCACGCTACAGCTATAGTTGTGGTACTAAAATCACATCACGTTTAGCACGGGGCATGTGCAGCCATGCTTACTTCTACTAGCAAAAACTTGGTGTCTTTAGCGAAATTTTGACAGTGCTATCAAAACTTGCCTAAGTCGAGCACTGTATCTCCGCTGATGGTGCCGATCTTGCACCACTAGCACAAGCTGCGCACTTTTCTTCTTCTTAATAATCTTACGGAGTTATTATATTATTATAGAGAATCTTAGTAGGAGTGAGACCGGGTGAACAAGTTTAACCTCACCTTCGTTCCTTGTGGCTGCTGCCAATGAGTGTGCACTGTCGCTGCACAGTATCGCTGCACTGTCTTCACGCTTCTCCAAAGAAGGCTCTCTGGAAGATTAAAAGTTTTGGCCATTCCGAGATGCATTCTTAATGAAGTGAAGTACAACAGATGGCACGAAACTGTAAACGTTTAACGGAAAGCACTACCGTTGCTATACAATATGCGCATGGGTACAGGAACATCGGTGACTAGCAACAACAACAAAAGAAGCAAGAAAGCATGAAAAACCCTCGGGGCAACATTACTGCGAAGTATAAAACGTGCAGTTGACTAATGTGCAACTGATGAGGCTGAACGAAATGAAAACAAATAAAACGAAAAAAAGAATGTGGCCGCATGGTCAAAGCAGTGAATGCGATAGCAAAAATTGGAATGTTATACGATTTTCTTTTTTTTGTGGATCCCACCTGGTGTAACTATACAAGAGTTGGTTAAATCGACTGCGGCTACTCAAGAAGCGAAGCGGTTGTTCGTGCTGACTGTTGTGGAAATACAAGGTAAGCGCTGAGAGCTCATTGCGTATGTGAGCATTCCAGTGATATCTATCGAGGCAGTGCACCACGTGTTTTGTTGTCACATGAGGGTTGCCTTTTTTCCCTTTTCTTTCTTTTTGGTCACCGAGGGTCTTCTGTTAATGCTCATGCTGTCATGCTGAGACTATGCCTTACAAGAAATGTCGACACTTGCTATCCCAACTAATCTTCATTGCTCTTCACTTCAAGAAGGCTTTCTGCAGTAGATTTCAATTACTGCACACTACTCACTAGGCTTGCGTTATAATCACGACCGCTAGCTGGTTCCTTTCCATGAGGTTGGTTATAATTCGAGTTCATCGCTTTTAAATTTATTGCAGCTGATAGACACATGGTACAAGTGCAACGACAAAGATTCCTTCCTCATGGCCCGAAAGTTGATCCGACAGGAGGGTCTCCTGTGCGGTGAGTGGATTTTTTTTTTCCTGCAGGACGACTAAATATTACAACTGATTCCGTAGAAAGTTGTTTGCCTGGTAAAGTAACAGAATCAAGTGACATTACCATCGCACATGCGGTGGTTGGATAGTTTGAAAAGTTGCCCTCCAGCTTGGCTAATGCAAAAAACAAAATGCTTTGTTGGAACGCTGTTAAACTCTGCTTGTGGGGCGATGACGGGAGTGGTACCGTAAAAGGCATGGTACGTTTGGCGTCCAGTGCGGTAAGCAGTGGCACACTGCCGACACTTCTAGTATTTTTTCCGGTGCTGAAATCACGTGACAGCCACAAACTCCGAGATCAGTCCATCCTATATCAAGCTACGTCGTCAACTGACGACGTCATCATATTATATCCCGTCATAACATAATGATAAACTTTGCAAATTTCGGTGGCCCATGATGCCCTAACGTCATTGCCGTAACGTCATATCATGACGTTACGGCAATCCCTAACTGGTTGCGTAAGTCAAGTGTCTTCAGTTGTTCTGTCTTGCATTTGCCGCTCGTCCTTTCTCCGTCAACTGCTGGCTATAGAAGGCCACGGGAGTTTTAGCGCCAGTTTTTACGCTTTCCGCGTTTCGCTCGAGGTCACCGCGCAAGGCTTTCGCTTTAATGAATTTCTTCGTAGCTGCACTTGATTCAGAGCAGCATTGTCGAGCCAGTACACCTGTTTGTCCACATGCAGGTGGCAGCAGCGGGTCGGCGATGAGCGTCGCCGTGGTGGCGGCGAAGTCCCTGAAAGCTGGCCAGAAGTGTGTGGTGGTGCTGCCCGACGGTGTTCGCAACTACATGACCAAGTTCCTCTCAGACGGCTGGATGGCCGAACGCGGCTTCATCTCGCTCTATTCCGAGATGAGCACCAAACATTGGTGAGCTACGCGCACGTGCCCACCTGCTTGACTACGCAGTCCACACTACCTTGGCCTAATCTAACCTACGTATCTTGACTGGAAAACAACCAGCTGTCGTTTTGATTAAAAAGTTCAAGTCGTAGTGCCTGCGTAACTAATACGTTATAAGGTTGGCCTTTTGCATGCTGAAACCACAATAAGATAACGATGGCACGCTGTAGCGGGGGGCTTCGGATTTATGACCAGCCCATGAAGTTCTTTGCCATGCATCTGCCGAGCGTGTGTGTAGTGGTCTCCGGAACCAATGGAGAAAACGCAGTAACAAGAATGGCGGCAAGAACGATGGTGGAAACGGGGACACCACTAAGGAAAGTCGCTAGCTTCGGAGCTGGCAGGGAAGTTCACTTGCTAAAAAAGAAACCGAATGAGTCTCCGAACCTCGGACCAGTTTTCCATTGGATATTGAATACCATAGACTAAACGGGGCTGGCGTGTTTGTTTTATTCGTATAAATAAACGCACACGTGTGTTCTTGACGTATTGCCTCCGTCGAAACGCGGTCGACCGCCGTGTCCTGAAATCGAACCCGCGACCTCGACCAACCGACACCCAATGTGGTATAAGCTAAAACGGCGGGTTTGAGACGTTATCATCCATGTTCGAAATGCTGGCTGAATGTGTAAGCAGATATAAGCTTTGTGCAAAAAAATGATTCTATTCACTGAATAGATACACATAGTTGCACGGCTCTGGCGAGGTGGCATATACGTAACATTAAGCATAGTGCCCAAGTTTTGCAGACATTGGCCGCCATAGGTAAACTATCGGAACGAGACGGTGCAAACGACAAGCTCACGAGCTTCATCGTTCACTGAGTGTAGCGCATGCGCGCTAGTACGCGTTTAGGATTGCGGACACTCTTGCCTAGCGAGAAGTTTGAGACGTCATGAAGAACGTGCATCAGATATTTCAAACTTCGCCTCTTCTGCTCGCTGATCTGTACCTCCTGGCACGTTGAATGCTACATAACCATAGACGAGCTTGTCGGAATAACTTGGACATCAGAAACATCAGAGGTCGATGAGGACGTTTGTCGTCTTGCCGCCTTTAGAATTTTCCGCTCATACAACGTGACTTGATTGATCTCTTTCGATAACGGTTGGCATATAAATGTCGAAACACCAGAACAACCTGTGTGTTTTATACATATTGCCAACAAACAAACACTTCCATTTATTCAATTTGTCGCAAGATAGCATAGTTCAGCAAGATTTGAGAAATGGCTAGGGGGTAATAAATTAAAAAAAACAGTACAGGAGTGGACAATGGACAAACGAGAGAATGTAAGACAAGCGCTGACAGCACTGTCTTTGTTCCTTCCTTTGTAAGTTGCCCGCTATGGTGTTACTTATTGAAAGTTCAGAGTACAGCAACTGATTGCATCGCAATAGAAACGTTTATCCACTGCAGCATAATGTCACAGTGCCTGACGTCCAGACTGTTTATCCGGTCGGTACAGCGGACTAGCTTGGCTTCAGGGATATTGCTTGAATATGCCTCTAATACAGGAAATCGAAAATGCTAAAGTGTATGCGATTCGTTCTGTGAAACTCTTATTTTTGTGTGAATAATTGTTGTATACCTAAAAAGGGGCTAATAACAGTATACCTTATCCTGTGTTCGCGTACTCATACAATCATAGTCAGGACATCCCGCAATACTTTACCAGGTCAAGGAAGACGTCTTGTTAAGACACAAAAAAACATAACGAAACGATGTTTCCATCGCATAAGTACCATTACGTCCAGATGACTTGATCCGGCGCGATATGAAGCAGCTACCGCGTAGACAGATAAACCTTTCAGGCTGCAGGAACGCAGGTCAACGAAGTCGGGACGTAAAACCCCACATATCATTATTATATTATTAGGTCAACAAAGCCCACTTAAGTTAATGTGCGTGTGCTGTGTGAGCTGCGGAAGCATTATGGCGATCCTTTACGCACGCAGGTGGTGGAACCAGACTGTGCGTTCTCTGCGCCTGCGCATACCGCTGACAGTAACGCCCAGCGTGACCTGCCAGGATTCTGTGGAGCTTATGAGTGCGGAAGGCATCGACCAGGTCCCCGTCGTTGAGGAAAGCGGGTCAGCCATTCACTTGTCCTTCTCGTGGAACAGATCAAGTGCATCTAGTGGATAAGAACACGAAACGTGCCACGCGCATGGCATTGCAAGTTCGCAGCTATATATAGTTCGCAGCTATATATTACTGCTCTGTTCAATGTACTTTCACTTCGCACCAACCTAATAGGACCTAGTCTTAGCCTAACTCTTACAATGTTTTACTTGATACCAATCTTTCCGCTGTTGGAGTGCTCGTAAAGACGTCAAACCGATGGCCCTCCGGAAGTGTCACATATATTTGACAGTGTATTTCTAGAAACTGTGTTCTCATAATGAATCGTAGAATGCCTGAGGCTCGAGTTACGAGGTACTACATTTATGTAAGGGGGAAAAAGGGAAGTGTTCCAGACACGAGCAAAAGTGGAAAAAAGCTCTTATGTGTCTTCTCTTACGTTTGTGCAAGTGAGCAACACACCTTACATTTCCTTGATTTGCTTCGTTGTGGCGACGCTAAAAATCACATGTTGTCTTTGATTTTCAGAGCCGTGCTCGGAATGGTCTCTCTCGGAAACTTGATGTCTAAGATACTGGCGCGCCGGATTGATGCCACAACTCCGGTAGCGAAGGCTGCCTATGACCAGTTCAGAAAGGCGAGTTAGCATTTTGACGATGGACTTTTCTGGCATTCAGTTAGTCACAATTACTCCTTGCCCAGGGTGGTACAAAGAATCTGGCACAAAAGCGCAGACCAATATTTCCGATGAAGACGAATTCGTTGTCCTCAAAAGCTTTTTTTCTCCCAAATCCGTATGAATTGTATCTGCACAATGCAGGCAGGTGTACGACTTAAAAAAACTTTTTCAAGTATACCTTTGTACATTCTGCGATCTTCTATTCTACTGGTTTGCCATCAATGTACAGTATAGATATGGAAACGCCAGACAGTTTCTATTATTTAATGTCCGCTTTACCGAAGTACGCTTTCTTTCTTCATTGTGAATTGCACGTAATATTTAGGACAATAGCGAGTTAGTGCAGTCAATATTGTCGTCTTTTCGCTTGCTCATTTCATTAAAAAAGTGTGTTATTGCCTATGCGTGGCCGATACGCCCATGAAATCATGTCGATATAATGCTACAGTGTGCTCACGCGGACTACACTCGTTATTACTTTAGGATACTCGCAATTTGGCTCTGTAGCCTTCACTGCATTGCCAAGAGTAGTTGTCCGCTGCAGCGAATATTATGCGCGTCATTCCCATAATGGCGGAACGGTCGCAACGCCAGAGTCTTATCTACCAAGTATTGTAGGAAACGTGATGATACTGGCATTTTAGACGACATGTTTATCTAATGGCTAAGACATAATGACGCATTTCAGGTCACCCTGGACACGACGTTGGGCATGCTGTCCACGATGCTGGAACATGGTCACTTCGCCCTGGTGGTTGCGGAACAAGTGCAAGGTGACTTTAATACTCGCTGAACTTTCAAACGCGCTGATCTCATAGAGGGGGAGGGGGGGTCTTGCGCGTAAGCATAGCCAAACGGAGAGGAGGAAGGTTCAGGCATGAGCAGGCCTACGAAGATGGTAGGCCCTGCCCCAAACAGTATCGTCCTGGTGATATCTGTGTTACAGATTTCCTTTTTTTTTTGCTTTCTGTATTTATTTCGTCATTTTTCGTAATGCCCAACGGGCCAGTGTTCTTTGTAGCTATATAATACAAAATCTCAATTATTTCTAGAAACCGCCTGCTTGGCAGAGAACAGTGTGACAAATTTTCACAAAAGCAATGCGCGTTTTTATTTTTTTTTCACCTTGCAAACTTAAACGAATGAACAAACAAAAATACTTGATCCACATGATGCTCTCGTTGAAGACTGATATTGCTACATTTATAGTGGTATGTTCTTATGCCTCGGGCTTCTGCTCATCCAGATGGGCATCTTGCATATTAAAATAGTTATGGCGTGTGCTTGTCTTGAAGCTGTCACAAGGAAATCTATTAGTTATCATTATGATATATTGTGTTATTGCGTGCGCTGTGCAATACTCACAGAATGTAAGTGTTCACATATTAGGCATATATGAACGCTCAACTGTAGTACTTCTGCGTTAATTACCACTAGACGAAATAAATAAGTAAATAAAAAATATGTGCGAGCATTAGCGCGCTTGGTTATACTGGCAAATTAAATGACAAGTACGTCATTTTCCTCTTTCGAGCACGATTTCAGACAGCCAGCAAACAAGCGCTTCTGCACCGTTGTCGCCTCATTTGTGGTTGCCACGTCCAAGTGAGTGACGAACGATACACCGGGACACCATTTCTCCTCATCGATATGGCGCCTTTATTTCGCATATTCTTCTATTGCAGCGCATAAGCGTCAGCAGGATTTTGTTTTGCGAAGCGCGAACCGTGTTGCATGAAATCCACAGGCAGCGCGACAAAAGGGCATGGCCACTTGCAAAGGCACGAAAACAAGTACCGTATTGCAGCACAGGGGGAAAATGGCGGGGAGGAGGGGGGGGGCACTGGAGTTTCCTGTGGCAGGGGTCGGGGGTTGGCGGAGATCAAGTGTCCCCTTTGAACCCCATTGCCAACGCCCGTGGCGTGGGTCTGCAGCTTTTGCGAACGGTCAACCAGCGATGTCATAGTGGAGGGGACAAGAAACCAAGAAATATGTTAAGCTTTCATCCTACGTCAGAGTACCGCCTATGATGACAGCAGCGTCAGAAGTATCGGTTATGTCTTTAAGCGGCAGAGAAAATATGGGAGAAAAGGTTGGATTGCGCGAGGAAAGGTTTTTACGACTAATTTTTACCATGCTCGCGAAGCACAATTCACGTGCCTTGGAAGTTGTTTTGTCGCTATACAGACACGAGGTTGCCAGTTAGACTCCCGCACGTTCCAGTGTGGTAGTCGAACTGGGTTTTGCGAGCCGTTAAAATGACTCTAAATGGAGGAGAAAGTTATATTGAACCCCTGCGCATACTGAGTCCCTCGTAAGCGCTATGACGTTTTGTGACGACAAATCCTAACAATTAAGCTTGGCATCATAACCACACTTCACCTCCGCATTTTAATGACAGCATCGTCATTGCTTTTTTGCGCTTGCCACTGTATACATTGTCGTGAACAAATGTCGAATCTAGGACAAGGATTGTAAAAGATAATCGTTTAGGTCATCGGAGTAGTTTTTTCCATCAAGTGATTTAAACGAGCACCTAAAGAGCTCATACTTTAGTATTTTTATTCTTAAATGCAGCCATTGCTATTAAAAATCAAATGTCTGTCCTTGTTCTCAGCAGCAAACTGCAATATCTGCCGAGTCGCCGCAGCAGATGATTTTCATGTCATCGTTATGAATACTCGTATTCAGATTAAGATGTTCGAGTTTATATGAAATAATTTGCTTAATTTATGTATTTGCATGACTTATTACGAAATACATATCGCTTAATCAATTCATTCATATAGACTTATTCACTGTTTACAAACACAGCTCCTTGATGACATCTGGTTTCCCTCACCGATGTGCCAAAATAGCATCGGTGGGCAAGAAGAGCTTTAGAGAATGTTCCGCTGATTTTCTACTCGTTCTTTCACATATTTGGCAAAATATATTCAAGTAGATGTTCTTTTGAGCTATATAAAAATTATAAGAGATTTCCTTAAACATTAAGCACGTTACTTATATAAAAAAATAAAGAGAGACATTTTTTTTTACAATGAAAGCACGTTTTCAAGTTCCTTTTTAAGTTTATACGTTATAAGCTGGTCAATGAGGTGACCGGGAGTTTTCTGGGGTAAAACGCTTGACCTTGAAACCGTCTATGCGCACTTAATATGGTGTGTGTTGCTTCCGAAACGTTTCAATAGTCACTTTCAGAAAATTCCAGTGGTGCCATTCATCCTGGCGAAATCCTGCTATAGGGGAACCGCTGTTTCAATGCGTAACATGCATTATGCATGTCGCATGCAGACTTGCTTTCGCACGCTTAGTTTCTTGAGGCATTGACTATATTATTATCGGGACATTCGGCTAAAAGAGTACACAAAAAATATTAAGTATCGCTTCTTTTCTTCTTCGCTTGCTATGACAACCGTGACTAATCTAATACAAAAAAAGGTGAATAATAAGGTAATATTTGTTTGAGTTATTGGAATAGAAATAAAACTCGAAGCTGCACAATGGGCTGTGACAGATACCGTAGTTTTGGCTGTATTACTATTCTCCACCTGAACATACTGGGCACGTACTCATGGCACATGCGCAACCCTCACGCACTGCTTTCAGCAAGGTGCTTTTGCCGTGGATACCAATCGAAACTGTTCTCGTGCAGAAAGATGCCACATGAATGGCGTCCTCTTGTTTGTCCGAAATCCTCCGCGGTGGCGTGCGGTTTCGGAGCTGAGCTGCTCAAGGAATTACGCAGCTTCGATCTCGGCCGTAGAGTTTGCGTTTCGTCGAAGGCGACATGCTAGACGTGCTTGTACTGTGTGATGTGAGTGCACGCTAAAAAAAAACCCAAAAGATAGATAGATATGTGGGGTTTAACGTCCCAAAGCCACCATACGATTATGAGAGACGCCGTAGTAGAGGGATCCGGAAATTTCGACCACCTGGGGTTCTTTAACGTGCACCCGAATCTGAGCACACGGGCCTGCAACATTTCCGCCTCCATCGGAAATGCAGCCGCCGCAAAAACTCCAAAAGACCTTCTTGTTAAGTTAGTCTACAGTTAATTTCTTCTACTTTGTCATAAGTAACCCGAACATTTTACACGCTGCAGTGAAATCACTGTCAGTCTCTCCTTTTTTTCTTTTCCTTCTCTTCTCTCTTTCTCATCTTTCTAGTCCCCTTCCCTGATGCCCCAGTGTAGGGTAGCCAACCGGGTGTTATTCTGGTTAACCTGCCTGCCTTCTCCCTGTTGTTGCTTCCTTCCTTCCTTACTTGCCGAAAAAAAAAATAATGATCTGCTTACAGGCCTTTTGTTGTTTGTTTCAGTGGCTACAGGTGTGTCAAAGACAAAAGAGGTTGTCATTGGCATAGTTACCAACATCGATCTTCTGCGTTTCATCACAAAGGGATCCAAACCGAAGACCGACAATGGCATCAATGGTGGTGACAAGTGAATGGTATAGAGAGGTTCTGCTCCAATAAAGTTATAGCCCCGTTTCGATGCCTTCAACCTTTTTGATGACTTCCTGTGTATATGTACGGGGCGTCCCAGTTATCACGAAGCGCGATAAAAAAAAAGAAACTGCGTTACGCAAAGCAAAGCTAGTGAATATTGTTCCCAGTGTACTAGAGTAGCTGCTACAAATTTTTTCTCTGAAGGGCCAGTCAACAGGCCCCGACTTCTTCTTACATCCCCGAAACAAGCTCCGGCGTCTTTCGTACGCCTGACCAACCTCCTTCCACGTGACGTCAACTCGGCGATCGGTGACGTTGACTTCATTACCATTTGCTGAGACCTGGTTTAGCCCAATCGACGGGCTGCTTGCTGAGTCGCGTCGCCGAGTTACGTCACTGCGCGTATAAGGAGGTTGGTCACGCGTAGGAAAGATGCGCGAGCTTCTTTGGGGGGGGGAGAAAGGGGGGATGAAAAAAGTCTGAGTCTGTTGACTGACCCTTTTACGACAATTAATTAGAAATAATTATATTCGTAACTCAAGACATACATGCTCGCCTAATTATCTAAATATCAATGAGGCAGATGCATGTACATGTTGAAAAATCTGTGGTACTTTCAACAACGTACTGAATTCGTGCTCGTATTTTCTTGTTGATAAAAACGCCAGTCAAATACGAATGGTAACACGAGTAGCACCAGAAGGACGCGCCCTCAAACAAACTCGCTTTGAGATAGCCAGTAGCACTGAAGGAAATGTAGTAAGAAAAAAAAATAAGGTTCACGCTATCTACCACTTCCCGTCAGAATAAACGGGCCACCTTGAGCTTGCATAGTAGGGCTGTAATCGCTCAGAACAGTGATCCACTCGCGTTATCAACGAGAACAGTTGACCGTGAGAAATGAATGGTGATAGCGTCGTAGACAATAAAGTAGAAAAAAATCCATGCAAAACTGCGACACATGTTGTTGGCACACGACTTTAACCTTTGCCAATGTGCAAAACGCTGTCTCTGGCAACGCAAAAGAGCCAATGCGGTTGCTTCCACTAAGATTATTTGAGGCCGCTGCTTTCTTTTGCTTCTGTGAGCGCAGTCACGTCTTATTTTTTCGTATTTCGTGGGCTTTGTTTATTGACACTAAAATTGAGCACGCATTTAATGCGTTGTTGGAAGTAGCACACACAGCTGTCGTTTGGTATGGGACATATGCCTCATTGACATTTTGATAGTTAGACGAGTAATTTCTTAGTTAATCATATACTTATGACAGATTAGATAATGGTGTGACAGATTAGAAAGGGTGGCTTACAAGAACAGCTCGGCCCTTTCGTCTGTGATAGCGCCTAGCTCATCCTTAAACAGCATTTTGTATTTTTCGAGCAACGATTCTAGCCTTTCCTTCGTTCGCGAGGACAAGTCGAACACTGACCTTGAGACGTGGTTGAGGCCCCAAATCTGGTTCCAGTTTAGCCGTACTGTGCGCAGCCATTCACGCCCTAGCAGTGGTGGTCCTGCTTGATCGACGAGGTAGAGTGGTAGTTTCGCCGTCTGTTCCCCGTGCTGCACCTTGACGACCGCCACGCCGCAAGGTTGGACGAGTGCTCCGGTATAGGTGCGCAGGACGATGTCTGTTGGTCCGCATCTGGCTGAAGGGAACTGCTGCTTGAACTGCTTGTAAGGCATGATAGACACCGCGGCTCCCGTGTCAAGTTCCATTTCCACCAGTGCTCCATCTATTTTCAGTCCAACAAAAATAGGAGTGCGGCCGGACGCCACTTGTTCCGAAACGCCTATGGGTGGCACCTGCGTGACCACTTTCAGCGTTTTCACTCTCCGTTTCTGCTGATACCCGCCACAATATTGCCCGTTGCTGCGACAGGCCCTTTGAATATGCCCTTTCTTTCCACACTTATAGCACGTATTATTAACGTGAGGGCATACTGAATGAGTGTGGCTCGGAGAACCGCAGCGATAACAAGCCAGTCGCTGCTTACCGGAAATCGCTTGCGCCTCGTACAAATCAGCAGGGTCATAATTGCATTCTCCCTCCATTTTGTGCAGCTGTGTGGCCACTGACTCTACGACTCTAGTCTCGGCAACATTCTTCCGGGCTGCTTCCATGGCCAGGGCGCGCTCGACTGCTTTCGGGAACGTCAGTTTGTCGTCCTCGGTAAAGAGTACTCGCTGCACGTCCTCTCGCAGTAGTCCACAGACAAAACGATCCCGCAGCGCTTCGTCCAAATTTGCTCCAAACTGACAACTCTGGGACAACTTCCGAAGTTCAGCAACATATTCGGGCAGAGACTCGCCTTCGTGCTGTGCTCTGCGGTAAAACTTTGCTCGTTCCCCGATTATGGACGGCTTTGGGGCAAGATGTGCATCCAAGAGGCTCTTCAGTTGCTCGAAACTTTTTCCCGATGGTAGGTCCGGTGCAGCCAACGACTTCAGCAACCCATACGTACGCGGTCCGATGATGCTGAGGAATGCGTGTACCTTGTCGCTGTCGGGAACCTTGTTGACAATCAGAAAAGAGGTCAACCTCTCCTTGTATGCCGTCCAGTCGCTTGCAGTAACGTCGAATGACTCCATCTGGCCCAGCTGCCCTCTGCTCACCATCTGGCCCAGCTGCTCACCAGACCGCATTGTCGCTTCTTCACCACACTGCTCGCTACTCTTCATTTTTCATCCCATCCTCGTCGCCAGTGTTGAATCTCGTCCAGGGACTGACAAGGCCAAGGGTCCAACGGGCAAACAACAGCGTTTATTGCCGAAGCGTACGACGGGGGGTACATCACGGGAATGGGGGACATTGCATTGAGCGTTACCATTTAAGCACTAGTGGGCGCATGCGCACTAACGACAGTTCGGTTATCAGGTGTGCTATTGCGAACACCACAAATGGTAATAACGAAAAGTATAATAGCCACTACTTCAGTTTACTGGGAACAATATGCAGTAATTTTATTCGCGTAACGCGCTTCCTATTTTTTTAATCGTGTGTATAAGCCAGTGTGAAGCGAGGTTTGAAACTTTGCAAGTTTTCATACCACACTCTAGATTTGCTGTTTTAGTTTAAAAGTTTCATAGCAGAAACATCCGTTTTTAACCGAATCTGCAATGAACCAAGTCTGTATAGAAGGATTGACCGAGCGTTAATGTCATGGGCCGCGTCAGTTTCGAAGAGGGGAAGACTACGAACGCGCATGGTGATCGGCTACGGCCATCTTGGAGTGGGTCGAGCCATTCTTCAGGAACCAACCAACTTAGCGTGCCATGGTGAATTTGCAGAAAGTAGTATGATGACAAGGCTTAATGTGAAGGAGGAGAGATCGGCCTTTAAAGTGGGTTTCTAGCCTGCTACTTCTCATGGGTGTACGGGAAAAAGAAAGAAGTAGGCAAGATTAGCGCCATCGTAGCGCTCTCGCTCGATTTCTAATGCTATTCCAGGGTCATTTTAGGCGTAAGTGGAGAAAATGTGAGGTTCCACGGAAGATGGACAGTGGTTGATTACACGTAAACATCTGTCGAGTAAACCTCGGCCTGAAAATGTAGGATAGCACTAAGGCAGCATGCGATGCGTGGAGGGGCGTGTGATTTGATAACGACCGACTTGCTTCACTTGGGGTCTCGTAATGCATGGGAAATTATGAACGAAGGTAGTGCGAACAAGTATGTACGGGATAACTAGGTGAAATAAATTCCAGTTATCAACTGAAAGAACGCACTGCGGGTGGGAACGAAAGCGCGGGAATAACGCAGCGCATGTGCAAGGACGGTGGCTCCAAATGTCGATTCGGCACACGTACGAGTCTACGCGAGATTTAACTGTCCAAGCGTTTTCATTCATTTAGGTAAGTAAACCGTCAGATGGCGCCCGCACACGCTTCGTCGACTATATGCCAGTCTGAAGCACCAGATACATTTATTCATACTTTTTTTCTGTATAATACCACGCATTCGTCGAATAATGCCCGGTATTACGCTATCTTAGATGTAAAGAAAGATTAGAGGCGTTAGCCTCTTGTTAATCACTACTTATGCTTCGTTCGTGCTCTATTACTATGCGCCGTAAAATCGCCCTCACCAACACTGCAATCAGCGCTTGGTCATGTATGACGGAATGTGCTTTTGGACAACGAAGTAAAGAGTACGAAATCAGTATTTGCCTAATAGAAACTGCGTTGTCCGATTTATAGCTTCACGCTATCATATTTCATAGGTAAATATACCTCTCTGTACATCTTCTACGTCGCATGCAGTGCAAATAATCCACGGTGCACGTGGGAATGCTGGTAGTCAAAATCAATTCAATGAACCCCGCTAGTAATCATTTTGCGCTATTTTCTCATTAAAAACTCCCAAATTTACTAATCATTAGCTCGAACGATCTGCCGTTTATTCGATACTTAATAAATACAGCGCGATTTGCACGGTCGCCCATGTATCATGTGATGCGTGCGTCATCAAAACATGCTGCCTATCACCGGGACCAGCCAGCGCTCATCTGTCCGGATAGAAATTCCACCATTTCATCGCGCTGAGCGTCACTGCTCGCGATATGCTCCCAGGTTTCCTATGTCGGCCCAGAACGACAGCTACAAGCGAGCAGCTGACAATGTTTCGTCGATTTTCGCGAACTTCAATACGTCGACAGTCATTTCAAGGAAACAAGCCTGCGATTCGTGGAGCCATGTCTTGGGAAAGAACTTGCCGTTGAGCCTTTCGACTTCGTGAAAATATTGAGCGCCCAAATCGAAGAGCATCCAGTACAAGGGTCTTTTAAAGGTATGTGTTCTTTATCACTACGTTGGTAATCGTTACGCAAGAAGGCTTCTTTCAGCCTATATTCATCAACTCACGGCAAATATGCGGCATAATCTAGCTGCACACGAAACGTTTTCTGCAGAAGATTCTGCGAATACGATTCGGTGTACGTTGTGTTTATAAGCGTATCCGAGCCTTTGCAATGCACATGTAGGCTCATCTCAGCTTCCTTCAGGCTTAACATCACTAGTGCGATTTCGCCTTAGTTTCTTAATGCGCTGACCTGCCATGTGGCAGGTTGCGACCATACTCGTCCCTAACGTTGTCCTTCAACAAATAAACTTTTTAGCATTGGTACACTTTAACGGCTGTGCAGACGCACCGGACTTTTTTTTTGTCAGAATAATAGCAACATTAAATCAGAGTGCGCTATGAACGTGGTGAACACAAACTGTGTGATAAGGCGGCTAATCGAGAGAACAAGTGAGGAAAAACTGCGTGTTCGTTTTGCAAGACCAAGATCAGTTCAAACGATGAACGTATGCCTATAGTCCTGTCGTACAGAGGTGAATACGCTTGTCTGGAACACCGGGGCGTGGGGCTCTGCACTGCACGGGCAACATCTGCAACTAACGCGTAGTTTGAGGTTGGCCACAACTGAGCAAGGAAAGGATTGCAATGCCATTACAAGCCTTGCATTTTCTCTTTTGTCTATAGTCCCGGCTACATAAACTGTTCTGGCCGTCAGAAGCACTGTCTGCGGTAGCGCCTAAAAAACACTAAAGAAAAAAAAAAGAAAGCGCGGAGAGTCGCCCGGCTGCGCGTCCAACGCAAGATATGCGACAAAATTATAGAGTTTTAAATATACCGTACGCAAAGCTTGCGGGCATAGCGTTAGCGTTCGTAGATTCAACAAGAAGTCAGCGTACCACGCATGTGCAACGCAATCGCAAAGATTTGCTTTCCGCTGTTCTAAAACTCTCTATTATTCTCGGCGTTGCCATACTTCCGGCAACCCACCGCAAGTATATCGCGTGTAAACCTTTTTAGGGCAAGATCCCTAGATGGTTCACCAAACACGAAAATCAACCGGCATCCCACGTCCGCATCTCCCGTCGGCGCCAACACGAGTGATGCAAAAAAAAAAATCACGTGATGACGTCAATTGGCATCACAGATTGCGGAAATTTGTCACGTTATAAAGACGATAGTTATAGCGCGAGAACAGAACGACGACAAAGAGACAATGACACGAAGGACACATGAGGTCCTTCTTGTCTCTGTGTCATCGTTCTGTTCTCGCGTTATAGCTATTGTCATGTCATACCAACTAGCCCAAGCTGCCACACTTCTAAGTTATCAAGACGTCGCATGAGCACGTCATTGCGCGAATACTTGGTCAACCGTGGGCAGATCACGGAGGCAGTGACAAACTATGCGCAGTGTACGGTCTCCGAGGCAATGGAAAACCATGCTAGGTAGAGAAGGATTTCGGAGGTTGGTGGATAAGGAACGATATGTCGACTAAGAATAAACATTTACACCACCGCCCACCAAAGGAAATCATGAGTATCCTGCGAAGCAGCGCATGGATCGACTTAAAGTTAACTTCATCACGGGCACCTAGCCGATGTTAACGCGTCTTCGCAAGTGGAGCCCACCGAGAATTCACTGTAGTTTTTGTTGCTGTTACTCGTCCCTAACTGTTGTTGCAGAACGCTACGCGGATTCATCGCCACACCATGCCGCAGCACGGTGGTTCATCGCGCGTCTGCAGGGTCTCGTTTCCCACGCTATCACGTGTTTGCTAAGATAGTGTAGGGCGAAGTTTTAGGGGCTTTAGGAGAAGCCACAAAGTCTTGCCTAGCCCTTCCCACAGGCCGGAAGACGATAACACGTGATCACCTTCTGGCAGTGCTTGGGCCAGCTGTTGCACATGCGCTGTAAGGGCGTTTCCGCCACACACCTGATTGAACCCCGCTCATTTCTTCCTTCATGTTCCGCCCTTAGATGCTTCGCATATAAAATACAATGCCTTTCCCCTTCCAGTTATCTTAGGTGAGAGCATAAGAAACCATGGTAGTCTTTTATTTTTTTTTCAGTGCTGCATCACCAACAGTGCTTCTGACGTATAGAACAGTCGATGTACCCGCGGCGACAAACAAGGAAAGAAAAAATGCAAGGCAAGCGCGTGGCCGGAAGCCACGCGTGTTCAGATGTGGCCCACCACAAACCGCGTGACCTCTGCCGATATCGCCCGTGCAGTCTAGCTTTGAAGCCGTGACGTTTTAAACAAGCGTGTTTACCTCTGTAGGTGTTACTTGCGAGGCTTATCTTAGCAGTAACAACTATAGATAATGGTGCACCTCTCAGCAGGTTTATCGTAATCAGATGGTTTTTGTGGCGAGTATACTGCTGGGCGCCGATTTCATGGTACAATATTTGTGAAAGAGCAACAACGAAAATTTTATAGCCCAATATATATAACTCTTCTTTAGTGGCGTATCAGAGACGTGCAGGGTGTTTTTTTATTAATAAACTTTGTGAAATATTCTACGAGACTAATGCACTTGTCGCTTTCGCGCATGGACTCTATACGTCCATGCTAAAATACTCATATGGGATGCCTCAGATGGAATAAAACCGCCATGCCTACTTACCAAACATTGCTTAATTAAATATTCTAATTATTGACTTATCGGCAGCTTATATATATATATATATATATATATATATATATATATATATATATATATATGAAAGTTGTAGTAGTACATGCAAATTTATGGCATGCTCATGTTTTCTTTAGAAATCACAAAAGTCACACGCGCTTCGAAATATTCATATTAAGGGCGACATCGAAAATGACCGAGCCTGGCGTGCACGAAACACAACCACTGTGCTATATAGACGTCATGCCGGAACTGCCGTGATAAGGAAGTGACAATGTTCGAGTGAAGGCGCGTCGTGTCGTGGCCACATCTTTGCGTGAAAAGCAAAAGGGGAAGAGTAGTACGAAGGAATGAAGGAAGAAAAGGCAGGGAGGTCAACCAGACGTGCGTGCTGTTTGCTACCCTGCACTGGGGAAAAGGGTGAGGGGTGTTAAATAAAAAAGAGGAAAGTAGGAGCACCATCAGGGTACGAGACCACCTGTCCATTGCATGCCTTTACAAGCGGTCGCTTAACCCGGTCGATTTTCAACACAGTATCAAGTTCAACACATTCCAACGGCTGCCGGGACTCTGTGGCGCTGTCAGTGACGACATTGTCGCATATCGATCACGGGGCTGTTTGTTCGGCCCACGAGGATGACCAGACGGCTCCAACACCCGTCATCGAAAAAGCAATGAGTCGCCTCACTCATGCGAGCGGTTGGCTCTGCCTGTCCGCGTGGTGTTTTTTGCTTGTGTTTTTAGTTGTGAGTGGAAAATCCACATTTTCATTTATTTCTCTGTGCATGAATTTCGGGTAGCCACTGCTCCGCTTTTTATATTTATTTGTTTATTTATTTATTTATTTATTTGAACCATTGCAAGCCAACATTTTCGCTCCAGCAGAATGGGCTTCAAGTATAATGCCAAATAAATATACAAGCAAAGCAGTGGGTGGATACAAGAAAGAAAACACATGATTAAAACTGGTATGGCAATCGTTAAAAGACAGGGCCATAAAAACATGGGGTAGGAACAGGGAAAGTAGAAGTGGTAACAACAACAAATAGTGCTAGACCTTCAGGACATGGCATTGAATTTTACTAACAAAAACATCGGAACTGAATACGCTATTTAAAAACTCATTGCGATCCGCGACCGTACGAGGAAAGAAGCTGTATTAGAACGCTTTTGTGTGGGCGAAGATATGCGCTAATGATTATTTGTGATTTGCCGCGTTGTTTTTTGTACTAAGACGCTTAACATATACAAGGGAGCTTCATGCCTGCTTACAGGTTAAGAAACAGATAAGCATCGCACGTTACACGCGAAGAATCAGCTGTTCATCGCGCTGCATTTCCGATGGAGGCGGAAATGTTGTAGGCCCGTATACTCAGATTTGGGTGCACGCTAAAGAACCCCAGGTGGTCGAAATTTCCGGAGCCCTCCACTACGGCGTCTCTCATAATCATATGGTGGTTTTGGGACGTTAAACCCCACAAATCAATCAATCAGCTGTTCATCGCAAGTAATTATTGGTCATATAAAATAATGGTGAAGAACTTATGATACTCGATTGCTGACCCGCAGGTCGTTGCATGGCATTCCGGCCACGGCGGCCGCATTTTCGATTGAGGCGAAAAGGCTTGAGGCCAGTTTGCTTACATTCAAGACCATGTTAAAGAAGAGCCCCAGGTTGTCGAAATATCCGGAGCCCTCCACTACGGCGTCTCTCATAATCGTACTTTGGTTTAGGGACGTTAAACACCAACGATGATTATAAGCATCTATTCATAGTCCCAGAAAGCCAAGTGTGTTTTACTCCATTTTTATTTGTCTAGTTACTTCACTCTCTTCATTCGAATCTACCGTCACTACCTGTTCCAATTGTGTAATATATTTGGTGGGGTTTAACGTCCCAAAACCGTGATATGATTAAGAGAGACGCCGTAGTGGAGGGCTACGAAAATTCCCACTACCCGGGGCTCTTTAGCGTGCACTTCAATCTATGTGCATGGTCATTAAACATTTACGATGGAGGCGGGAATGGTGTAGGCCCGTGTGCTCAGATTTGGGTGCACGTTAAGGAACCCCATGACAGGTGGTCGAAACTTCCGGAGCCCTCCACTACAGCGTCTCTCACAATCATTTGGTGGTTTTGGGACGTTAAACCCCGCATATCAATCAATCAATGGTCATCAAACATTTTCGCTTCTATAGAAAAAGGTGCCGCCGCAGCCGGGATTTGACCCCGAAACCTGCACGTCAGAAATCGAGCGTTAAAGCGACTTTATCGCCGCGGTAGGTTTGTCCTAAGTAGACGTAACTTTTGTTACTTACAGAGCATCGTTACCTACACTAAACTGCCATTCTTTTCGGAGTCTGTAAATCTAAGAATTTCTGCGTTAGATGTATATACTGTAGCGACGAGAAATAAGAGACAACGCCTTTGCTGCAGGCCGGCTGTTCTTATTCTGCTTTCTCCTCTTTCTTCTTCTCCGTCCCGCCACGTATGCGCCGAGCACGATCGCCGCTTTGTCATCATTACACTCGGCCACGCTGCAGCTGGTCTACTCCTGTAAGAAAAACACAAACCAATGTCACGTTTGCCGACGTATGCAGTTCTTCATCCGCGACACATGCACCGCAAAGTTATTCCGTTTTCTCTTGTCTCTGCGCGTATCAGAAGCTGTGGAACGTACTCGCCAAGTGTTATCTCCCAAGCGCTCAGAAATAATGTAAGGGCCGTCGTACTTTGGGTGCAGTTTGTTTGAAGACGATGGCGCACCTCGCTGTAGCCACACCTCATCACCTACACTGTATTTCGGCGCGGGACGGTGGCGTCGGTCGTAGTATCGCTTTTGTGCCTGTTGAGCATGCACAATCCTCCTACGCGCCTCCACACGGATATCGCGACAAAGTGTCTGGCGTGCAGCGGAACGCCCTACTTTAACGGGAGTGTCCAAACCGAACGTAGCATTCAGTTGCGGGAGCTGACCATAGACAATCTCGTAGGGGCAAATTCCTGTGGAGCTGTGTGCCGCCGTGTTCACTGCGTACGCAGCTGCTTGGAGATGATCATCCCAGTCGGCCTCACCTCGTTTGTGATTCTTACAGTACGGTGCGAGTCTAGCCTGGATAGTCTGGTTCGACCTTTCGGTCAGTCCGTTCGCCTGTGGATGGTATGCCGACGCGAAGTGATGGTCCACTCCAGCTTGTTGTAGGTAAGTGCGGAGCTCGCGACTGCGAAAGGTGGTCGACCGGTCGGAGATCAACTTGTTAGGAAGACCGTGTCGCCATTCGAAGCGATCTTTCAGGAATCGGATGACATGGCTAGCAGCAAGCGAAGGCACGGCCGCGACCTCTACGAACTTGGACAAGTAGTCCACAGCGAGTATAATGTAACGATTGCCCGCTGTCGTCATTGGAAGAGGCCCGATGTGATCTATGCCCAACGTGTGGAAAACTGTCTCTGGAGGCTTGATCGGCGTAAGAAGTCCATGTCGAGCTCCAGGACGTCGTTTGTGTTGCTGACAAATCTCGCAACTGGCAACGTATGAACGCACGCTTTTATCCATTTTCGGCCACCAAAAACGTTCTTGTGCCTTGCGTAAGGTGGCTCTGTAGCCAACATGGCCTCCCTCGGGAGTGTCATGGATGGCGCGTAGTACGCTCGATCTTAAGGTGTCAGGAATGACCAGGAGATGACACTCGGTGCTTTTATCGGCCCAGTGACGCCGATACAGCGTTCCATTACGTAAGACAAACTTGGCATTGCGTCCCGCATCGCCAATGGAGTCTATAACGGATGCGAGTCTTTCATCGGCTTGCTGAGCCTTGGTCACGTCCTGTTGAGAAAACAGGATCCAGGTTTCTCGATTTTGTGTGGAGAATTCCTCGATCGGATTTCGCGATAAAGCGTCCGCAAGCTGATTTTGTGCTCCAGCACGGTGACGGATGTCGTACGTATAGTCTTGGAGCCGAACAATCCATCGGGCAAACTTGTGCTTGAGGTGCTGCTTCTGGAACATCCACGCAATCGCGGAGTTGTCTGTTACTACCGTGAAGTGTCGGCCAAACAAGTAGTGGCGGAACTTTTCATCCACACTCCATACTACAGCCAAACACTCCAGTTCATTCGAATGATAATGCCGTTCTGCGTCCGATAGTTTACGACTGGCGTAGCAGATGACGTGCCCACGCCCACTCGAGTCACGTTGAAGTAAAACCGCCCCTAGGCCAATCTGACTCGCATCAGTATGGACTTCTGTCATCCAATCTTCATTAAAGTGGCAGAGCACCGGGCTATGTGTAAGCTGGTGTTTGAGGGTTTGGAAGGCGTTATCCTGCAAAGGACCCCACTGAAATTGGGCGTTTTTCTTCAGTAAGTCCGTGAGTGGAGCAGCAGTTGACGCAAAGCTCGGTACAAACTTGCGCAAGTATGACGCCATTCCTAGGAATACCTGGAGCTGTTTTATAGATGTTGGTGCAGGGTATTTGGCAACGGCGTCTATGCGTTCAGGCAAGGGTCGTACGCCATTATGAGATATCTGATAACCAAGATAAGATATTGTCGTCAACCCAAACTGGCACTTCTCGCGGTTAAGTCGAAAGCCGGTGTTGTGTAGCCTCTGCAGAACCGTGTCGAGATTTTGTAGATGTTGTTTTTCTGTTTCCCCGATGACTAGAACGTCATCGAGGTACACGACGCAGGCACGGTCTATCAGTGTGCCTAACACTGTGTTCATGGCACGCTGAAAGGTGCTTGGAGCAGTTCGCAGACCGAACGGCATCCGATTAAACTCGTACAAGCCAGATGGTGTTCGGAAGGCCGTCTTAAACTTATCTTCTTCAGCCACGTTGATCTGCCAATACCCTGCTTTTAAATCTAGCGACGAAAAGAACCTCGCTTTTCGTACGGCGTCAATAGCGTCGTCAATGCGTGGCAGCGGGTACGAGTCTGGTATGGTGTGCTTGTTCAGCTCTCGGTAGTCAACACAGAATCGGAGTTTGCCGTCCTTTTTACGGACTAGGACAACAGGTGCTGCCCACGGGCTAGAAGATGGCCTGATTATGCTTGCGGCAAGCATTTCTTGCACCTGCTGGTCAATTAATATCCGCTCTCGTTCGGCATATCTACGTAACGGTATGGACACCGGCGGATGATTGTCGGTAGTAATATGGTGCACTAGCACGCTAGTTCCGGGAAGCTGATTAGTAGTATCAGCGAAGAGCGATGCGTGCCTCTCGAGTATTGCGGGAAGTGTAAGTGGCGTCGTCAGCTCACCTTGGGATTGCGCCGGAGGCACACTTGGAGCCACAGGATGGAGGTTGACGGTATTTCCTTCCACCGTGAGGCGCACTTCCCCGGAGAGCAGGTAGTCGGCCCCTAAAACCATGTCTGTGGGCAGGTCGTCGAAGACGGGCACCGAGGACAAAAACTTGCTGCCGGCCTCGGTGTTGAGTTGCAGGTTTAGGGCACCGACCGGTAGTACGTCGCCACCGAGACCCCGCAGTGGTGGCTCAGTCCAAGGCTGGAGAGGTTCGGAGGCGTGGCGGCGAAGCAACGCCGTACGTTGAGCTCCGGTATCAACGAGAGCTGTCAGTTCTCCGATGCCGTCGACGCGGACCTTGAGGGTTGGAAGTGGGCGTGATTGATATTGCATCGCTTGAGGTTGGCTCTGTGGGCAGCTTTTATACCCATGCCCGATGCGGCCACACGTATAGCATCCGCGTCTCGGTGAAGCTGGCTCCTTTGTGCCAACTGCAGCCGCCCGGCGATGAGACGTGTCCTGCAACTCCATTGCCTGGCGTACGAAAGTGGAGATGTGGACTGGGTGGTTGTAGGCGGACAAGACGGCTGCGTGCGTCGAGTCATGGATCCCGTCGATGATGTACTGCCTGGCTGCGGAGGAGGTCCACTGTATATCGCAAGCTTGTAAAAGGTCCAGCTTGTCGTAGATGTAAGTCGCGACGTCCTCGGTTGCACCTTGCCGGCGTGACCGCATGGTCATGAAACGGTCGTCGTAAGCGCTCGGAAGCGGCGCAAACGCGGACATCAGGGCCGCGCTCCATGTTTGCCATGTAGCGTATGTACTGCCTTGGAAACGATGCCACGCTTGGGCAGATCCTCGCAAACGTCCTTCAGCGACCGACTTCTTAATCGTGTCGCTCCACGAGTATTTAAGGGCAACCGAGTTTATCACGCTTACCCAGTTGGTAGGGTCATCCTTGAATCCATGAAAATATGGAATTTCGTTCTCGTTGAACGATCCAAAAGAGGCGCAGCCAAACCCGGATGTCTTGAGCTCTTGGGCGAACAGAGAGAAGCCTCGAGAAATGGCCTCGCTGCAGTCATGATGCGGTGCCGCCGTGGAGGCTTGGACGCCGTCCGTGATCGGTGGGGAGTTCGAGAGCACTCGTCCACTTCGAAGTGTAGTGGACGCAGGGATATCGGGGTCGGTAGTTCGCGACTGCGCCATTGTAGCGACGAGAAATAAGAGACAACGCCTTTGCTGCAGGCCGGCTGTTCTTATTCTGCTCTGTAGCCAACATGGCCTCCCTCGGGAGTGTCATGGATGGCGCGTAGTACGCTCGATCTTAAGGTGTCAGGAATGACCAGGAGATGACACTCGGTGCTTTTATCGGCCCAGTGACGCCGATACAGCGTTCCATTACGTAAGACAAACTTGGCATTGCGTCCCGCATCGCCAATGGAGTCTATAACGGATGCGAGTCTTTCATCGGCTTGCTGAGCCTTGGTCACGTCCTGTTGAGAAAACAGGATCCAGGTTTCTCGATTTTGTGTGGAGAATTCCTCGATCGGATTTCGCGATAAAGCGTCCGCAAGCTGATTTTGTGCTCCAGCACGGTGACGGATGTCGTACGTATAGTCTTGGAGCCGAACAATCCATCGGGCAAACTTGTGCTTGAGGTGCTGCTTCTGGAACATCCACGCAATCGCGGAGTTGTCTGTTACTACCGTGAAGTGTCGGCCAAACAAGTAGTGGCGGAACTTTTCATCCACACTCCATACTACAGCCAAACACTCCAGTTCATTCGAATGATAATGCCGTTCTGCGTCCGATAGTTTACGACTGGCGTAGCAGATGACGTGCCCACGCCCACTCGAGTCACGTTGAAGTAAAACCGCCCCTAGGCCAATCTGACTCGCATCAGTATGGACTTCTGTCATCCAATCTTCATTAAAGTGGCAGAGCACCGGGCTATGTGTAAGCTGGTGTTTGAGGGTTTGGAAGGCGTTATCCTGCAAAGGACCCCACTGAAATTGGGCGTTTTTCTTCAGTAAGTCCGTGAGTGGAGCAGCAGTTGACGCAAAGCTCGGTACAAACTTGCGCAAGTATGACGCCATTCCTAGGAATACCTGGAGCTGTTTTATAGATGTTGGTGCAGGGTATTTGGCAACGGCGTCTATGCGTTCAGGCAAGGGTCGTACGCCATTATGAGATATCTGATAACCAAGATAAGATATTGTCGTCAACCCAAACTGGCACTTCTCGCGGTTAAGTCGAAAGCCGGTGTTGTGTAGCCTCTGCAGAACCGTGTCGAGATTTTGTAGATGTTGTTTTTCTGTTTCCCCGATGACTAGAACGTCATCGAGGTACACGACGCAGGCACGGTCTATCAGTGTGCCTAACACTGTGTTCATGGCACGCTGAAAGGTGCTTGGAGCAGTTCGCAGACCGAACGGCATCCGATTAAACTCGTACAAGCCAGATGGTGTTCGGAAGGCCGTCTTAAACTTATCTTCTTCAGCCACGTTGATCTGCCAATACCCTGCTTTTAAATCTAGCGACGAAAAGAACCTCGCTTTTCGTACGGCGTCAATAGCGTCGTCAATGCGTGGCAGCGGGTACGAGTCTGGTATGGTGTGCTTGTTCAGCTCTCGGTAGTCAACACAGAATCGGAGATTGCCGTCCTTTTTACGGACTAGGACAACAGGTGCTGCCCACGGGCTAGAAGATGGCCTGATTATGCTTGCGGCAAGCATTTCTTGCACCTGCTGGTCAATTAATATCCGCTCTCGTTCGGCATATCTACGTAACGGTATGGACACCGGCGGATGATTGTCGGTAGTAATATGGTGCACTAGCACGCTAGTTCCGGGAAGCTGATTAGTAGTATCAGCGAAGAGCGATGCGTGCCTCTCGAGTATTGCGGGAAGTGTAAGTGGCGTCGTCAGCTCACCTTGGGATTGCGCCGGAGGCACACTTGGAGCCACAGGATGGAGGTTGACGGTATTTCCTTCCACCGTGAGGCGCACTTCCCCGGAGAGCAGGTAGTCGGCCCCTAAAACCATGTCTGTGGGCAGGTCGTCGAAGACGGGCACCGAGGACAAAAACTTGCTGCCGGCCTCGGTGTTGAGTTGCAGGTTTAGGGCACCGACCGGTAGTACGTCGCCACCGAGACCCCGCAGTGGTGGCTCAGTCCAAGGCTGGAGAGGTTCGGAGGCGTGGCGGCGAAGCAACGCCGTACGTTGAGCTCCGGTATCAACGAGAGCTGTCAGTTCTCCGATGCCGTCGACGCGGACCTTGAGGGTTGGAAGTGGGCGTGATTGATATTGCATCGCTTGAGGTTGGCTCTGTGGGCAGCTTTTATACCCATGCCCGATGCGGCCACACGTATAGCATCCGCGTCTCGGTGAAGCTGGCTCCTTTGTGCCAACTGCAGCCGCCCGGCGATGAGACGTGTCCTGCAACTCCATTGCCTGGCGTACGAAAGTGGAGATGTGGACTGGGTGGTTGTAGGCGGACAAGACGGCTGCGTGCGTCGAGTCATGGATCCCGTCGATGATGTACTGCCTGGCTGCGGAGGAGGTCCACTGTATATCGCAAGCTTGTAAAAGGTCCAGCTTGTCGTAGATGTAAGTCGCGACGTCCTCGGTTGCACCTTGCCGGCGTGACCGCATGGTCATGAAACGGTCGTCGTAAGCGCTCGGAAGCGGCGCAAACGCGGACATCAGGGCCGCGCTCCATGTTTGCCATGTAGCGTATGTACTGCCTTGGAAACGATGCCACGCTTGGGCAGATCCTCGCAAACGTCCTTCAGCGACCGACTTCTTAATCGTGTCGCTCCACGAGTATTTAAGGGCAACCGAGTTTATCACGCTTACCCAGTTGGTAGGGTCATCCTTGAATCCATGAAAATATGGAATTTCGTTCTCGTTGAACGATCCAAAAGAGGCGCAGCCAAACCCGGATGTCTTGAGCTCTTGGGCGAACAGAGAGAAGCCTCGAGAAATGGCCTCGCTGCAGTCATGATGCGGTGCCGCCGTGGAGGCTTGGACGCCGTCCGTGATCGGTGGGGAGTTCGAGAGCACTCGTCCACTTCGAAGTGTAGTGGACGCAGGGATATCGGGGTCGGTAGTTCGCGACTGCGCCATTGTAGCGACGAGAAATAAGAGACAACGCCTTTGCTGCAGGCCGGCTGTTCTTATTCTGCTTTCTCCTCTTTCTTCTTCTCCGTCCCGCCACGTATGCGCCGAGCACGATCGCCGCTTTGTCATCATTACAATACCTACATGTCTAAAAATTAATATGAAAATTTAGGATCTAGAGCCTAATATGAAAAAAAAAAACTCACCACGAAGACGATTCCCGTGCATATCACGAGAAGTTGTGACCTCGCTCATTGCCCTGGATCACTTAGATACGGGGGGCATTTTACAAGGTTGAACGCGCAGGTCATCGTATCGAAGTTACACGCAGAGAAACTATTGATTAAGCAAATGAAGTGCCAAAGATGAACTGTAAGCTTGTTTCCATACTGCGAAACCACACTATCTGCAGCCACGTTATCGCTGGGCCATTGTTTGACGTCGGTTTAGACAACGTCTGGCCGTACGACGCAGCCATAAATCGCAGCGTTTGTTATCGTTCACGGTACTTCTCTTTTGGCTGCCTAACCATGCTAGCTACGGTAGCGCTGGTCGTCTGGACAGTAACCATCTTGGGCACCACCATCGCCATTTTTCAACTTCTGCGGTGAGTAAGATTGTGCTTTAGTACGGCTATATTATAACTGCAGAGGTTTCGCGTTCCGAAACCACGGTTATGAGGGACGCCGTAGTGGAGGCTCCCCGAAATTGAGCCCATCTGGGGTATTACCGCGCGCATAAGTTTTAAATAATCGTTATGGTATTAAGGAGATCTGACAATAATGCCAAGTAATGTATAGGGGATGTTATTAAATGTAGTGTAAATGTGAAGAAAGAAAAGTGTACAAAAATATAACTTGCCGTGGGCAGCGCATCCACTTTCTTTTTCTCACATTTATGTTACAGTTACTTCTAATAACACTCCCTATACATTCCTTGGTATTATTGTCTGTTAGATATCATTAGTGTGTCGAACCAAGAAAACTAGCCCTTAAATGTACACTCCTTTCTTTGTTACGGTTTATTCTCTTAAAACCACGATGTGATTATGAGAGACACCTTAGCGGAGAACGCCGAAAATTTCGGCTACTACCATGGGTGTTCTTTAACGTGCGCCTATATCTAAGTATGCACAGGCCCTATTCATTTACGCCTTCATTGAAAATGCGGCCGCCTATCCCGGTATTCGATACCACGACCTGCAGGTCAGCCATCGAGTACCATAACCTTTAGACCACTGTGGTGGATAGTCTAGTGATAATCGGGACATACCCGTGGTGAATCGCCATTGTGCTGTGTATCAGAATGGACATGGAAAATGTTGCATAAAAGTGGGCAGCTATGTCGGAGAACACCAATGCATGTACAGTCAGAGACGGAGTCGGAAAACACTGCGTTCAGTGCGGACAGTCTCACAAATTCCGCAAGTAACAAAATGAAAACAAAAAAGTGCTCAAGAATACGCTTTTCATTAGAACTAAACACGTGCACAGTGCTTGTTTTGTGCTCGTGAACAATTGTTAGTAGCATTGTTATGCCGTGTATGATTTCCGCCACCTTAGAGCAAGTTCAGAAGGCACGTTGGTTAAAAAAAAAGTATTGTAGTACGCAATTTTTAAAGCTCTTCAAAAAAGTAGGAGGGTAAGAGGACAAGTTTCCCGGGAAGTAAGCTTCGCTTCTGAAAAAACCTTCCAGGCAGCGTTTAGAACGCAAGGTTGGGTAGCTTCATTTTTCGCATCAGGTGATGCCCTTAGGTCCGATCCCCGAACTTGCACTTTTTTCCTCTTCAGCAGCGACTCTTCACTGAATCGGCCTCTACAAGTTTGTTTTGTGCAACTTTGTGGTATGCATGCAGATCATACACTTTTTTTTAACGGAACGCTGCAACTTCGCAGTTACATACTATTTTACAAGGAAACTGTGGTATCGTTGGTCGAAATTTTTTCCGTCGTTGTCATTCACCGGCACACAACGTGAGCCGATCCCCGATATGGTGCAACGATGTATTGACACGTGGCAGCATGTCAACTTTTTTCTCGGAGCATAGGTAGAATACGCAGATGAACCTTATCTGTGCGTTTGTCAGCAGCCGGCAGGTGTGGTGGGTTCACAGACTCGGTGTGCGACATGCACGCTATATTTTGTATGGTGGTGGTGGTGAAAAACATTTATTTACAAAAGAGAGGTGTAGGACCTCTGTAGAGGCCCCTACAGACTAGGTGGAGTCTCTATTCCGGGACCCCATTGGTTAAAGCCGCCGTCTTGGCTCTCTGGACCAAGGCCTGCTGGGCCTGAAGGTCTGAGCAGCCGAGCAGGGCCGCCTCCCAGTCCTCTCGCCTAGGGTTTGGGTTAGGAGTAATGGCTGCGTTAGCTTGGCAGGCCCACACCATGTGGTAGGTGTCTGCCACCTCCCCACAGTGCTGGCACTGTCCTGTGACCGTAGGGTCGAAATGTTTGACTATGGCAGGACATAGCAATGTATTCGTCTGGAGGCGAAGCAAAATGCGCTCCTCTGCTTTCTTCAACCCCCGTGCGGGGGGAGGGTAGCGGCGATGACTTTCCCGATAATAATAAAGAATTTCCTTATATCGGAGGAGAGGGTAACCCTCCTCATCGGTCTCCATCGGCATTGACGAAGGTAGCCCGGAAATGAGCGCTCGGGCAGCCGCATCTGCAGCCTCATTTCCCCGCAATCCCTGATGGCCCGGTGTCCATATAATGCGTTTCGGATGAGGGTCCGTGTCTCTTATGCAGTTGCGCAGTATTGTCTCGGCTAACGGTGATATGTACCCGGCTGTATAATTACGACACGCTCGGCGCGAATCCGTGATAATATACCGGGAATTACTGTGAGAGGCCGCAAGGGCAATGGCGACCTCCTCAGCCTGTGTTACAGAATACGCCCTAAAGGTTAGCCCATCCACCTGTGTGCCCTCGTGAATAGCAGCCGCCGTGTACCACCCCTTGGAGGTGGGGCCAGCAACGTCCACGTAGTACACACCTGGCTTCTGTCCAAATTGTCGTTCCAGCGCCCGAGCGCGTGCGTCACGTCGCGCTGTGTGTTCATCTCTGTCCATTTTAGTATGGGCTTTATCCTTTTCTTGCATTTCATGGCAGTTGAGGTACGTGTCATCTGCAGCGAGTTCATTCAGGTAGTTTTGGCCCTTCAATTGTATCGACAAAACGCCGGTGATATTCCATGGAATATTCTACGATATTAAGTGTCGTTGCTCCTGCCAGAAAAAATCACGCTTTTAGCGTTGTTGTAGGGGCCTTTCTAGTGCGGTGCAGGTGTTGAGCCATGTTTTAAAAGCATTTTTAGCAATTTCAAGCTAACTGTTTTGATTATTTACTGATTATTTTTGTTATTATAGTATTTTAAGCCTTGAGTGTTCATTTTAACCTGGTTTTGGAGTATTGATAGTTTTATTATGGACTAGTGAGCACTTAACTGCGGGTGTAATCGTGCCTTATGGTATACATAAATGAACATGCCAGGCCCCTGAAGTTATTCGCACTTAAACACAACAATAATTTAGCTAACTTTAAGCAGCCAGACTGCCGATCCAGTGGCCGAAGTTGTTTCTAGAAAATTGTTGCGATAAAATCCAACAATAAGTGATACAAACTGTGCAAATGTGGCTAATTATTGTTCAAGCGACAACTACGCTCGCACTAAGATGCATGCACTAAACGATTGGTTTTTTGTAGCAAAACATGCGAAATCCATCAAATTACCAGACACACGTGTCAAAATTTTCAAACATCTATTTTACAGCCGATGAGAAGCGGGTGAAATGTGAGATAAAGTAGCCCTAAGAACATTTATAATGGTCAAAGCATTAGTAGACAAGTATCGTTTGGCTTGCATAATGCATAAAAACTCAATGATGCAAACGAACTAAGGTCAGCTTGTGTATAACGAAACCATTTAAACAGCGGCGCGTTTTATTCGATAGAAATTACTAAATAGTTTTCAAGTACAAACTGCGAAAGTATACGCTTTGTAAAAACCATGAAATATCTCAACGACGAAGCAGCTGTCGGGATTATTACTCAATTACTACGCATTGAGCTCTGACTACCTACCATGCACTAAGTATCTGAACACAAGGGAGTTCTCATTGGCATTTCACCCCAATAGAAGCGCTGCCGACGTGGCCATGAATCAAGCCTGTGACTTTGGGTGCGGCAGCATACGTGCTCAGCTAACGCGGCTAGTCGCGTTCAAGTTTATGCCGTTTCGCGGTGTGTGCTTAGTGCGCGTAGACTTAACGCAGCTGTGTAGTATATTATTATTGCCCCGCCGCGGTAGTTTAGTGGCTAAGGTACTCGGCTGCTGACCTGCAGGTCGCGGGATCGAATCCCGGCTGCAGCGGCTGCATTTCCGATGGAGGCGGACATGTCGTAGGCACGTGTGCTCATATTTGGGTGCATGTTAAAGAACCCCAGGTGGTCGAAACTTCTGGAGCCCTCCACTACGGCGTCTCTCATAATCATATGATGGTTTTGGGACGTTCTTTCCACATATCAATCTCCACATATCCACATATCCAACTCCACATATCCATCAATCAGTATATCATTATTTATATTTCCTGGCATATAGTACTAACAGCTGAATGCAATCACTTTAAATGATCTCGCAATGACCAATTGATTGTACAAAAAAAAAGTCTATTCATATCTTGTGGAGTGCATGCAAAGATGTATACGACATCTTGCGTTCACCGTAAGCCCCATATGTCGGAGACCCGATGGCGTTCACTTTAAAGCCAGCATTGACTAGTAAAACGCAGTTGATTTACTATACATGCAATTTAAATACACTTCACTGGATGCATTTGGATACATTTCACTGAAAAACGCAGCTCACAGCTGCGAATTTTACAGACTTGGACTTTGGGACACGCGAAAATTTCAGTAATCTAGTGTTAATAAAGGGATCTTGACGCGGAAACTTTCAGTCGTCATATTCTGCGTCAGATGAAAAGCCTGGTCCTCAGGAGCCGAGAAAATGCACTGTTAAGTGTGAGTGCACCCTAAAAAGTAGCTTTTCTGAAAGCTAGTTTCGGTTCCCACTGTGCGCCCAGACGTCACAACATGGTACGATTCTTTCGTGGCATGCTCGCACAAAATATCGCCACGCTTTCACAGTCGCTCCGCCCCGTGGCTCCGTTTGGAATGCACAAATGGCCATTTTGAATGTTTTGGTGACGCACAAGTGAGCATCTTAGAAGTTTCGGTACCTGACGTGATCACAACCAGCCAGCCTGCTGCGTGAAGTCACCACATTGAGTACACTGTAGCCCGACATTAAGCTAGTATCCACGACGTCTGTAGGTGCGCCATGGAAAAAATGACTTGAATATCAAAATTGTTCCACCATTTAAAACAACGTATTCAGCATGTCTCCTGTATGGATCATTTCTAACGCGGATACTATGTCAAGATTCGACCGCCATATCGATACTGATCTCCACAATTATTCAAGTCTGTGGAATACAGACATCTTATTCCGCGATTACTCTTAACACAAGTGACTGACCGCATCGGGTTCTTCACGAAAAATATGCTTGAGACTAGTCATGTCGCTTACGCAAACAAAGCGTTATTGATCGCTATACGGGTGAGTAAACAATGCGAGTAAACAACGCGAGTAGCGTTTCGCCAAGTCACAAGCATTTTATTCCTCGTAAACTGGTGGGCCGCATGTACTACGTTCGCGGAACGCGTGTTTGAGACCTCTCCTGTATACCGATGAAACATCCTATCGCCCCTAATGCTCTTTAAATATCCCCTAACAACTTTTGTAAATAATAAAAAAAACAAGAGCGTTGTTCTCTCCCGGCGTTTTCTGTTTTTGCGGCACTATCCGGGACGACAGGTGTTGCTCACGTGACGTCATTATCAAATAAGCTCTCGAACGGTCGACGCACGAGACATGTCTCGCATGGCTATCGGGGGCGATAAACTAGCTTTACTTCGTCTTTTGCGTTTGCGACTTCGCATGCATGTGCAGATAGCAGCGTGTTGTAGAAAACCACAAAATACCGACTGGATCAGCGCTTAGTGCCAACATTCCACGCGTTTTATGAAGAAATGACTTGGCGAGATGGAGATAGCGCTTGTAAAAATGGTGGTGAATATGACGAATGAATTCCTCCACCCCATCCAAAACTAACCAAAGAAGAGAGCGAGATTTTCAGACGCCTACAAAGCAACACTTACATACATGGCATATATAATGCACCACCTCTACCCGACGACACATGGCTACATGTGCCGGCTCTGCAGCGTACAGGACACCCTGGCTCACTTGCTCCTGGAATGTCAATGCCATGCAAACCACGGCACGCAACTGGAGCGGGACCAAGCCCCAAGAATAAACGACGACCACCTAATAGAAATGTGGGAGGCCAAACTCGTCTTCGAGGACTTGGAAGACCAGCGACCACTCGTCGCCAGGGCCAAGAAGGCAGTCGAAGCCACAGGGTTCCTGGACTGCGGAACCCTCTCAGTTTAGGGTGATACCGGGTCTCGCTCGGAACACTGTTTCTAAATAAACGTTTCTTTCTCTCTTTCACCTTTGAACTCGGTGTGGTTCAGGGGCCATTTGAGGAGACAAAGGTGAATTAATGCGTGCTCGGCAGCATATCTTCATAGTCAGCGAGTTACCGTTGCACACAAAGAAATTATGACCTTACTCATGCTGAGTGGAGCCACAGACCTGCTGACGCACTCTACGCAACGTTGACCTGTAGTGCAGTTATTGGCCCCCGTGGTCTGCAGCTATTGCAGCATTCATGTACTGCGTTGTATACGCTATCGGGCGAGTGTCGCTATCAGCGGGTTGCGCCTCGAGACGAGTTTTGTTTCGACGCGACTGGTCAGAAGAGCGGCACACTGTCGTCAAAATCGGCTCTGCAGTTATTGGGTGCATTAGTGTTGTGCTTTGAATGTTCAGTCAATCACGCACGACAGGTACTGTCGCTCATAGTTCATAAATGAAAAATAATAATTGTTGGGCTTCAGCGTCCCAAAACCACCATACGATTGTGAGGTGCCACAGTGGATGGCTCCAGAAATTTCGACCACTTGGTGTTCTTTAACGTGCAACTAAATCTGCAGGCACACAGCTCATCAATTAAGACAAAGAAGAAAAAAACACTGCTGTAGACGCGTGACGGTGATAGAACAACAGACAGGGTGCTGAACTAACAACCAGTGGTTTATAACTAGGAAATGCAATATACTATACAGAAGCATTGAGCGGAAGTCCAACAAAAGCACGGTATCTGCGCAGAGATAGGCAATCACGTCACGTGCGTCAACAAAACAGGCTGTCAAGTTTTGAACGAGTCAATGGTTTCATTGTTATGTAGAAAGACTCAAGTGTTTCCACGTGCGTGAATGATGGTAAACGTTGCCTATCCCGCGTGCTCTTTGCTCCCGTTTTATCACCGCAAACTCCTACAGTTCATCAACCTAAGGTGCGCTACATTTCACCGCGAGTCAATGTCAATGGGGCACGGTTTTTTCGATAACCAGGGTAGCAGCTAGTAGACACTTGGCAATGTTTAAGCACTGTGACAGATGCTGAAAAGAAGGCACACAGCTATAATAGAGAGAGAGAGAGAGAGAGAGAGAGAGAGAGAGAGAGAGAGGAGGTAGTGAGCTCTGTTACACCAGAGGCTATAGTCGCATCGTTTCAGCTTGTGTGGAGGGGGACCGCAATCCGGGACTCCTGTGGCTGTTCTATGCGGCTGCCTTGTGAGAATTGAAAGGCTCATATACGCCTTATGCGAACGGGACCTTGGAGAAAAACCCGGTATGAGCGAAATCGCGCAAATAATGTCGACGAAGTGATTGCGTTAGCCGCGCCTTAAGATCAGAATACGTTTTCCATTTCTTGCTCATTGCCCATGTTTTCGTATACTAACGATTATTTTTGTTCCAAATTAACTAAATGGGATAAGCGTGAAAATTTGAGAGCTGAGTGCAGCGAATTTCTCAAATCAGAATCTTGAAACGTGATGATATATACTTTTCCCACAAAGCCTAAATTTCATTCATTCATGATGAAATGAAGCGCAATAAACGCAACTGGCCAAAACCTGTTCTCTTCTAAACTATATGATTTCAGCTTCTTAAATAACCAGCTGAAGGTTTATCCTGCACACGTGGAAACGAATAATATAATAGCTACAGCCACTTGAGTACTGAAAGAAAAGGCAGACGTGATATTTGCCTGCCTTTTCTGGTCGTTTTCATTATGCACGTCCTCAAATGGTGGTTTGTTCAGCTAACTTTCGTGAGTGCTGTATATTGTGGTCGTACTCTCCGTTCACCAGCGTCATTTCAGTGTGGGTTCCGCCTTCTTATTCAAGCACATCGTAAAGTGTACTCGGCGTCACTCTCTAACATGAAGAATATTAAATAGTGTGTGCAACGTTTCACTGACTCGGCGGTAACAAAAACCAGGCTCTATACCATGCACTTTCGTCGTGTTCTTGTTAGGTGTGCAACTGCTGCACTGTGGATCACTTGTTATGCGGTAAGGTTTACTTGATGTCAAACGCTTGTGGTTCCATTACAGAGAAATATTTTTATCAAGTAAAAGCTTGACGCTTACGTACTAAGAAGCCCTACAACACTTTTTAACATAGTCAAAAAACGCTGCCGATATAGTCGAGGCTGCCGAGAACACGCGAGTGAAATATTACAGTGCAGCGCGTGGGTTGTAATTCACTATTAATTCTCAATGTCAGCTGAAAATTGCTTGTTATAATCTCCACAAATTACAATAAAAGCTCAAAAATTGTTGGTCCCAGTTATTGTAAAAGGCTGTTGGCTTATTTGAGCATGACGCAATCGGTCGTTAAAACAGTCGCCGTGGGAGGCCGCGACTTCTTCACGCGTGCGCGTGATCCCACTGAAGATCCGCGTATTCGAAAAAATTCCGCCATATCCACGAAGTGAATGATGATAAGTGGGCGAAGCTCCGGAGGTAAACCTGGTAAACCATGAATCATCTGTACATTTTGCCCACTCGATTTTATTACATCGCTCCCCCTAGCGTACGTCGCCGCACTAAATCGAACGATTGCCTTCAACCAATGACACGCGCCATATGTGACATCATTCCTATTTTACAAGATCTCGCGTCTTTCATCAACTACAAGTACCGCTTTCTAGTTTATAACATCTTGCATCTTTTCATCATCAGCTACAAGTACCGCCATCTAGTAAACACTGCAAGAACTAAACTAGAGGTGGCTACATACAGGGGACGGTACCGCCATCTAGTGAACACTGCAAGAACTAAACTAGAGGTGGCTACATACAGGGGACGGTACCGCCATCTAGTGAACACTGCAAGAACTAAACTAGAGGTGGCTACATACAGGCTACAGGGGACGCACAGCCCACGCCCTAAGGAGCTTCGCCCCTAAAACGCGAAGAAAAAGTGCTCAAGGTCATGGGCCGCGCGTGACGTATTTTCTTTACCCGTGCCATCCCTCCCTGTTCATGCAGCTTCAGCCGTCGCCAAGTAACGGTGACCAGAACTTCTACGTTTATTTTCTATTTAAATAAAAATAAAGCTTCCAGCTTCATCGGGACGAGAAAAGAGAGATTGCGATTTCAGCGCGGCGGTAAATTTTTGAGGCAATAAGTTCTTTTAGCGAATTTATTCTATGGCTACTTGGGGAAGTGTAGCAGGGCCCCTCTAAAAGGTGCCCTGAAAACATAAAATGGAATGATACGGCAGTAATAAAACGGAATTGCCGTGTGACATTTTAACTGGGAGCGGAATTCCCAATATATGTATGCTCATATTTAGGTATGCTTTTAAACAAAGTCACAGCTTTGCCGCAAAGACGAAGCAATGAACGCAATAGCAACAAATTGGAAGGTCGTGCGCATAATGGCCAGCTGATTGAAACGTGCCCCACGTTTCTCACGCACGAATGGCGCATGAAACGTACTCTCATGTGCACATGAACGTGAATAAGCGTTTCAGTTGTTACTTCGCTGTGACTGAAAAGTGTCCTCTTTTCGCAAACGGATACTGTGCAACGATTGCAGTGACCTTTCTGCGCCAGGTAACTAAAACAAAATCGTTCCGGTAAAAGCCAAAGGCCAGCCAAAACGTACGCTCCTCCCCACCGCGAGATAAGGGCCCGCGAGTGAGCGTCAATTCCCCGCTTTTCGCGGGGCAAAGTGCGTGTGGGAGATGAGAGCGCGCCCCGCCGCGTCGTGATGATGTTGCTACGCGAGCTCATTTCGCCATCTTGCTGGTAATGCTGAAAACATGATAGCCCCCCTCCCCCCCGAGATGCCCGTAAGCAGCGGCAAGTGGCAGATATAGATAGATTGCCGTTTGAGCGTTGAAGGACGTGCTCCTCGTTAAGCACAGTCATGGCCGCTGGATAAAAAAAAAACTTTTTTTTATCCAGCGACCGTAACACAATGCTGTCTACTCCAAAGTGGTCATTCCTGGGGAAATATTTCAACCAGAAGCGACTTAAGGGACCTTTAGGTAATAAGAATGTTTCGCTTGCCATACTCTCAATGTTCGTGGTCTCTTTCTTTCCAACAGGGAACAAAATGGCATAAATAAGTCGTGTCTAGGGTACCGTGTCGTGAAGCGGTATAGTGTTTGTGCCTGTCTTCAGTAAAACACTAACCCACAGCTTCCAGAATTAAACATTACACACCTTGCTATATATGTTACGCAAATATACTACATACGTACACACACTTAGAAATTCTGCTACGAAACTACAGAAGTGGGTGTATTTGAAGAAAAGAAACCATAAACTAATAATTGTATCTTTAGCCAGAGTACCCCAGTTAAAACAGTGCAAATTAAGAAAGACAAAAACCTTCATGTGTAATAAAACCGTTTTACCTTGATAGCAACCCCCTGAAGAACACCCTTTATATTAATAATTGTATAAAGCTTCACTTATTAACATTATAATCATTATGTTAATGTCATTTTGATGTCTACTGCGTAGATGCGTTCATATTGTATCGTCTCGTTGCTAATCAGTTTAAGCCCCGATGAGTACATACGAAATCTACGCAAAAACCTGAACATCAAACTAAATTCATCCTCACTGCAACGTGCCTTTTCGATTTGGCATGTGCTTTCCGAAGTTGTTCTCGCAGTCACTAACCGTAACCATTTTCATGAACAACCAGATAGACATTTTAATACTGTGTAACGATTTCGCTTCTCTTCCGCTGCATACTGATTTAGACCTGTTTTGTAACACTGCCGCTATTTTATGTATAGCGTCCATGGTTGTACTTGTATGAAAATCCTGCGTTATATTTTTCCAGTTGCCTCTATCCATTGCTCTGTCTCCCCTCGCTCATTGTTTCTGCAGAATAAAGAAATAAATGAATTAATAAGTAAATGAATTTGTAAGAATATTATGTTAGATAACTTTTACCTGTTCGCAATCGGCGACTTCTGTGTGTAGATCCTATTTTAATTTTCTGGCGTTTAATATTCGCCACTATGCTACGCAAACAGCAGGCAGTTTCTATCTTGTTTCAATTGGTGGATTTATTCTACTGCAGTTGGCGAAAAAGACACTTCAGCTATTTCAAAGATCTCGGAGTTCCTGGACCGACTCCCAACATCTTCTGGGGAAACTTATGGGAATATCACCACAAGGTATATGCATGATTGATCACTTAGGAATGCAGAAATCACTCATTACACTGAGCCAGTAAACAACAATGTTGGGATTATTTGTCGCAAGCGCTCGGGCCTCCGGAACGCTCGTAGATTCAGATGTCTTGTGCTCAAACGTTTTAGCCGCCACGCTAGTGTATAGAAGTCTAATTGCATTTCCCGTTGTCTATACGATATCTCCAGATATTCGTAATTTGGGTTACCCATCTTTGTTACAATCCTTGTCTTCTCTGCGCTATTAATGTATAGTTACCGGTGCAAAAAAAATTCCACCAGATCTCTATCATTCTGGGAATCGATTTCATAATATCAGGCAGTGAGGAGCTGCGTACGCACCATATTTTTGCTTTGAGCAAAGTGTTAGGCGACCTTTCAACATCGTTGTCAGATACAAGTAGTTTTGTGGATATCGTGCACTTTCCAGACACGTCGACAACATTGGAACCTGAAGAAATGATAATATGAAACATATGCACTCTCGTTGGAGGACAGATGTCAGTGTTATTGAAACGAAGTGTACGCTACGATTATGTGCATACATATCATAATTAGCGGTCATTGGCGTCACTGCAACCACTTATGCGATACGTTACGTTGTGATCTGTACTGCGTGGTTGCTTGGTGAACAAACAGTATGTATTTCTCGTGTTTAACCCATTCAGAGTGTCTCACAAAAGTTTCGATGTCTCTTCTCGCCATTGTAGGTTGACGAAAGCTAGGCTTGGGTGCGTCCGCTTGTTTTCTTTCGTAGTACTTGCACTGTCCTGACTATTACGAAAATTTATGCTAATTTTGGTAGATGCAAAGTTAAGGAGATATATAGATCTCGATGGGGTTTCAGAAGACACAATCTTAAGAGTGTCGGGTGTGGCCGCGAGACTTTAACATTGGCTTTGAGCCTATCCTTTTCGCCGCAGGGGATCACAAATGCCATTGCCGATTGGTGTGAGAAGTACGGAGACGTGTTCGGGTGAGTGCGTGTGCATATATAGCTAAGATTGTATACCACTGAAATATTGCTTTCATTCTCTGCCAGTAATGACTGCGTTACATAGTGCCTTACATATTAAGCCTTTTTTTTACATATTCAGTGCTTTTTACTTTCTAGTTGCTTTTAGACGCAACTTTTTTAAAGAAGTAGAAATAAAATTTCTGAACATTAAAAAAATCTTGATCAATGTTCCAATTTTACATGTTAGCATCACAATCTTAGTTTATGCTCACAGAGAACTTGTTTCTGGCTAGTTAGTATTTATGCTTGATAAACTTATTATACCTGGCGCAATGATCCAAGCGTAAAGAATGTGAGGCGCCAACAACCAACTATTGATTGAAGTACAAGTGTGGGAAAAAAGTTAACTTTCAAGCATGCGCAGTGGCGTGGGAGCGTGACGTCAGACTTTTCATCGCAGAAGTTCTGCATTGAAGAAAAAAATCACAATTCAGGTCGGTGTAGCACAATATAGATGCGTCACTGACACAGGTGGATCTTTTCTTTCTGATTATGATACGCTTTTATTACTTTCCTCGCCGTTCGGTCTCTGTTTTTGCCAACAATTTAAACTTGCGTGAGACGCGGAGACCACGGGCATGAATTACGCTACGGCGGCAGATGCGCACCCCCACTTCTACCAATACCATTGGCATGCTCCCTGAGCCGGTCGTTAATACACCACGATATTTGTCCAATAAAGACTTCCCACTACTGAGGCTACTTTTACGTACGACGCCTTCAGCACAGCACTTGAAAGGTTTCAGTTTATTATTTAGGCGTTCTTGCTAAATAGCACCAGGGATTCGCTGGTACGACTGCGCTAACTATTTCGCATCAGAAAACACAACGAATTCCGTGCCTGCAGTGACCACGTTGATGATATTATGGCTAACATTGGGGTGCCCCTAGAGCGCCAGCTGCGGTATCCCATGCACCCGCTCTCTCACGTGCTCGACCGTCCGATGGAATTCAGTTTTATTAGATGCATTACTCTTGTCAGGCTAACTTGTACCCTCTAGAAATTCCTATAAATAGCCTGCAAAGATTCTTCATTGAAGTCGCAACAAGGCCTCGCCCCAAAACCAACTTCCTCGTCCTCTCCTCTCGTTTCAAGGTTTCAAACATCGTACTATCCGATAAGATTTGAAGCCGATAAGTTTAAAACGTTTTCAGGTATAACGTGGCGGCAGGAAGCACAAAACCGGGTTGATTGGCGAAACGCGGAAGAGGTATACGCCCTGCAGTGGGCGTAGTCAGGATGATGATGATGATGATGATGATGATATATATTAACTTACTTAACAAGCATACATAGTTGAGCAATACAATGGATATTGACCACGCTAGGGAACTTCTATATTTATTATTATTAAGAAAATAATCGCGAATATAAAACTTAAAATTTGGTTTCGTCCAAAACATCCACACAAGATGAATTTTGACATGTTGCTTCTCTCACTGTCTTATTAAATTTGCATTCTTCCGATTGTTTTATTCCTGTTTTTTCTGTTTGTTTGTTCTTTACAAAGGTTGTACGTATAAATCCATTAATCTCTATATTACTTATTAACTTTTAAGAGTGCCGACTGTATCACACCACTCGAAGACTATACACAACTTTAATAGTGACACTCAACAATGACTTGCACTTCCTTCCATTTTCTAATACAACCTACGTTTAGTCATGCGTGCGTACTTGCGTGCGTACTTGCGTGCGTACTTGCGTGCGTGTGTGCGTGCGTGCGTGTGTGTGTAAAAAGAGAGAAAGAGAGATAAATAGGTGAAATAATGAAACTGCTGTATCTGAATTGGTGCCCATATCGCGTTCACGCGACCTGCAAGTGGTGACTACTGACGTTTTAATGAAAGCAAAGGCTAACAACGCTGTTGGAGGATAAAGATCTGTCATGTCATCGTAGAATAAAATCAAGCCATGCACAAATCTGATAGAACGAGGAAAAAAACCTACGTACGAAAATATAAAGATACATTACTTTCTGCAACACGCCTTTATTTTTTTTTCACTAAGCGTGGAAATGGTTAGTACATATGTATTGGCAAGTGGGGTAATTCTCGTAGTATTGTACCAGTGCATCTTCTGTGCAGTCTGTATATTCATTTGACCCTGCCTATAACGTCCCTATTATTGCCTTTAGATTTAACCCGTCCTCAGTAACACAAAAAAATTGGGTGAGTTCATATAAAACTGCAGGGTTGCCAATACCGCCTTTTATTTTGAGCCACGTATATCGCACCGCCCATCAGTTATCAGTCCGTCTCACCGCTTGTAACGATCCTTCGGTGTTCATCAAATTAACCCGATTTGAATTCGGTTCAATGCCAAGCTGAACGTACTACATTTCCGTTCCCTTTGCAGGTTTTACAATGGAGATGTGCCGACGCTCGTCGTCAAAGATCTTGATTTCTTGTCCTACGTGCTGGTGAAAGACTTCGGCAACTTTATGAACCGAGGGGTAAGCGAAGCATGTTCACTTCTACTGTTGACAGTACAATGTCTCTATTTTTTACTATATTTGGAATTCTCAAGCGTATGCACTCGTGCGAGAGGTTATAGTGCACGTTTACATGGCGCGTTAAGAAACCGTTAACCGTTTACATGGCGCGTTAAGAAAAACTATTCATACACTATAGGTAAACCTTTCCTGTACAGCCCCCGTATTCTCGACAAGACATAGAGGATAACTGTAGACCTGAAAACAAAGGTACAAAAAAATGCAAGTCCACCGCAATTTGATCGCAAGTTGTAAATCCAGTCTAAAATACAGTGAAGACTCTAGGAACAATGCCTCTTCAGAGCTTCATCCAGGACAGGTCAGTTTCGGACCGCATCACGCTAGGCAAAGTGGCGCATTCGGGTTCCTTCAACGTGCCACCATGACGCGTCTTCGTTGTCACGCGAAGACGACAATTCTGTGCAAGCTCAGTTAAAAGTAGCATTAAAAAAAGCGACAGTTTGCTTTGACTACATTGATGGGAGCAGGGCATCACTGCATATTTGCGGTGATGTTTGCCACTTGTCGTAGAAAGAGAATCATCATCGTCATGAATCGGTGCATGCTCTCTTCATCCTCTTCATCTTCACTCACAGAACACACCGCTGAATGGTCCAGTGTCGGACGCAATAACTCTAGTGAACGAGAGAAAGAAGTAAATAGAAAGAAAGGAAAGAAACCGAGAACAAGATAGAAACGCACAGAGAAAGCATACACATGAATAGTATAATACGGTATAGTACTGAACGTGGGAATAGAGGTGAGAAGGTAAAAGCTCAGATGAGCGAGGGGCAATTCGGTACTCACCAGCTAAGCGGTACCTTGCCTTGCGCGAGTTGGTGTATGTAAGCTGCTAAGGTTAGTCGTAGTATACGTGCGGCCTATCGCATATGTACGTACCACTGTGCGACCTGTCGAAACAAAAAAAAAACTATCATCGTCTTAAACGGCTATGTGCCACTAGAAACTCGACCTTCTCTGCTCTGAGAATAAACGTAGAAATAAACTAGCAACGTCTTCTACCTAGAAACAGCATAAGAGCAACCTGGTTAGTCTTGAGAATCGTCTAGTTCAGCTGTTTCAGGACTTTTGCGACTTAGTGCCAGTTTCAATTTTTTGTTTAATAAGTCGCGCCCACCTATAACGATGTCGGTTTTAATGGTATCTCGGTTTTAACAATGTCTCGGTTATAACTATCAGAAGCTGCTGCACCGTCAACCTTTATATATTTTCTATAGTGAAACAAACCCACTTGCCCCACCGTGGTGGTCTAGTGGATAAGGTACTGGTCTGCTGAACCGCAGGTCACGGGATCGAATCCCGGCTGCGGTGGCTGCATTTTCGATGGAGACTAAAATGTTGTAGGCCCGTGTTCTCAGATTTGGATGCATGTCAAAAAAACCCAGGTGGTCAAAATTTCTGGAGCCCTCCACTACGGCGTCTCTCATAATCATGTGGTGGTTTTGGGACGTTGAACCCCACGTACCAATCAAACAATCAAAGAAACAAACAAACCCACTTACAACAATCCTTGCAGGCCACATTGTCGGTTATGAAGATTAATTATGGCTGTTTAGTGTCCATTACAAAACGTAGCGGGTGCCCCGCCGCGGTGGTCCAGTGGCTAAGGTACTCGGCTGCTGACCCGCAGGGCGCGGGTTCGAATCCCGGCTGCGGTGGCTGCATTTTCGATGGAGACGAAAATGTTGTAGGCCCGTGTTCTCAGATTTGGATGCATGTCAAAAAAACCCAGGTGGTCTAAATTTCCGGAGCCCTCCACTACGGCGTCTCTCATAATCATATAGTGGTTTTGGGACGTTAAACCCCACATATCAATCAATCAATCAAAACGTAGTGGGTCACGAAATCCTTCGAAGACGGAAATTGTAAATTCGAGCTACTGAAAAGGCATCCACGATCCCAACTTGCCGCCACGTCTCTTCGGTGTGCAATATACTTCACCGCAGCACAACGATTAAGTGCTGTGAAAAATCTAACTGTCAAAATGCGCTTTGCCGCGGGAGGGGTGGTGGTTTCTGTTAATGCACTTTCGGAACTTCGGTAAAAAGTTGAGACTTCGAATAATTTCAGCATCCAGAATTTTAGATGTTGCATTACATTGGTTCTACACAGCTTGTGGTGGTCGCATGAAAGCGTAGAATTTTCGAGCATGTCCGAAAAATTCGCAGCCTTGTTATTCGTATCGCCAATGCCTGTTGGCATATCCAATGCGATATTATAGTTTTCTTGCAACAGCCTGCCACCATATTTTGCTTTTCGTCGTGCAACCCGTTTATGGAAATTATTGGTTGTAACCATGGAATTTCAGCAGCACATCAGTAATGTTATAACTGGGTTCAACTGTAGTACCTGTGTGTGCGCGCGTGTGTGTATGTAGTTGTCAGTTTACCAAGCTCTTGTTCACATGTATATTAGCGTGTGCTGTGCCAAGTCCACTTAGCTTATTCTAAACGACTTTTGGCTCTACCCCCTCGACAGCGCTGTTGTTATTGCTTCTGCCGTAAGTTTCGCTGAAGACCCGCGTCATGCAGCGATGTAATTTGTATGCGCAGACCACAATGCGCACCGACCAGCAGCATCCACTCCTGAAACAAGGTCTGCTGCACGCCCGCGACTTGCAGTGGAAGCGCACCAGGAGCGTCACGTCGCACGCCTTCACCGCTGCCAAGTTCAGACAGGTACGTCGGCTGACTCAAGGCATCTGCGCTGAAGCTCGTTGAGAGTATCAGCCTCATTGACCCGTTTTCCGACCCTCAACGAGATCATTTGGTGCTGAAGCCCATCACGATCTTGGCGCTTTTTTCACTTGGCGCTTTTTTTTCAGTCATACATCTCCCGAACTCGATTTAGCAGTTCCTTGAACTATTGCGCCGACAAATTCGAGTGCAAGCGGTCAGAGAGCGGGACGTGCATACAGCTAAACTACGTCAACCACATGCATGCACTCTTCACAGAGTTAGACGATTAAGTATTTAGAAGATAGTATACGACTCGATGTAGAAGAAAAAAAAACGCACCAAAATAATCACCTCAATGTCTGCAGCGCACAGTACATTTAACGAAATATAAAACTATTACAGATGCATTAACGTACATAAAACCAACATTATAAACAATACTTGATCTTTGGACTATATGCAAGGTTCTTAATAATGTTTGCATATGGGATACAGGTGAAAATAACCTGGACGTGCAAAACTACTATGCAGACCATTGCTATGCGGTGTGCCTGAAAAATCTGCCACACAGGCGCAGTGCCTTACGCTAATAATTATACCAATTTCGCACAGTTTCCAACCCTTTCTAAATTGTTGATTTTTGTGTAACTGGGTTGGAGGTGACGTTACACCAACCTAAAACCGCAAATATTAGCAGTAGTTTGTGAGACAGGCTTCATTCGTGAGTCTCTGGACATTTTTGTATGCATTATGCGGAATGTTGAATCTCCATCGCAAACTCGCATTTTGTTTTTTTTTTACCTTGTCTTCCGTTCCCTATACACGATATTTAACGCGACCTTGTTTTCGTACCGCGCGCAGTTGGGCTTAGTGGCGGACGTCGTTGATTGATAACGCATGCAAAACAATGTATCTTCTGCGGCACTTGTCGAAAGCAGATAATATTGTTTTCTTTATCGTCCAGTCTCGTCTGCGCTATTTCCTAGGGAAGTCCGCTACAACGTCAACATATATCGAGTGACGAATCATCCTTATCCGGCAGATACGGTAACATGAATGTAGATTAACATACCAATGAATGTCAACAAGTCACAACGTAACAAGAAAAGGCCAAAGGCCTGCGACGCATGGCTTTTCAACTATATAAAGGGAACGGCCAAATCCCTGTGCCAATCCAGTTTTTCGTCCTCAACTTTGCAGCGCAGCCTTTTCCTGCAAATAGATCTGAATGGCAGGAAAAGGGCGCTCAGTGTCTCCAACAGTGCCGCAATACGGGGTTTAACACAACAAAATCATGATGATTATAAGAGACGCTGCAGAGTAGGGCTCCGGAAATTTTGACTATCGGGTATTTTTTTATGTGCATGGATATCGCCCAGAATACGGCCCTGCAGCAGTTCCCCTCCGTCGAAATGTGACCATTGCGGCGCGGATAAAACCTGTGACCTTCAGAATCAAAATGAAGGCGTATTAACACATATGTTAATGTGTTATTACGCCGTTTATATATGTTAAGAAACAACGAACAATTCATGTGGCTGATGACTATTTCCTGGCATAGCTCGCAAGGCACAGGTTCCGTGTTTGGCGATATAGCAAAATATCTCTATTTGTGATAGACGTAGTGTAGGCCTTGCACGGTGTGTTTTGTCGTTATGTCGTATTAGCATGAAACTGAATTTAATGGGCGTGAACTCTCTCAAACATGAAGTTTCCTAAATATACGCTAGAGGAAACTCTGGCGCTAGTGTCTATGGGAGCTACAACGCACGACGCTTCAGCGAGCATGGGAATGATGGGTAGTACACGGATTTGTCTAATATTCGTACTTCCGATCCCGTGCGTGTTCGTGTGGCTTGGAGCTGTTTTATCACGAAACAAAAATCAGGAAATGTTCAGCGGTTGCGCTTCACCACCTTATTCTTTTAGGCTTGCCGTTTCAAAACGGGTCACGAAGTTCAAGACGGTTTATTCTTTCCTTCGAAACTAAACCGAAACACAGCAATAAACAAAGCCACAAGGGCAGTTCGCCGCCCACACGTGCGAAGAATAAGCAAATCTACGTCATACCCATAATTCCTATGGTAGATGAACGATCGCAGCGCCAGTGTCCCCTCCAGTTAATTTTAGAAAACTCTATGCTCTCAAAATACGGACTATCGAACCGACAAAACATGCCTCGTGAAAATGCAGGAAGCTTGTCGTGAACAAGACCCGCGCTGTGGAAGTACAATGAATACGTGCACGTTTCACCGTTATATGCAAAGTCCATATATGTTGGCAAAAACTCGACCATTTTTACAGGAAAGCGTTTTATGCCGGAGCCCACCAGGACGTCATTGACGTATTTCCTTCACGGAAGTGACGTCAAAAAACACTCACGATCAGTAGATAAAAAATTCTGCCAAGGGAGAACCCATGACCTCTGGGTCCGTGGCAGCAAATGCCAGTCATGCTATCCTCTGCGCCATAGTCACATAGTTTGAACCATTCAAAAATACGCCTTTTATGTCTACCAGAGTCCTCTCAGCGTTCTTGGTAAAGTTCAGTAAAGCATCATGATCGTGACATCCCCGATTAGTTCATCCTTCAACGCGTCGTTTTTATATAAGCGTGTAGCTCACACGGCGCGTTTCTAAAAGGAGTATGTGCAATTTCTGTCAACGCCAAACCCCGCCCCCAGGCAGTGATCATATAAATATACCCCAAGCGTCAGTGTCACTCATAGCATTCATCCATACAAAAAAGAAAAATAGTTCTGCAACGCATAGAGCAATGCACCTGCTTCATCTGGATTATCTTATAGATATAGTCTGGATGTACTGAGCGTTCGCCGCTGACACTCGTCGTGGCCGGCCAACAGACAAGACACAATGCGCACTGAATTCCCCTCTGGTCTGGCCGTGGCGCGTTCAATAGCTCCAACATGCCGTGACCTTATAGCCCAAGTTCAGCGTTGCGCACTCAGTCGCATTCTTCTGGCTGTCACACCACTCTCTCGAGATAGTTCCGTACTCACTTACGACCACAAGGGTTTGTTTTGAGATGAAGTTATAACTAAGCGTCAGCGTGGACGCATCCACGTTAAGCGGTGTTATAGCTGTCGAACAACAATAGACATTGTCTAGGCTCTCTTACATCAATGTACAGTAAACATTAAACTACTGTAAGGGCGCGTTTTACTTTTGTCGTTTACCGATTCCTATGACGGAGGGATAAAGCATTTTTGTGTTTTTTTTTTGTTTACTGCAGGTATTTCCACACCTGGACGACGCGAGCGACCGGCTCCTGGACCTGCTGGTCAAAGCGGGTGATGGTGGTGAGAAAGAGGTCGCCGCCTACGAGCTGTTCAAACCACTCGCCATGGAGTACATTTCCCGTGGCAGCTTCGGTATCGCAAACAACTTTCAGGAGGCCACACAGCACCCACTCTTCCGTATGGCCGTTCAGGTGCTTCCAGGAACCATGACCGGCCCCATGCACATGATCGCCCGTGAGTCTCAACGTTTTTTCGTCTTGGCAGGTAGACCTAATGTAGCATATGCACGGTGCGCACGATGGACTAAATAACTTCTGTTGGACAAAGTCTACGAATCGACGACTTCCATTTGCAGAAATGCCATACGCAGGTCCCGGTTATGGCGTCACATGCCGATGACAGCCTAACAGCGCAGTATATGTATATGCCAGTTTGCTATAGAGGAAAAATAATTTTGTGAATATACTGCCCAAATACGCTCCCTCATTACAATGACGTCACGACACCATTCAAGTTCATTCAATACAGGTACTCGGATACTATCTTCTTGTACGAGCCGACGCAGAATTGTATTGATTTCTGAAAGTGTTTGAGAGAGACCTCGCAAAGGTTTCTCTCCTGCTACATACTTATCGTTTTATAAGCTTCCCTTTCGTTATTTTTTTACTTGTTCTTTCTTGAAAAACTGCTGCGTAAATCTCACTTTCCTTACCCGAAATTCTCAGAAATTCTCCTTTAGAAATCTACGTATGCGTGCTCCAACGGGATTGACTTCTATTGTTTTCCCATTCATATATTAACTATTTTTGTTGTTTATTGTATCGTCTAATGACTACGTGCCAGACCACTCGGTGACAATTTATAACGAAGCTTAGATTACCAATGACGTGTAATTTAATTGGCATGTTTTTTTTTTAATATTGGAGTGCTATGATCATCAAGTAGTAAGTTATCCGTTTTTATGTCATGCCTAGCAAACGGAAGCACATTCGGGGTAACCGGAAGTACTCCATGAAATCGTCCAAGAGCAGTTCCTCAACACGCTTGACGAGCAACCAGGGCCAAGAGAAAAGAGCGTCGTTCCTTATGGACTCCATGTATCCTCACCGTCAGGTGGCACCACAGTGGGAACACTGGCGCCATCTCTATTTGGCCCGTGTCTCACGGCAAAAGCAGCTCAGAAGACGTGCAAGCATCATGCGGTGAAAACACCCAATCAGAGAATTCGAGAATCCCTATTACGCCACATTTATTCGAAGGCTTCGTGGCAAACATGCGACAAGTATAAATATTAGGTGTTGATGATGAGCTGGAGTTATCCTAGAGCAGCGTTAGAGTTGTGTTAGAATGGCGCTGTGGTGCATTCTTGGGCAAGTAGCGTAAGATACGAAGGCACAAGCACTGGACAAATAGAATAGACGAGTGCCTGTTTCTTCGTACTTTGCGCTACCTGCTCAAATGTGTTCTTACCGATTCGCCCAAATTCAGTTCTCGTAGAAACTATGGTGGCGTTGTGGAGTTGTGCTATAGAAATATTTCTAGAGTAGCGACATATCAATGCTATTTGGTTGAATGTGGAATATGTAGAAAGTTGTCTGACTCTCTATATACCCGGAATAAGTTATAGTTTACCATGCTTACGAACCTTTTCTGTCTCGCAGAGTGTACGACGACGTTGCAAAGCATGATGGCTCCATTGTTTTGGCTGAACAGCAAGATTGGCAGCTTCACTTACGATCGCTTTGCGAAGCTTGCCTACCAGGCCGTCGACGTCAGGCGCAAGAACCCACTGCCCGTGAGCAGCACATCTACTTCTACACTTCTTTGATTTTTTTTTTTCACATGACGAATTTTCGAATCATTTACGATATGTCAATAGTCCGGGCAAGGCTGTATGCCGTCGAGTTGTCACATTGACAGTGCATATATATGGGTACCAAAGTGCATACAGCCTGACTGTTATGGTTTTATTCCAAGTACGTTAGATTGAACGCCAATCGCGCTAGCATATGTCACAAGAATCCAAATAGGAGAACACGATGGCGACACGACAAGCACGAAGCGGCTGCATATGTTTGTTCTCGTCCGACAAAAGAGCTGCTAAAATATATAATTGTTGGACTTCCAGCATCGATGTCTGCCTGTCTCTGTTTCTACAAATATGTAGAGTTAGATTCAGCAGATGGGATTGCATTTTGACTTTCTCTTTTTTTTTCTTGCGAGTTGTCGCTAAAGACACCATCCTAGTATTCTGTACATGGTGTTGATATTCAATAAAGAAGTGACCTCAATGTCGTATATGTTGAAGGGGCTCTTTTTAGAAGTAATACATATATATTAACTTTGTTATACTCGTTTATTTCACTTTTAATTTTCTTCAGAATGGAAAGAAGGACATCCTGCAGATACTTCTAGACGCTGAAACCGAAGAAGAGGTCAAAGATGAAGTTACCAACGGTAGGTTAAACATGATGAGGTTTTTTTGAAACACTTTTCACCTTTTTGATATCAAGCATGCTGGAGGTGCCTCTTTACAAAAAAAAAGAAAAATTTTCCGAAAACTTCTTTAATTTAATGCCCACAAGTCCGGTTCTCATACAACACCTCAAGGCTGCCCAGAAGGCCCACGATGCGGTGGTGCGAGGCTGGGCCTCCCCGTCCGGGAGCGGCCCGTGATCCAACCACCGTAAAACAGGGGTGGAATCCTTCAGAACCCCAATAAAACTTTTTCATCCATCCATCCATGCGTGCTGGAATGTTGAATATGGATACGCATAACGCCGTGTGGTAACTTGACACACACAATGACCCTACACATTAGCATATCATACAGAACAAATCCTAAACATGTATACAAAAAAAACAAAATACATCGCCAACAAAGAATTTTTTTCCTTGACTCTAAATTTAGTATCAAAAAATAAAAATGTCATTGAGTTGCGATTAATACATTTTTTGTTGCCATATGTGTTGGCTGTCACTCCTTCAGCATAGTCAACAAACTTTTTCTTGTCTTGTTTCACAGCCTCGATTTTGTTTAGCACCCGGGTTGACCAACCAACAAACTTTCACCAGTTTTCGCTGTACGGAAATTATGACATCGGATATTTTGCACAATTTCTTTACACGAAGCGCAATTGAGTGAATGTAGGACATTGTTACGACTCTTTCGCGCGTGTTCAATGCGCAACACTGAAGGAGTGGTTTAGAAAGTATATATGTGGCGCAATTTATATAAGATAGACGTGGCGCTGTCGAAACGACCGGTTAAAGGAGCACAATTATAACGTAAGACGAAAAATTGCTGGACCCCTCGGGATTACTACTGTAGATGTACGCTTTTTACTCTGACATCGTGCATAATTATACGTCTATGTATTAGATACACCTGCGCACACTATCTTGAGGCGTTTGTTTCAAGTTCTAAAAAAAAAGTTATTTGTAACTAGTGGCCACATTCTGAATGTTATACGATGTACAGTGTCAATTTTTATGAAAGGGGACATAGGAGCGCGTGGCCTGCGCAATCCGGCGGCTGCTGGCAGTGTGTTCAAGTGAGAGTGATAGCAACCACAGTCTTTTCACGTCATCTCGCGGCGAGCAAAACAACCATTCGTTGCTGTTATGGAAGCAGCGCCAAGATTGCGACCCCTCTCCCCCTTCAAGGCGATTACGCGAGAGCTGGTAAGTTCGACGTTCTATATAAGCAATGAATGGTTGTTTTTCTCGCCATGAGATGGAGCGAAAAGAGACTGTGGTTGATTGATATCGCTCCCGCTTGAACGCGCTGCCAGCAGCTTCCGAAGCGCGCAGGCCACGCGTCGCCGCGTTTCCTTTCATAAAAATTGACACTGTAGATACCTTTTGTATTTGTATTTTGTATTTTGCGCTAATAATATATATATATATATATATATATATATATATATATATATATATGCGCCGCGTGTGTGTGTAGTTTGTTTATTCATTGTTTTGTCATCATTCTTGTTCTTCCTGCTATAATCCTTCGACGAATTAGTAGTATTTGTAAATGGATAAATAAAATTAAATTAAATAAAATTTGTTGTGCAATTGCGGATGCCAACCAATCTGTGAAAAATTCTTCGTCGTGAGAAAGAAATGGCCATAAACTGGCGGGCGAGATAATTGAAAAAGGCGAAATCGCGCACCTGTGTGACTTGTGCGTATTCGCATGGCGTCAGTCGACCTATGCAAAAGAGTTTCCTTGCTCATATGTTTGTATTTATTCTGCCAGAAAATTCGATAAAATTCATTATTCGTTGTTTGGGCGCTCTGTTGTGTGGATGCCTTTCATGCGTCCCGTCGGTTGGTTGCGCAATACAATACTGCGATGCGAATGGCTATTTACCTAAAGAACGTTTCCGGCTATCCAAGCACGCTACCAGTGTCTTGTATAGCATAGTGCGGCAAAGGGGTGAAAAAGGAAAGTGAGCGTCAGGAGAGATGCGAGGGTGAAGAGGAGGGAAAGGAGAAGGGTAGAGTAAAGCGACCGAGGAAGAAGCCGCGCATATTGAAGCTGAACGTGCCACTCAACGAGGAGCGGCTACGTCGCTGGTGCTTTTCTGAGCCAACCTTAGCGCGACGTTAGTGCAAACTGACCCCAATTATTTTTTATTAGTTTCAGGTCAGTTGAAAGTCGACAAGAAGATGTCTTCGACGGAACTCTCTGTAAACACGGCAATGCTTCTAATCGCTGGGTAAGACAACGCGCAGCCTGTGTAACTATTTATCGCGATTATTCGCGTGAGTATGCGGCACTCATCTCTCAGTCCGTAAAACGCCGCCAAGGCAGGATTCGCATCCCTGCACAAGGAAAACGAGGCAACTTGATTACTAAGACGAAAACCTTAGCAGCGTGGTATCTCACAGGGTCCCATAGGCACTCACCTATAGACGACAGCATAGGCGAAAGCAATCTTCTCTCAGTCGATGTATTTGCCTTGCCACGCTACCCTCCGAAATCCTTCAGCGCCGAACGTTGTTCTCATTGCCTCCGGGATTAGAGACACCTCAACTGATTTTTCACGGCCTCTGTGATCGGAGAACCTTTGTCAAAGCTACGATGGCGTGCAATCACGCCACTATCATGTCAGCTCCTCCGAGTGAGTGGCGTCTGGAGAGCGAGCAGTTTGCTATGGCGTCATCATGTGGCGTCGTCATGACGTCACATATCACCGAAAATTGTGCTGTCATGAGATGACGTCAGTTCATGCTCAGCACACTAGTAAGTGCACAGAGGTTTTTTCGACTTCAAATTTAACTTGCTACTGACTTTTTCAAACAGGAAGAGGCGTAATTACCTCAGCAGAAGTATTCACCGCGACCACGCCTGTGGCGTAGTGTTCAGTATCGCGCTTCTGTACTCTAGTCGCTTACAGTGTAAAGTCAAATACGTAAGTCCTGTTCTGAGTCGTTGCACTACAAGCAACAAAAAAAAGCTTGCACAAATTGTATTGCGCTCGCTCATTTTAGGATGCCATGACTTTCGCGTTTTCAAAATCGTTAATTTTGTCATGTAAGCATGTGTGCAGTTGGCTTTGTGTCAAAAACAATGTTCCCGTAAATATAATCAGAGACCTTGACAGCAGCAGCTAAACGAATTTCTTAGTGCGCTTAGTGCACGTGCACATTCGTGGATATGAAGTATTTACGCTCCGAAAATTATCAGCTGGCAGGATCTGCTGTGGCCTTTCGGAAGCGCAACGGCAACATGGTTGTACGGGTGGAACTTAAATTTGTTCTCAGTTTACAACTAACTGTGTTAACCTTCACTTCATATCATGCATTTGAAATATTTAAAAAATTGTTTTATTCTTGTTCATCTTGTGCGCGTGTGCGCTGTCACTCGTGTGTGCGCGTAGCATCACTCACTGTATGCACGCTTACACATTTGCGCGCGTGTTTGTGTGTGCGCACGTGTATTTGTGTGTGCTAGAGAGAGAGAGAGAGAGAGAGAGAGAGAGAGAGAGAGAGAGAGAGAGAAGAGACGTCATGTCACAGTCAGTTGGTCGGTCCAAATGTTCGAGAGTCAGTTAACGAAAACTTGTACGCATTAAAATTTAAAACCAAATGTGCTTCTGGATGAAATTATATTGCCCAAATATAACACTGCAGTTTGCTAGTGCGGTCTTAGTCGGCTGCGCTATCAAGCGGCTAAGCATTGCGAGAATAGCTACGGCCCAAGACGCAATTGGGGCTGTCGGGAGGGACTCGACACGTAATGAATGCGTTAGCTCACCCTGCGATAGCATGCCAGCGCACATCGAAACCAGCTTTTAAGGCGTGCTCATTAAAACAAAACAGTTTATGAAATAATGCTTGCCTTATTTAAGGCCTCAGTGGGTCCTAATGTTTATGGGTTCAACCCCTCTGGAACATATATGCGTTTGTTCTTTGTTTTCTCAAACTGTGACACTTGTCAGTTCGCATTTTTACCGTTTCATATTCCTATTCGCCTATTTAATCTTTTTCTTCGTTTGACAGCCCGATTATTTCGAACGTGCAACTGAAGCATGCTTATGAGGAAATTCTTGCCCCTAATGAGGTTTCTAAAAACCTGTGCAACAAAACCTAGCCGGACAGGAGGATGGTGGCATGGTCTAACTAAATGCACTCTGCATGCTGTCCCGTTCCAGTTTTGGGACGACCTCCGTGGCTCTGAGCTTCGTGTGCTACATGCTCGCGAATCACCCCAACATCCAGGAGAGAGTCAGGGATGAAGTGAGGCAAGTCAGGAGAAAATATGTAAGTGCACATAAATAGTGTTTCCATTATCTAATGTGCTCGCATTTGCTTCTGGCTGAAAACAACAAAAAAAAGCTTTGAAAGAAAGTATAGTAAAAAAATTTGAAAGGAAATGCTAATCGACAAACGCGTGTTTCTTTTCTCCTAAAGTTAGCAAATTTCTTTCTTGCTTGTGCTGTAGAGTTGAATTTCTCTAGTTTCTTGACAATAGAAATTTAAAGGGGAAAATGGTTACAGTTATGTTTAGAGCCCGTGTCAAATGGCTGTGTCAAATGTGCATTATCATGAGCTCTCCGGCCGAAATAGAAAAGCTACTAGACATTGATGTTCCTGTGATTAGTTCAAAAAGGCCGCCCTATAAAAAAAGTAGTTTCCCAAGATCCCGTGAAAAAATAGCAGCAAAAAAAAAAGCATTCTAGACAGCAAACTTAAAATTTTACTTCTAGAATTTCTACAGAATGCTATCTACGGCGATTTTTTTTAGTTTACCATCTTGCTTTTGGTAATTTTCTTGCTTGGACCTGAATTGCATTTTCTCACGTTACCTTTATCGTATAAGCAGTATATCATTATTTCTTTAAGCTTATGTATCGTTCATATATTTATGACAAACTTCAATTATGTGGTTTCTGAGGAATGAACATTTTAAGACTTACCATGTTATAATTTCTCACCTACATTAAAATAATCTGCATGCGCTTTCCATTGAGATTTTGGCGTTATAATGGAGTTGAAATGTCGATAACCTTTCAGTTCCGATGTCGCGCATTTCTTTCAGAAATGACTCGGATATAGGATATAAGTAAAGCCTGCTTTCATTTAAGTGACGACGAAAGTCGACACCTTTTTCAAACAACTCTCCAACCTTGATTTATGTTTTGTCACAGTCCCGGCCTCTGCGGGATACCAAATTTCAAAGTTTTGTCGCAGCGACCCGCTACCTGATGTCAGTTTAAGACCCCACCCTATAGCAATACGACATTCCGTACGAACTTAATATGTGAAACCATCTAAAAAACGATTGTTGTTCGCTGTCCCACTATAGTAATGTCGATGCAGGGCACCCTGGACTACACGGCGGTGGCGCAGGGCCTCAAGTACCTGTCCTGCGTGGTGGATGAGACATTACGTGTATTCCCTGTGGTCGTTGCGTGCGTATGATTCATCTAAGACCCCACCTGTAAGGCACCTATGTTGAACCGCGTCGTTTAACAATGTGCTATACTCGACTGCAGGTTCACCACTCGGTCTGCGCGAGAAGGCTTCGAGTACAAAGGCGTGAAGTACAGCGCCGGCCTGAGCATCATGTCTCCTACCATGGTAGTTCAGAAGGATCCCAAAACATGGACCGAACCCGAACGCTTCGATCCTGATAGGTACGGAACATCCCTTGACCTGAGCCCATGGGTATTGGAATGGGGGCTGCAAAAGGGGCAATAGCCCCCAAAAAGTTATAGAGCTGCACGCGGGCTGAATTTTGAGAGCCCGGCCCGGGCCCGCTGATTGCGTCTAAGAACCGTTCGATGCTAGACGGCTGTGAGACCGCCTGGCCCAGGCTGGCGTACGAAAACAAAGGCCCGGGTCCGGCCCCGTCCATGCTGACAATATGAAGTTTTTCTGCGGAGGCAAAATGTCGTTTTCCAATAATGTGGCACTTTATTCAACATAACAAAGTGAAACGTAAGCAAATGACACATGTGAAAGTCGGCACATACATCGATTAAGAGTTGTCCTGCAAAAATAAGCTATCCAAATGATTCAGGCTTCAGTGAAGTGCGGCGCACCTGCGTCGCATATCCCGACTAACTGAAGGTCTGTTCGCTGCTCGCACTGCGTAATAGCCGCAATTACCAATATATCTTTTCTGAAGCTCATATCAAGCTTGGAATAGTTACTTGTTCTTCCAGAAGTTTAGAACGTCAGGTGCAGGAGAGGGCATTATTCCGTGGTATAGATAATCACAACGCTTATCTTGTGTGACTTCACCCTGTCCCCTTGATTTCGGGAGAGGCACCCCAGGAGAGGGCATTATTCCGTGTATAGATAATCACAACGCTTATCTTGTGTGACTTCACCCTGTCCCCTTGATTTCGGGAGAGGCACCCCAGGAGAGGGCATTATTCCGTGGTATAGATAATCACAACGCTTATCTTGTGTGACTTCACCCTGTCCCCTTGATTTCGGGAGAGGCACCCCAGGAGAGGGCATTATTCCGTGGTATAGATAATCACAACGCTTATCTTGTGTGACTTCACCCTGTCCCCTTGATTTCGGGAGAGGCACCCCAGGAGAGGGCATTATTCCGTGGTATAGATAATCACAACGCTTATCTTGTGTGACTTCACCCTGTCCCCTTGATTTCGGGAGAGGCACCCCAGGAGAGGGCATTATTCCGTGTATAGATAATCACAACGCTTATCTTGTGTGACTTCACCCTGTCCCCTTGATTTCGGGAGAGGCACCCCAGGAGAGGGCATTATTCCGTGGTATAGATAATCACAACGCTTATCTTGTGTGACTTCACCCTGTCCCCTTGATTTCGGGAGAGGCACCCCAGGAGAGGGCATTATTCCGTGGTATAGATAATCACAACGCTTATCTTGTGTGACTTCACCCTGTCCCCTTGATTTCGGGAGAGGCACCCCAGGAGAGGGCATTATTCCGTGGTATAGATAATCACAACGCTTATCTTGTGTGACTTCACCCTGTCCCCTTGATTTCGGGAGAGGCACCCCAGGAGAGGGCATTATTCCGTGTATAGATAATCACAACGCCCATCTTGAATGACCTCACCCTGTCTTCTCGATTTCGGGAGAGGCACGCCCTTAAAATGGCCATTTTTGTTTTCTTTGCTATGGCGAAAAAGAAATTTCGGTGGTGGAGGAGGGAGCAGGACAAGTGCCTGGTGTGCTACCCGCTGGCTACACCCCTCATGATCGAGTAGCATGTGAAGCAGCGCATGGGTCGACTAAATATTCCGTTCATCACGGGCACCGTGTCCGATATTAACGCGCCCTTGATAGTGGAGCACACCGTGAATTCACTGTAGTTTCTGTTGCTGTTACGCAGCCCGAACTTTTGTTGGGGCACGCCACGCGGGCTCGTCGCCACGCCACGCGGGAGCACGTGGGGTCATCGCGCGTCTGCAGAATAACGTTCTCCGATGCAATCACGTGACTGAGGAGATGGTGTGAGGGGGGAGGTTACAGCGTCCTACCCAGCCCGTTACACAGGCTGGAACGCGCTAACGCGTGGGCGCGTTCTGGCAGTGCTTGGGCTAGCTGTTGCGCACGCGCAGTAAGGGAGGTTACGCACATTGGATTGAACTTCGCATCTTAAAAAAATGGCGATCACTTGCAACAAGCCGCGCAAGGCTTGACACACACACGCAGACGCACACACACACACACACACACACACACACACACACACACACACACACACACTCACACACCCGCACACAAAGAAAACTGGACTATTCTGAAGACTGTCTGCTCCTACAGCACAGAGATGTTCGAGTTAAACCAGGCAGTCACAGATACGACGTTAGCCAAACTCCAGAGTAAATAGCCACGAAGGGCTTGATATGATGGCTTGTTGTGGGAAAGAAGGAACGACTGATGCGGAACCTGTTTCATGCACTGTGTATGCTGTCTGCCTAAGTCAAAGACGACTCAATGCAGTATCGCTCGGTTTCTCACCATGAGCGTCAGCACGCGAAGTAGGTAGAGGACTTTAGCAAGTTAAAGAACTACGGTACGCAATTAAGCTATTGTATGACGATACCGACCCTTTCCTGGTCATCGACCGTTTGAACCGGTGGAGGCACCCCAATACCACACAACTTTCTTTCTTTTTTTCAAAAATTACAGTGGCGTCGTCGTCACGCCTCAATCCTGTCTGTCAGCCTCCACACTGTTCATGAGACACCTGTCGATCAGGGAACACTGTCACTACAGCTAGTAGCGGCATAAGCGCAACGAGCGGGAAAGGAGGGACATCATCGTACTTCTTTTACGTACTTGTACGCATACTATCTTACATACTTGGAGTCTTCGGCTCGCCGCCCACTCTTCGCAGCTCTTTGTTGGGCTAACTGTTTGGTTGGTTGGTAAGAACTTTATTGGAAGACTGGCAGAGCTTTCACCGACCGGACCTTAGGTCTCCCGCGTGGGGACGCCAAGACCTTGCCTGACCGCCACCTCGTGGGCCTGCTGGACGGCCCAGAGTTGGTCACCGAGGCTAACTGTTGCCTTGTTTATTTTTTGTGGAATGGTGATGAATAGTGGGATTTATCTGGTATGTTGCACACGGACACGTATACACGTGAGAATGAAGATAGCTCTCGGCGATTGACTCACACGATTTGCTAAACAGCTTTGCTGTTAATGATAAGTTACAGCACAGAAAAAAACGACGACAAATGGACAAGAAGAAGATGAGTGCTCGTCTCCTTCTTGTCTCTTTGTCATCCTTCTGTTCTCGCGCTATAACTGTCATCATGTCCTGGCAACTAGCCCGAACCACCACACTTTGCTGTTAAGGCTCAACGAAAGGTTCGCCTTGACGAATAAAGCTACACGGGCCTCATGCTTTTCAGGTATTCCAGTGTCGCGACCCTTTTTCCGCGCAGATTCCTGCCGGAAAATGTGGCCCAACAGCACGGCATGGCGTACCAGCCATTCGGTCAAGGGCCCCGCAACTGCATCGGAAAGAGGCTTGCGCTTATCGAGATCATCTACACGGTGGGTCGCATTGTGGAACGCTTCAGCCTCGAGCCTGGTCCTTCGCAGAAGGTGAGTGCGACTCGCACGACACGTGCGCGCTTTCTCTCGCCTCGCCTCTCTCACTCACGCCACCTTTTAAAGACGATAGCCTTTCTTGGGAAACGTGGGGTACTTCAACGCAGACATTTTGGTCTGTCCGTCTGTCTGTCTGGCCGAAATCCAACCCCATCCGCAGCGTCCGCCAATATACATAGTGTTCATGTGATGTCACTTCCGCCGTTGTCGCCCTCTCCCGCCATGTCTGGGTACCTCCCTGGGTACCTACGGCAGTTCGCGTGCTGCAGTGCGATTCGGGGGGGGGGGGGGCTCGTTATCTGTTGCTGTGTACGATGTTGAAAGAGAAGCACTGTGGTTTTGGTTGTCGTACTTTAACGAGCTCATCGGATCAAGAAGGCCTCGTTTGTTCACAAGATTCAGGACCAGAAAATCAAGATGCGCGACACGGATGCCAGCCACCGCGTACACCGGCTGCCCGCCACGACCTACGAGGGCCCGTTATCTCGCTTTCACTACAAACACCACAAATTGCGTGGCCCAAGTGAAAGCCCAAAGTCTCTCGAGCCGCAATTTTAAGAGTCGATGAGCGAAGCGCCGCAGCTCCCATCGAAAACGAGTCGTACAGAGCTAGGAAAGTTTCCAGGATATATAATATTAATATTAATATACTGCTGTGGCCCACGCCATCAAAGCAGCAGCATCCCCCCCCCCCCCCCCCGAAGAAACACCCCGAAGCTCTGCTCACTCTTCGGGGACTACTAAATCAACTTGCTGCATTAGCAGCCCTCAAACTTGCATCGTGAGGCAAAACTAAATGGGCGCATGCACGAGGAGACAACACGGCAGCGGTAGTCCACGGAGTCGGTAGGTACCCGGGCATGGCGGTGGCGCATTTCGGAAGTGACGAAGGGGCGCTGCGTGACGCACGTGCACACTATGCTCAAGTTTCAGCGTCCATACTTGTGCGATTGTCAATGAAAAATCAATTAGTGTGCATATCTGAGGCATAATAACAACATGTAAATATTCTCTATGTGTCTCTTTGTACTAGAGAAGGCATACATAAGTAATTCTAAGGACCGTAGCGTTTATCACGCTGCATGCGCTGACAATGCAACGCTATGCACAAAAAGGCAAGCGTTCCCAACGCTTTGATAGGGTAACTACAATGCCCCATAGCCCCAGAACACCTATATATACTACCATTTCCCCAGCTTTGCTAAGACAACACGGTGGTGGTGCCTACCCGTCGCTTTGCGTTCTACACCTTATCGACTCCGAGACAGGCGCGCACGCCATCGTTTTCGGAGATGACTGCCAGATTGCGCTCGTGTCTCGCATGCCTCGATGCGCTCGTTCGCCTCTGCTGCACGCATCCAGACACTCAAACGCAGCGCTTCCAAAGTACAATTCATCGATTTTCTCGCGCAGAACATCAAATGAATGTTTTGTTCACTCTCTCCAGACGCAAGACAATGTCGTCTTTCACGACATTTATCGTGAAACATGCAGATACGGGGCCAATTTTTTGCATGTGTGGCACTGTTGCGGTGTCCAACATGAACCCCATTATAGTAAAGGAGAACCACCCTTCATCGACTGCGTCCTTCCTCTCAACCTACGCACCCGCCCGCTTGCCTTGCTGTTCGGTCAAACAGTCTATTCTGCCTTAAACCATACCCTAATTCTCTTGACAGGTGATGCGTTGAAAACAATAAAATTGAAACGACATGAATGAAGGGACGTCGCCTTGGCCAAGAAAGCTGATATCTGCGCGCTGCTAATTGCGTTGAATTTTTCTCTTTCAAACGTTTGTCTTTGGCCATGTTTTATGCTAATGCAGGCCTTTCTACTTTCTTTTTTTTTTCCTACATTGAGCGCAGCAGCACACGCCCTCACACTAGGACACTTTTCGAATAGATATTTTATACTAATTCTATGTTTTTTTTTCTATTTCTACCCCTACGGTCGAGTTATTCACGCCAGCACCAGCATATCTCAAAAGCATGTCACAATTTCAGTTTTGTTTTGCCTCGGGTCAATAACATCGTGCACTCGCCCAACGTGATGCCGTTTCCGAATTTCGCCTAATTTTATGCACTGCGTGCAATGGCTATTCATTCGATATGTATGCATTGATTGATATGTGGGGTTTAACGCCCCAAAACTACCATATGAATATGAGAGACGCCGTAGTGGAGGGCTCCGGAAATTTCGCCCACCTGGGGTTCTTTAACGTGCACCCAAATCTGAGCACACGGGCCTACATTTCCGCCTCCATCGGAAATGCAGCCGCCGCAGCCGGGATTCGATATGTATGCAGCTTATTGTGCGTACACGTACACTTAGTTGCCTGTTGGTAGTTGCCAGTGACGCTTCCTCGCACTTATAAAGATAGTGTCATTCTCGTTATTTCAGTATAGCGTCCCACCACAATCATATTAGATTTATCTTTTCTGTGACTGATTTCGGTGTAATTATCCGCAGGATGCGATTGGTGACAAGCTTCTTTTTCGCAATGCATTGAAATTTGTCCATCGCATGTGTGCATAAATAGGGGGAAAATATCATTGACTGAAAGAGGGCCGTTCATATATCCTTCAACAAAGTTGTTAGTTTCGTGGTTCTCGTGTTTACAATATCCCTGTATGCAATCCTTTATTATTTTTAGACTGGTATCGGTCTTTGGTTCTATAAGAATACTTCTTCTGTGCTTTTTTTTTAACAGTGCAGCTGCTTTCCCTTTTAGTGCGCCATATAATGCATACAGAAATTATCATCACCAAGAAACGATGCTGTCTTCGTCCTCTTCCATCTTCTCCTTCTTATATATATAAAAAAGAAACATGTGCCGATTTGTGCTGCGTGGGATGCAATAATACTGTTTGTCGATGGAACGTAAAATTCCGTAACACTAGGCACGTGCAATTTTCCCGCCAGAATAAGCAACACTTGCTTCGTGAAACGTTCACGCAAAATTCACTTAGCACTGGTCACGAGACAATTTCCCGATAAAATCACGTAAACCTATAGTCACGTGACGCATTTCGTTAAAATCACGTAGCAAGTCGCGTTACGTGTTCCCGCTCAAATTATATAACACTGCTCACGTGACATGTTCCCGCTAAATTCACTTAGCACTACCACGCGACGCAAAACCACTTAACACCACTCACGGCCCCGCCGCGGTGTTCTAGTGGCTAAGGTACTCGGCTGCTGACCCGCAGGGCGCGGGTTCGAATCCCGGCTGCGGCGGCTGCATTTCCGATGGAGGCGGAAATGTTGTAGGCCCGTGTACTCAGATTTGGGTGCACGTTAAAGAACCCCAGGTGGTCTAAATTTCCGGAGCCCTCCACTACGGCGTCTCTCATAATCATATAGTGGTTTTGGGACGTTAAACCCCACATATCAATCATCACCACTCACGTGACATGCTCCTGCCGGGTTTCGTCCACGTTTCTCTTCCCGTTTGCGTTACAATTGCATCTAACATCATCCCCTCTACAATTGGCATTGTTGTCAGTTAGTTCTATTAATTATAGTTTTAGCAAGTTGCGCAAAAACGGTATGAAAGTACACTACCATATGACGGTACCGCTCCTCCTTTTCCAGTCGTTGACAATTTGCCAGTGAAGGCACCCCAACACTACAAAAGCTTTTTTGAAAAATTACTGTGGGCTTGTCGCGCCTCATCGATGCCTGTCAGCCTATGCATTGTTAACAAGACACGTGCCGTGTCCTTCGGGGATGCACTGTCACTGGAACTGGGAGCAGCAAAAGCACAACGAGCGGGAAAGGAAGAGCGTTACCGTGCTGCCTAACCATATTTCCACACCTGTTAAACCTCTCCAATCAGCAGTTACTCGACGGACTTTCCATGGAGGGGACGGAAAACGAGCAACCGCAGCCGATGGTTTTTGTTTTCACATCAGTGGAAGTGCTCTGAATATTGTTAACCATTTTTCTACCGTGGAAAGTGCTGTGTGTCATTGCGTTCCTTAGCAGACGTACGAGCCGAGAGCTCTTCGATGAAGTCATGCATGCGCCGTATACATACACCTCCGCTTTGGCTGTCCCTGCGGGTTTAATAGATACTAAGGGTCACTGATGATACTCATTTTTTGCCAAAATTTAAGCGAGGTTGATGCAACCGGTTTCAGGAAAACCTCGAGCTTCGCTTCTACTCAATGGTGTGCGAGCCTCGTGAGGGCCCTTGGATCAAATTCAAGCCCATACCGGATGAAGAGCAAGCCTGAACATCGGAGCCAGCAGAATCAGCATCGTTTGCATTCACCGCCACATGAACTACCTTTCCTCCACATACGCTCACAAGATTATTTAAGGGTGCACAGAACTGTGCCCAAAAGCACTGCATCACAAAAGCACTTTCACACTAGACTACATCGCATTACACTGTACTAACTGCTGTTACAATCAGGATAACGGGCTTGCCCAGGGTACCCTGTTAAGGGAAAGTTACATTGCAAGACCTCCTCCTCCCTTCCTGCCCGCTGGTCGAGTCCAAAGAACATGGTTCACAATTGATAAAAAATAAATAAAAATGAAGCAATGACATGCTTCCGACAATAGCCAGCCTTTGGTCTCTGGCTTTCATGAATACGAAGGGTACGTTTTTGGAATCCTTTCGAAATCATCAGGGCCCTTCAGCCGCTGTTATAAATAAAAACCTGTGTGATCATAACTGAGTAAGCGCGTGGGGCAGACCTTGCGCCATCCTTCCCCCACCAATTTTGGTGATTAGGGGGCGCCATTACCCCCTCCGTGCTCACGCCTTTGATTGGCATCACATCGTGGGCTAAGTAGATTGTACAACTGGTGACGCTGGCAGAACTAAAGCAGGCGCAATATGCGCCACGAATAGCCACTATATCATAAACGCATCAGGCGATGACAGTTGTGAGCTCGAAGTACAATGGAATCTTGTTGATACAGTTGTCACAGGAACCGGAAAATAGAATGCATTATGCAAAAATCATGTTAACCAATAAGGCTGGCTGGCAGCGAAAAAAAATGCATAAGGCAGATAAACGTGTTGCACACTGTCATGTCGACAAGATTTGACTGTACATCGCATTTGAATGACCATGCACATCTACCTTCTTAGCCCATGAAAGAGGCCACATGTCTGTACATTTCAGTCAAGGTCACTGGCGATGCTTGACATCCCCTTTAGCTATGTGAAGCAATGTGTACAGTCGATGTATACAACATTCGCAATATTTGCTATATTTCCACATGATTTCAGGATTCTCCAAAAGAACTTGTTCTCGGAGACTAATTTTGTAGCATACAAAACAAACTTTATTTAATAAAATAGCAACAATAGTGGCAGAGCATGCGAGAGAGCACTCCAGCATCAGCTGCACACATGGCACCATGCGCCGAGGGAAGACCTTGATACAAGTGGATGCCGAGACAGCAGCAACGGCAAAACACTTTGAAAACAATAGACATGGGCCGCCAAGGCCGTGCACATTGTTCTTGTATACGGCTGTCCACACACACACATATATATTTCATACAGCAGAGTACACCTAGTCGGGTTCAGTAACTTGGGCTAGTCAGACAATGTTGCCACACATTCGCACCAACAACAGATAGAGAGAGAACATGTAACAGAATAGAGATTGCTTCAGCGAAATCCATTTGCTGATCAGACCATAGAAAAGGTTCAGGGAATGCTTGCCCTGGTTTTATGTGAACAAGAAAAATGAAATTTTTGCAGCTTTTAATTTATTTTGTCTGTAGTATATAGTACCTGTCTTAAGGAATGGCTCGTTCAAATGCAACAAGTCAACTTAATGTTAAAATAAGAACATCTGAACCAGCTAAATGTAGTGACAATGCCCAGAATTTCCACTGCACTGGTGCAGCTATGTACCAAAGTAAGTATACAAAGAGTATTAGGACATCATGCTATTGAAATCCGACAAGCAGGAAGCTTAAAGACATGGCTAATTCATCAAAATTCACAACATAAGGACACTTTTTCTAATCTTCAACAAAGAGACTGTGTCCTGGCAGTAGCTCAACCAACAAAAGAAAGATAAGACAGAGAAATAAGGTAGTCAAATGCAACAACCTAACTTGGCATGAAAGTTGATGTCTATAAAGCCAGTTTGAAAGTAGCCACAATTTTATTACTCCTGTGCTTTCTGAAAATACTAAAAACTGCATAAAGCTTGCGATATTCCTAATGAAACAGCAACATTCAATGTAAGCAGAACACACCACGACTAATCTTGAATTAGGGTGCGTTGCAGAAAATACACTAATATGGCAGAATGTAGCAGAGTCCCACATGGCAAGTTTAGCTGCCGTCATGATGCTTTGTTTCGTACCTCGCTGTGCTTTTTGTCAAGGGGTGTTTTCCGCCGCGTATAGTAAGATGACAAGCCTCCTCAGCACTACGCAAGGCTTTGGATTGGATATTGCCTGGATTGACCACTGATATTCAGCATGAGACAATCTTGAAGACTAAAAAGAAAGTGTTTGGTGCAATGAAATGTGACTGCCTCCTAATTTGCATTACAAACAGCTGTTTCCAAGGAGCTACCAAAAAGTTCAATGACAGGTTTTCATTAGTGTTCTGCAACTCGTATGATTGGTGCCGAGGTATGTTCTGCTTGCATAGATATCCTCCTGCATAGATATCAAGTTTGTTACTCATAGCCTTTTCATGAAAAATCTGCATGGTCTAAACTAAGGCACCATGCGCAACTAAGCTATGTACAACAAAACTAACTTGTGTTGTAGATTTCAGACTCTATATAAAATTTTTACCAGTTCGTTATAAGCAAGCATTGACATACATCTTCATGCATTCACACACAGTACAGATTGCAATAGCTTAAACAAACACATTTGACAGGTCCATTAAAACTGCACAGAAAAGCAAAACAATATCATTAGGACCGTCCAGCTGAATTGGCTTTCATGACTGCTCTATTTGGCAATGAACATGAAAAAAAATTCTAAAAAATTGGCTGCTTAGTGAACACCAGCCGAGTATTCAGCTAACAATTACCATGAACTTACAAGCTCACAATGGCACTAAAAACGATGACTTCTTGTCACTAAAGCTTTTTGAAGTAACTGCATTCCTATGTGATAAATGGCAAACTGATCTGGGTATAACTGAGTATAAAAGTTACAATCAACAAAGCATCCTTTAATAGTGATGCAGATATAGTAGCAGCTGCTTGTGACAAACTGTGACCTCCCAACAGTCATCATGGGTTCAACTGCACACCAGTTCTCTCACTCCAACTTAATCGCTAAACACCACACATTGTTTATGCCAAGGGCAAGCAGAGTGCTTAAAGAATAATGCCATTTTCGCCACTGCAATACAGATTCGGAGTGAAATACAGAATGAAACCTCAAGATATGATCTCCAACACTCCTTTAACAAAATGCTCTGTGATATAGTCCACCCCACAAGAGTGACGGATGCACGATCTATCGACTGCACTGAAACAACTCTTGCACATTTGGGCAGCATTTGTACACTTTACCTCATAGAAAACTCACAAGCACATTCATTACCTCTTCAGAACTCAAAGTTTGAGTGTTCTTACGGTGTCCGAATTTCGACATTTATTTTTCAAGATGAAAAATTTCAACCTTTTAAGAAGAATTGGAACTTGTAGCATAAACACCTGGAACATTCTACGAGACAGTTCACTGTCAGGAAAATGAAGTTACCCCAGATGTATACCTTATATAGCTGACACACTGTCTTGAAAATGACACATTTTTTATATACCTAAAAGTGCCAGTGAATACTTCCAGTGAGAGCCACCTGACACAAGAGTGATTTAAAAGCACTGTGATACAAAGGAACTCAATAGAACTAACCGGAGCACCTCTTCAATAATACATTTCATTCACCTTATTTCCTACACTAAAGTGACCTGTATAATATTCTAGTGTTAATGGAGGGTCCCTGCACATTTCTGTGCAATGTCCAATCATTTCTGCTTTTGTTCATTGGTGGGAACATTAAGAAATAAGTCTGAAAGGGGGTAGTGAGCAGACACTGCATGAGGGCTTCACGAAACCAGTTATGTTGCAGTCATCCAGAAAATATAAAAGCTTGCAGTTTCTTCAAGTTGAATGCTGCACTTCCTCCGACTCCTTCAAAGGGACTTGAGTTTGAATAAAAAATTGCATGGACAGAGTTGGAAGACACTGCTCAAGCCACACCAATCACAGGGCACTCCCAGTTATTCTTTATTCTTGGCTGCACGCATTATGCAGATGCAGGGACTGCCTGAAACCTCATTTATCGAATAGTGGTCACAAAATGTGTGAGCCACAACTCAGGATATGATGGCACTCACAGTGTTCAGCAACAAATGTAACACCAGATGAGTGAGAAGCTATAACCGAAACATCATTCCTACCAGCTCCCCTTTAATCATGCATCATATAGGTTCCCTAAGTTCATCCAATGGCAACAGTGCTAACACACAAACATTACTGCGACTAGAGATGCTGCGGCATTTGCAGTGACTCCTACATAATGGTTTCGGAAACGAACAATGCATGAGCATCACAACTAGTAAAGCTTCATACTGTGAACGCTGGAATTTAAGCAAGTTGCATTGACTGCTTTGAGGATGTGGCAACGTCGGAAACAGGCAGAGCGTCACCTTCTGTAGCGGCATTCAGCAATAAAAACGGGGAAGAACAACACTTCAGCATAAAATGCCAGATATGCATTATGACAACTTCGCAGCGCAAACAAGCGAGAGAAAAAAAGAGTAGGACACGAATACGCACAGAAATAATTGACAGATCCGCTTATTCGTAGTCCTACTCTTTGTCCCATTGATTTGCACAGCCAAGATGATGTCCCATAATGAAACTATACCAACTAGCCCACCTATGAACTCTTGCCACATGTGCGGCATTACACATTCACAAAACAAACAACACACTTCCATGCTATGCCTAAGCTGGCGTATATTTTCAAGCACACAGGATATTCCTTTGCAAGTGCTATTGGCATCAAACCAAACGTGAACAGTAGCAGGCATTCGAAATTGTATAGTGCGCGCTATTCAGTCATCGCCACCGACACAACAACAACACTCAAGTCGGCAGCATTGCGCATGTCCATGGCTAGGACTGGATGGTGCGCGCTATACCACTGCTAATGCTTGTCGGTGTCCGTGCCTCCTTCGATATCAATATTACAGGTGCGAATGCATTGCCCATGCATAACAGTCGACTCCCTATAATCAAAACTTTAATGTCTTTTGAGTGACCATACCAAACCAATAGAAATTTTGGCCTGCAATGTTCCTAGAGCATTTTTTTATTATAGTAAATTAAAGCAAGCCTTAATTGGAACTTTGTACAAGCAGCAGTAACTGATCTGTAGCTTGTAAGTTAGCCAAGAGCAGAATAAAAAAAAACATTCAGAGACGCCTGATATAAGTAAGGTGAACAGACAAGTATGGAGGTCTTTCCATTTGACCTTCTATAGCAAAGAACTGATGCCCAATTCTTAACATGTGATGAATACGAGTGTGAACTGATCAAAGCAAGCGATGTGAACTGACAAGCACAGTCTCAACTTTTAGAATACATGTGCCTGATTTCATCATAATTGCTGCAGAAGCAAGCACAATATATATGCTTTCTTTTCACGCAAGTCATAATAAATTATTAAAAATCACATTTAAGCAACACTAACTTGAACAGACTGAAGTTCACTGCCTTGCTGAGCTCTCAACTCATGACACTAGGCTATTCTCAACTATACTGAGCATGTAGCTTACCAACACCTACAGTGTCAGAGACACACTGTGAAACACTGCTGTTAAAGAGTAAAATGCTACAGCTGTGCTTCAAACGCAGATATACTTACAAGCGCAGAGGAAGCAGCGTTTCGCTCAACACACGGCGCTAACTACACCTGTACAACCACAATATACAGAATACTACATTTCAAACAATTTCACATACAGGTAGTAAACGAGTTGGGCCAGAACACATCATAATCAAGATACTTTGCCACTGTAATATAAAAGTTCAAAATTCACTGATTATCGCATCACAGCGTTTTCACTTGCATGCATAGCCAGCGGAGGAACTTGACTGTTTTACAAACAAACCATTGCGCCCTGCGAGTGACGGCCACAAGAATGAACACCGGGGTCAGATATCCTCACACCTATGGCAAGACAACTGCCTAGAAATTGGGACCAAGCCTCACAGACCTGGCACAATGTTGGCTAAGCCAGTGGTACTTCAACAAAGGGAGCGTGTTCAGTTCGGCACGCTTACGACGAAGGCACAGTGAGACTTCTAAGATTGCAAAGTTGTGGGCATTTAGGAGATTTCAATGTAAACGAGAAAAGCACAGATTCAGGCAATCACTTGCATACATACAACCCACAACCTCTACACTGGTCACATCTCACAAATTTTGAGCAAGAATCTGCACACAGAAGTCACTTTTTTGCTGTTGTAAGTAAAAAAAAAAAGTTTGTATACTTGCAAGCCTGCAAGTGGCAGGAAACCATAGTCGTAACAGTTTCTCAGCAGGAATTCACTAATCCAGGCAGACTTGGGCTGCTATCTCAACACACTTGTTAGCAAGAGGCTACAGTGCTCATATTGTGTTGCAATCTGCACATTTCAAGTGTTGTCCACAGAGGACCTTTTAATAAAATTCAGCTTATAAGAGTTGGCAAAGGAGCTTGTTGGTATGGATCCATCTCGAAGCAAAGAACTTGGGGACGGAACCTGTACTCGTGTGTTCTTTACTTGTCCATGTGTTAAGTAGTAGTACTGTCTTTGTTCAAGATGAATAAAATGTGGCACACTTCAGTTTTTCTGCGTACTCAATGCCGTCCAGAGACCCACGTCTTCAGAATGGAGATATGAAAGGTACACGTCTACTTGTACTGACTTCAAGGCTGTGAACCTTTTGCCAACACCACAATATTAGTTATGTGCAGAGAGTCCCACATTTGGCCACAGAGAAAAGAGTGCCGTCGAGCCCTTCATTTTGCAATGTACACAATTCCAGCAATGCTCAGTAAAGTGCAGAACTTTTCACACGTTCTTACAATAAAAGCACGCAGGCACTGGCCTCAAGTGCTGCCATAAAATGCATTTTCTGTTACGTCTCAATGCTAATACCGGTACAGCTATACAAGTAGAAAGCCAAGTTACGCTACCATCCACACCTTTAGGCAGTGCAAACATGCTGTGTGTACCGTGAATATGAATGCTAAGCACATATGAATCTTCCAGCTAAAGAAAAAAAAAAACAGGTGCATGTACATTGTCTAACTGCTAGATAACAGATTTCAACCCAGAACAGCATAGATGTTATGCCATCGTAGCCCTAAGCACAGCAAATACTTTTTTTTTTTGTGACAGTAACTGGTGGCATCACAACTGTTTTAACAGGAAATGCATTTTCTTCTTGTCTGGAATTGCTTGCATGCCTTTCTCATTATTTGCACCCAAACACATAATTAAAATGCTTGAACTATAAAATCTACAGAACTCAGCCAGAAGTGTCATGTATACACCTTGCGCTGATTTACGTAGCATTTGATATGCAAAAATGCAAAGTAGGTTCTATGTTTCATCGATATGTTTCCTCTATCATAGAAGTGATTTAATGCTGAGATGAATGAACACCAATGCACATATAGCTTGAAATTACTGTGAAATAAATTATTACAAGATTCCATGTATAAACCAACATGTGTTGTAGAAAACATTTGAAAAGGTGTGAATTTGGCGTCAGAACAACATAATGACTATTAAATAATAACAAAACTAACTTTCCAGAAATCTACGAGAATGTTAATGTCTTCCTCACCCGTAGTCTTGTTATAAATGAAACCTGAGAAACAGTGCCGCATGCATAACAATTGTACTGGACTAACTTCACAAATCGATTGTACCTCGTACAGAAATTTCCAAAGATATTTTGTCTACTACAACTCCTAGCAAATTTTGCTAATTTACTGGTATATTATGCTTGTACTTAATGTGCAAGTTGGGAAATGCAGTTCTTGCTTCATTTACTGGGTCATATTCATCTTTTTCTTCAATCATGCTATGCATATAGTATCCCTCCATCAACACGATTACTGGCATGACAATACATACCATAATAAAACAACTCTCAGAACAGTCCCACAAAGAAATGATAGCACCAAGCTTAAACTCTGGAAAATGCAAGCTTCCCCATGATATGCATTAGGACACATTTGTGTGACTATACGTACCTTTCATCAAGCGGATTACAGATATGCTCATTTATCCAGGATGTTAGAAACAGCATCGAATAAACAAAGGCCAAATTCCAATGCTAAATATTTCTGTTTACAGGCAATCGTATTACTTTTTTGAGACAAACACCTGCATTTTCACATATGTGTTGCTTCACTATATTGCATTAGTAATGAAATGAATCTGTCGGTGTAGACGATACACCTACACTACGCGCATGTACATATCATCTACAAAGTGTGATGCGAGTGTATCGCCTAGACAAATTATGTTAAAAAGTTCCTCCATTGGATCTAACAGATTACTAAAACTGGAATTTCCCTCATAATATTATAAAAGCCGATCAAACCAAGTGAGAATGGTCTGCTACATTGGAAATCATGTTCCATGTTGATCTGCAATAAAGGGCATCAAGTGACTGGAATCGTAATATTTCGCATTTTGTTATGGCTGAATAAATGTTGTTCTTGGACACTGCCAACCACAGAAAATGTGCCTATATAGACTGCTACAAGCAGCTGCTCACTATTTACATAAGTTCTGACCCGTAATGACTGCAATGATAGCATTATATCAAGCATTCTGGTGCAGTTGCGTGGAAGACTATGTGGACAATATTGGCTTTCGGGCTACACCAAAGTTGCCACTCACTCGTAACAGACTTCTCCAGCTTTCTTCCTTCACAAATATGGTCCAATGGCCACTGGGGAACGCCATCAATCGGGAACTGGGATGACGTGGGATTTTTCATTTATCTATAAGCTGCTTATGTAAATTGAAAGGTGAAATTTGCAAATCGGACTACAAATCCAGAATTCAAATACCCCGAAGAAATAAATTTTCTTTGACTTTGCTTTGCAGACTGCTCATTATTCTTCAGACACTTTTAAGCAATTCTCTTACGTGTAAAATTCATTTGTGACCATATTACAAAGTGACACTATTTGCAATGACAGCTATTAAAAAAAAAGTTAGCTATACACAGGCTTTTCAAACACCTCACTCCATCAAAAGTGTTTTGTGACAAACTAAAGTAAATCATGGTCTTTCTCATTTGTTTATCTTTTTGCACTTTGTCATGTGCTTCTTTTTTTGCATCACACAAACAGCTACGAATTTTTATAACTTATTCTGGAGCGAAACCTGAAGGTGTCTTTTGTGTATGTGTTAGTATCCTAAAGCATGTTCTTTTTTTCATATTCTCAAAGGTGCAGCGTTAAGAAGCTTTCACATGGCCGTGCTTTAGTTTATGTGAATTACAGCAGCATTTTTACTTGATATTTTGTATTGCAACGATCAGCTCTGGGATAAGACTTTTGAGCCAAAGTTATCAATGTGACCTCATGAAGGCACACAGCAAGTAAAATATTTTCGAATTCTGTCCAAATTATCTAAAGCACACAACCTAATTTTTGTTTCTAGACATTTTTGCATGCACCAATCATATTACACACGGCTTAGGGACAAGCTTGTTCTTTTAGCTGCTCAAGGAGCCAAATGTTTCCCTATGAACAAACTTACAGTAAACTCGGGTTAATTCATACAAACAGCTTTACCTTTTCTCTCATTGTTTGTGTCCACTGCATAGCATTGTTGCTTAAAGGGGCCCTGCAACAGTTTGCGAAAAGTTCCCCTCTCGGCGTAGCTTTCAGCGACTAGTACGAAAGGAAAAAAAAAAAGCGCTGGAAGCGTACGGCAATCCCTGTAAATTCGCTCACACTTGACAGATCCCAAAACTTTTTGTGGCAGCCGATTCGTATGGCAATAAGCTTTTTTACTGAAGCCATCCGACTATTACTTGAATAAATGGTCGCAAGGCCCCCTTAACAGCAGCTCGGATACACAGCCTAATATACTAAATAGCAGCAATATTGATGTGTTACTGTGAAGGCTTCGACACACCACAGAATGTAAAATACCCCATTTTTCATTTTAGGTTCATTTCATGCCTTTTTCCTAATTGCATAAATACTAGCACACGAACAGCTCTACACATCGGGTTTGGTTTTGGGACGTTAAACCCCACAAATCAGCTCTACACAATGGGTGTCTGATCGCAAGATATGCAACAAATTGCTCATGACATTGCATTAGAGGCAAATTTTTCATTAACAGTACAAAATAATACTAAAATGTACTGCTGTACACACTATAAATGCAACAACTGTGTGTGCACCAACACGAGCACGCTTGCAATTTGCAAATTATTAATTGCCTTCAATGTATCGTAGCTACTACTACTCTTGCACTTCACATGTACACTATGAACACAAGAAGCACCAAAAATAAAATTATGTTGGGACCTTATGCGCACACTGTTAGCAAGGTATCACCTGAACTTCACAGCTTTTGGAGTTGAGCGATAGTTTGGCGGTGTACCATGGCCGACCAAAAGCTGCCAAAACGACATTTGTAGAGCACTGAACAATGACAACATACTTTGTTAACACTTCATATCCTAAAATTTGCTGCAGATTAGCAATGAAGTCTGCGGCACAACAAAGTTTTGATCAGTTTAACGTATTTTGTTCACACCACCTCAGGCTTTGCAAGAGGCATGTATAAGAGCTTATTTAAATGGTTAAAAAACAGTAGTCTTAACTCAGTGAAGGCCCTCATTCACGTACCACATGATAAACTCACCATGACCTTACTTAGACCTTGTGACAGACAGGGTAATATGTGAACCTTGCAACACTGCTGCGCTTGGGCATTGACCTGGGCTTAGGTCATGCCCATTCGGCCTTCTATATGCCCATTCATGCCTCCTATATACTCTCACGAGCTGGTGAGAAGTCCGTAGCAGCTGTAGCACTGGGCCATAGCCGATCTTGAACCTTTGGGAGTCGACTGCAGAATTGTACCACCTGCATCTTGGCCACGACTAAGGCTGGGATTGTTGGCGACTGCTTGCCAAAGCTTTGTCCCTAAGGCCGTCTATGGTGGGCAAGCGATGCCAGCAACCATCAGGAAGCAGAGGAATCGTCCCAGAGGCACTGCATGCGGTCGGTCACGGGAAAGCGGAACTCTCGGCACTTGCGGCACGAGCGAATCCCGCAGCGGAAGGCAGCTCGGCGAGCGTCGCGGCACCACTTGAGACCACATGGAAACCAGGCAACGCACAGCTGCAAATGACAGCCACATGGGCCCGATGTCGTTTGAGACAGGGCACCACAGCGCAGACCCGCCGCTGCTTCTGTTGTTCCCGGTGCTGGACGTACAGCAGTTGCCAGCAAAAGTGGATCCTGGCCAGATGCTGTACAAGGCAAGATGCACATGAGAATACAGTATATATGCTGGCTTTCAAAGAAGCAATCTACATATTATGTACATGCTTCATTGGAGGTGAAACACAAGAGCCCTGTGGTTTGTGCGATGTCAGTGCACGCTAAAGAACACCACATGGTCAAAATTTTCAGAGTCCTCCACTTAAGCATCCCTCATAATCATATTATTGTTTCGATTAAACCCTAGATATTATTATTACATGTTATGTAGATAATACAACTCATGTCCACAAAATTCCTGTTATAGTAAACGGTGTGCACGAATCAGAGGGCTTCCAGCTCTCTCACACAATAATAATGCAAATTTCGTAAAATGAGAGGAATTGTAGTCATCAAATAAAAAATACATGTACAAACATACATAAATGATTGTTAAACCCTCCCCCACCAAAAAAAAGAAAAAAAAAGGTTTTCTCGCTATGCCCCGGTTAATAATAGTCAAGTTCCTTCTTATACCCGAAGCAGTACTGCCACAGAACACGCTACTTAGTAGACTTTGTGGAATGAAATCAATAAATGCGCAGTGGCCAGCAGGTGCATTTCGAGAGTGACACTTCTACTTCCACAAGGTTCCTAAGATAGTGGGGACAAAATGACCAAGAGGAATGGAAGCCTCATTCTTTCAGTCTATGTTTTGGTGAAGGGACTTGCATCATGACCTCTTTCATAAAGCTTCTGTGCGCCAGTACTACCAGTATTCTAACATGACTTTTGACCGACACTGAGTGATGCCTGCTTCATACCGCACTGACTTGCTTGCTGCGATTATATCCTTCACATCCACGGCACCCAACTAAAAAGAACTGGCAAGCAAATAGCCTGACATATTAGAGACATGTTACATGCGGTCACATATACAAAAAGAGTTGCAACAAGCACTTCGATTGGCGAGCTTTGATATATCACATCAAGCGTGCAACGAGTAGTCAAATCTTTGAAAAAAAAAAGCAAGAATTACTCAGACCTTGGCGTGCAGGTGAAGCAGCCCACGCCTGCATGTCCCCTTGTCGAGCGAAGGTCGCCTGGGGGGCATCGGCACACAACGTGGCCACATGCGGCGAAATGAGACCCGCACGGGACAAGTCCACGCTCAGGTCCAATTGCACCAGTTCACGGCCACGGTCATCCTCGGGTTCTCGTTCCGCCAAGGGGTTCCGCTGTCACACAATTAGAAGTCGCAAAAGACAGCAGAGGTTTTTCCAGAACACAGAATGTACAGGGCTACAAGCTTTCTCCACAAGACAAGTTTAACAACAACAAACTCAACATTCAACAACAATCCTTCCACAAAATGGAAAATCGATCATGACCTAAGTTCCTACTTTCTTTAAAAAAGCAACACGAATTTGCTGATGAGTGTCCTTTAGAGACGCTGATTCATAGGCATTTTTTATCGAATTACAGGGTTCTATGTCATGCTATTGAAATACTCTTTGATGATAGCTGTTCGGCACCCATGAAAACGGTAAACCAGTGAACCTAGTGAACAAGTGCATCCATTCAGGCTATTACTAAAAGAGAATCAAGCTGCTCACAAGCACTAGTGAAGCTTGAGGAGCTGCCCTCACTTTTAATACATGTGGTCACTCATACACGGAATTGCCAGCAAAAAGGCCGATGATTGCAGCGATTGAGCATTCAAGGAATTCAAAATCAAAAGGTCGGGAGTTCAAATTTTCCAACCCAAGTATGCGTTTTATATTCCTCTGTTTTTGTTTGTTCTGCCTTTTACAACAAAAAAATTGGTTTCAGTCGCACAGTAACTGCACTACACAGCTACCAAGCATAGCCACAGACATAGATTGGCAAGCTCACTCAAGAGATGATTATTCAGACTTACTCAGATTATGATCTGAGTAAGACAGGGAGAGTAATAACTTAGCAAATCTGAGCCAGCAGTCCTGTTGAAGAAAGTTTTGACTAGCCTGAATCTAAATAAGCTTAAGTGCAAATTATATTTTCAGCATAAACTATAACTCTTGAGTCAGTCCACGTGAGTTCCAAATTTTTTTGCTGAACTATGGTCCTACCTACTTAACTTCACCATCAGCCTAACGTCAGCTCACGTTTATACTCTCGTCTACTTACGCACTTGAACGCACTAGCATTCATACACCAACTTAATACTTATTGATCAGAGGCACGAGTTTTGAGTGGGTGAGGTGCCCTGATTATCTCCCCCCCCCAATCTCTTTTATAAAAAGCTCTTGATAAAAATATCATGTTTGTGATTTCTTTCAATAAAAATGTCCTTACTAGATTGTAACCACTGACAACTCATATTTAAAGGTATGAGATCAGAAGGCACCAAGCAGAGCACAGATTATGTCGGATATTGATGTTGAGAGCATTTGTGCCATGGTCAAAAAAACTAATTGCAAGCTAATAAACTGACTAGTCGACTCACTCAGACTCAGATATACTTGCGAGTCTGAATGAGTTCGAGTGAGTCTGAGTAAGTGCGGTCGGAAAAAAACTGAGTCTGAGTGCGAGTGAGTCTGCTCGTGGAAAATTTTTGTGAGTGTGAGTCCAAGTGGACCCGAAGAACAAAATATATTTCATGAGTGAGTCTGAGTGAGTTCCACATTTTTAGCTGCCCTATCATCCCATGAAAAGTTTAGCAAACTCGCTCATGAGTGGACTCATTCCGGCTCTCTCCGACATAGATCAAGCAGTGAGTCCGTGTGCGTCCGTGTCAGTAATATTTTGGTGACACTGAGTCCAAGTACGTCCGTTTGATAAAAATTTAGCTCAGTCCAAGACCATGCGAGTCCGGTTGAAAAAAGCTTTGGTGGGTCAGCCTGAGTGAGTCCTGAGCACAAAATGTATTTTATGAGTAAGTATGAGCGAGTTCCACATTTTTTGCTGAATTATGCACTTTAATTTGCTGCCAAGGGAAGAACAACTGCGTGTCATCCTGCGTACGCAGTAAATTACTAATAAAACAAAAACTACATATATTTCTTACTTTGAAAAGAAGCCTGATAAGATAGAACAAGTGAAAAAAAATAAACGGTGCTCTTGCAATGCCATGTACATTTATCATGTCGGCTCTCCATTTTGACAGCACGTGCACTCAGATCTCGATATAACAATACCAGATGTAATGAAATATTGGTTATAATGAAGTAAATTAAAAATAGTCTTCCAATAGATATAGTGTTAGGAATAAACCTTTATAACAAATTTTCAGATATAATGAACTTATTTTCATGTAAGATTAAACTTTGTAATAATGAGGTTTGAGTGTACTAAAATCTATTTACGACTAAGCTGCACCATAAAGGAACAACAGAAATAACAAGTTTGAACATCTTCCCAGCGAGCTTAAACGCTGTCAAGAATACTGGGGCTAAAGTTCTTGCACGAAATTAAGAAATAAATATAAGTATGGTGTTAAGTTCATTACTCCATTAGCAAAAGAGAATTTTAATGCTAAATGAATGCAAAAAAAAGTGTTTTGAAAGAGTCTTTATCACTGTTCCTTGTTTCAATCCTCCATCTTCCCACAAACTGCCCTTGTAAAGAGGCTGTACTGCTGCTCTTGGACATTAAACCTCCTCAATCTAACGCTCTTACTGAATCTGCACTCTGGAAGACTGTAAGAAAACCAACCTGCCGCAACTTAGACATGGCGTCAACCGAGATGAAGCCGAGGCGATTGAAGCGAATGAGGAAGCACAGCACCTGAGGTTCCCTGTGGCCTTGCTCTTCCTCGGCCAAGACCACTACCCGAAACACCTGCACCTCCTGTAACAACAACGCTTGCATAAGCATACGAAGCACAAAAACCTTCATAGCTCATTGCTGCATGAGGACTTGTTAAAAAGTGTTAATGACTGTGTTATTAAACAAGGGCACAGATGGCTTTAGCTGATAAATATGGGGTTTTGACAGGCACTATTTTACAAATTCTTTCCACGTACTTAGAGTAGATGCTGGTAGACTGGAAGGAAGGCGTTCATGTGTAGGAACCAGGTAGATGCATTGGTTCAAAGATTGCTCTGTTACTTAATTTTTTGTAGTGTTGAGGACTTTAAAACTGTGGAAACCACAGAGAGCAAAAGACTTGAACCAAATGGGGGGGGGGGGGGGCTGAACCTTACTAGTAAAGAATTGCTTCACAATAATGGAATACATTTCTAGGCATTTCCGAAGGGCCATGTATGCTGGCAGTATTTCTGTAGATCATCAAAACATCCTGTTAAATTTTTTGTCAGAGGACTCTAAGGTTGTAACAACGGTACAGCCATGTCTTGCCTTAAACCTGTCCTCACCAAGCCTTGTGAGCACAAAATGAGCGATAGCTTTGATGCACAGGTTACGCATCTTTTGGATGTAGGTTATCCTCATGCTGCTATTGCCATTTTACAGAAGTCCGTTGTGTTGTGTCCAAGCATAATTGCAGAAAGCGATAGGAATAAACATCTTGTAGTTTACAATGCACATACATTGTGTATCTCACATGCTTGAGAAAGTAGCAAGTAGACACGGAATTAACATCGTTTTCATGGCTGTCAATAAGCTAGGTAAGATTTGTGGCATAGTCCAGAGAAAAAACTAGCAAGACAACAAGCGGACAGGTGTATTTTTTCCATAAAACACACCAACAAACTCTCCGATTCCCGTACAGGTGTGCCGTATGAAGTCACTGTCAGCTGCGGCAGCTTCTATATAGGACAGACAGACCATTGGATTAACCAGAAATTATCGGAACGAGAGAGATTGCTAACCAGAGGCTCACCTTCTAACCTATCTTTATATTGTTATCTAACCTATATTTACATGTTATATTGTAACCAACTCAGCCCTCTGTTACTCTTAGCTATTTGTAATATTCATTGTTCCTTTCACAGTCTTTGGTTTCTTGCAACTGTCTATAAATGCTTCACACTTGATATTTGGTATTATAGCTTTTCTTGGTACTGCTACACCACACATATAGACCAAAGACTCAGTGCTTGCTTTCTAACCTCTCTCTACCAAAGGCTCAGTGCTTGCTTTCTAACCTCTCTCTATTTCGTAACATCTAAATGTCACTATGTGCCACAGAGCTGTAGGTATTTCTCAACATTTTTTTAAATTCAACAAAATTTTTGCTTACTTGCACTTCAAGTGTACATGAGCACAGATTTGAGGTGTCCAGTCGTTTAGCACATAATACAAATGTTTTATATGCATGTTTCGTCATACCACTCTCTGAAATAAAATTACTAATTCATTTCATAATAATAATAATGATATTGAGACACTACCAAGTATGGCGTTATATGCTTCGAAGTTAGTACATGCTATGCAAAAAGATGGAGATATCTGAAAGGCCTTTCATGGTAATTCAGTGGCTGCAGTACAACGGTTCTGAGTTCTGGTCACTGCAGTCACATTCATATTAAGTTCCAAACAAAAAATACAAAAGTAGAATGTTACAATCTTTACTGTATTGCATAAACCACATCACAGGTAGTCACAGACAAGCGAAATATACACTAATATAACAGTAATGTTATTTGTAAAAAGAGGAATGGAGTGAAACACGTGCTACACATAACTATGAACAATAACTACACATAACTACATATAACTATATTGTTTATAGCTTTAAATTGAAGTGCGCCATAGCTATTGCAAAGTAAATTAAAATGAAAGGAGAAACAAAAACTTGTCCGTGCCGTAGGGACTAAACTTGCGATCGTGGACTACCACTGGTGCTATTGCAGTGGCTAATCCTAAATCCCCTTTATTTGGGTATTTCTGCTCGTGTGACCCCAGGAATGTTGGCCAGCAAATGTGGAACGTTCTGTCTTTTGGTATCATGTAGCACAAAAATTCTGCATGCAGGCAGTTGATTAATGAACCCTCACACACTACCTAAAGGCATCAAACCTGCTGGGATCGAAACCCTCGCTAGGAAATGAATGAGGGAAGTGAAACAGGTTAAGGGGCTTGCTTTGTTCGACATAGTCATACAAAGCCATCACATACTGAAGCCAAGGAAACATGGTCAAGGAAGCTAAGGGGTGTTATTTGCAGTTCTTCAGTCTTCAGCTTCTGTTATGATCAACAGAGCTGACCTTGTTGGTAACCGTCCATTGCAAAAAGAAAGTGTGTAAACATGGATACAAGAAAGACGTCAAGACACCACAAATGCCAGCTTGGTATAGTGTGTGTGTTGGCTTAGTACAGTAATGCTATGGGTATCATGTCATTATGCACCGTTATAATTCTTTGCACCTTCTCTCTGAGTAGCAGGCCCGATGAAACATTTAAATGTCCCACACAAACCAGCACAGTTTCTATTCAACCACATACATGGCAGCTCCCGCTGCCAACTAGCTTGTGCCAACATCCTTCCCAACCATTACTGCTGCGACATTGGGTTTCACATCATTTGTCCTTGAGCACGTCTACATCGGAGCCTTTTGTGTGTGAACAAGCTTTGCCAAGCCAAGCACACATTTGCCACAATGCAGGCACGGTGCCAGCAATCAATCACCAGTAACTGTCGCAGCACCTTGGAACAAGGGCAAGTTGCTCAGGTACGTCTGCAGTGAACAGGCACTGAGTGAAATGCTACACTCAGGTCATTAGCCACATATTTTAAAATTCAACTGAAGAAAATTCTGTGCAATATAAATGTCCTTATTGAATTCATCCCAACTAGTATGTCATCGCTACAGTTTACTTCGTCGTGAAGTAAAAACAGCGCAGCTCCAAATGGGGAGTATTACACTGAATACATACCTTACTCGACTAGACGCAGCTTTTCCAAGGGGGAAAGGGCTTTTTTTAAAACACAGTTATGGCTCCTTCGTTCTGATAAGCGCTAACACTGCATGATCACAGAAAGAAGAAACGGGGGGAGGGGGGGTGCAGACATGCCAAATCTGGAGAACATGTAAGTGGCTAATTCGATTTACAAGAGTAACACATTCGCAGAGGTCGCATACGAGCTACCTACGAAGCAAGCAGCGTGCACGTAATCGGCTACAACGACATTTTGATGCTAATTGACTGATTGATATGTGGGGTTTAACGTCCCAAAACCACTATATGATTGAGAGACGCCGTAGTGGAGGGCTCCGGAAATTTCGACCACCTGGGGTTCTTTAACGTGCACCCAAATCTGAACACACTGGCCTACAACATTTCCGCCTCCATCGGAAATGCAGCCGCCGCAGCCGGGATTTGAACCCACGACCTGCGGGTCAGCAGCCGAGTACCTTAGCAACTAGACCACCGCGGCGGGGCACATTTTGATGCTAGTTTTGTTGTACAATCCTTTTAGTCCCGGCCTGACCTAACGTCTGCGACTTGGCGATCAACAGTCTGCGTACATCTACCTCGGGCTTCACTACGCAACTTCTGTTTCGCAGCGCGCGCGCCCTTTCGCAACCGGCTAGCCATCCATCGTTCTCGAGTGTCGACGTCCACTGACCGCGCGGAAGTCGATGAGCTGCGTGACGTGCGTGCCATCAGCCCTCTGGAATTCGAGTGTGATGGTCTCGTCACTGGTGTTGGCTAGCAGCCGCTCGCGGAGCAGGTCGCCTCCCGCGTTGCGCACGTTGATGATCAGCTGCGCCGGCGTCGGTCGCACAAGGCACGCCCAAAACAGCACCACAGCAGCCGCTGGGCCCATCTTGAGGACGTTTAGGCTAGCTACAACCGCTGGTTGGCCGCAGCATCCTTACTACCGATCGCCTACTACAACGCCCGCACAATATGAAACTACGAAGGTGACAGCAACGGAAGGCTTCGCCTTTCTCGCTTTTGTTGATACACTTGTGGATTTCGTTTAGTTCTCGGCTTGGCTCGCAATGACTGCGTTGCACACTTGTAAATACAAGTATTTATATATTTTTGTTACAGTGTTGCATAAACTATAACAGCATTTTAAAAACGTAGGTGTAAATGTTTTGTAAAAAATGAAACACAATTTTTACTTATGACTTATTGTTGAGCCAACTTTGTTGGGTGCATAGGAGGCGCTGGCATAGGTAACGGAGGTGGTTACCCTTGTTAGGGTGGCTAGAATTATGAGGTGTGAAAAGCGGCCGCAGAAACCGGTCCCCAAGGCGCGCCGATGCCGCTTGGGGCGCTGCACGCACCGGCGCGGGTAGCCTTTCGCAGGCGATGTACGAATGAGCGCGCGCTGCTCGCCGCAGAATTATCTTTCACGCTGCGTTAGTCACCGATTTTCAGTGAAAGCCTTTCCGTTAGAGACAGTGTAAGGCAGTACATGGCGCATAAGCGATTTAACATCACCGTATGGACTCGCTTCTGAAAATAATTCTCGAGGAAGCGTACGAGCGTGACTCGACGTAACCTTTGGCGATTTAATATTATGGTTACTCACAGTAGATTTGCAGGTATGTGACGAGATTCTGAGATTACTGGAAGGCTTCATATTATTTTGGGCATGCTAAATTCCTTCAACTACGAGCAGAAACGCCTGTAATATATCCTCGTTTTCCCGCTCCGAGCGCACAATCTCATTCAAATATCGGTTTCCAAACGAAGCAGTTTTAGCTGCCTATAGGCAGCTAAAACTCATCTGAGTTAATGTATACATTAACTCAGATGAGTCACGCATTAAGAGCGCCAAAATTTACCTATACCGCTAAGCGTGTGACTTGAGAATTGTTCCCAGCAGCATAAATTTAGCAGACACTTTTTCACAAAAACACAACTTTATTTCCACGCATGCCATTCATGCACTGCCACTAGAGTACGCATGGCTTTACTCTCCGCCCTTTCTTTTCGTCTTCCTTTTGGTTCATCCCTTTCAAAAAAAAGTGGACACGAGTGAGGCAATAAAATCGCACCACACTTTTCGTCAAAAAAGCAGCATGCTTTGCGCAACCAATTTGTTGCGTCTCGCCTATCCCCTTCATCATCTCAACGGCCGATTTGGCATGAAGACGTGATGTGCTCAAGAAGCGAGTGATTTTGTTCTCAAGGGATAATATCAGGTTATAGAAGGAATTCGACGGATACAAAAGTCCTCCGAGATCCCACAGCTTGCTTGCCTGGGCTGGGAGATTTCCTGGCACATTTTCTTTAGAAGCAAGGCAGGCGTTCTTGCAATCATCACAATTACTACGAAGTACACGCTTTCTTGCGACATAACCTGCGACATAATACACAAGGCGGGCGTCACTTCGCTCAACAGTGTATGACGCATGATCTACAGACACTTCTAGCACGTCAGATGAAAGTCTTTCGTTGTCTTCGTTGTGATCTTCCACCTCGTGCAGCATTTCTTCCAGAGAGAGAAGAGATTCCACCACTCCGTCAGCTACATTGCCACCCTTCGGACTCTTTGCCAGGCTATAGAAGCTGAGGCATCTATAAATAAACAATGCATATTTTACTCACAACAGCAGTCAAACATAATCAGATGCGTAACAAGTTTATACGACATGCAACATAAGGCGTAAAATTTGATAATAAAATACCTCGTGATAACAACAAACTGTGCAGGGGTTGGGTGATCATTGCCACCACCTGCCTGCCGCACGATTCCGAAACAGCGCTCAAGGCAGTCTTGGCTTAGGCGAGCCGTCATGAGATACTTGAAATGTACTTCCTCACACAGGTACTCCAGGAGGTGCTTCGTACTTTTCAACGTCACACGCAAACCCACTGCGGTACTTTTGCTTAGAAAGCCAAGTCCTCTTGCGTGAGCTTCCCACAAATCGAGGAACTTTAGTGCCTGGTCAAGCACAGCTTCCTTTCGGCTGTGAAGCCTGAAATAATGTTTATGTATGAAGCGTAGAAACTTTGTCTGGACTAATTATCGACAGGGTAAATATTTCACTCTTACCGTAAAGCTTCTGCTGGAAACCTGGATGTCATCACCTCGATTAGTTCCGCCATGAGACCAATAACGAGTCTTGTTGGCTCAACATTTGTGTATTGCTCCTCGATCTGATCTTTGTAAAAATCTAAGCACCGAGTCACTTGGGCACTGAAAACATGAAATGTTAAGTCCACACGCATTTTCTCGAATCCATTTGGAAAGATATGTGATCGAGTCAGCTTTGGTGCCACTTTCAAGGTGATGGCACTGCTGTCAAGTTTCCACATGGTTGACACATGATCCCAGTGGGCCTGTAAAATTTCCACATTGCATCAGGAACTGTTAAGGATTCAAATTAGCATTGAGAAGTACGCATTATGCATAAAAATTCCACAGAAATATTAGAGCCAACTTGCCCTTCCGTTGTGGGTGTTGAAGACCTGCTTCATCATTGTGTTTCTCACGCACTTCATGAGGTGAGGGAAGTCCGATATAAAGTACAAAAATCGGTGTTTGTTGCACGGATGAACAACTCTGCACTGAATGTCATTGAGGGTGGCGCGTATCCCCAGGATGTTCCACATAGATCTGTTCCAGGGCGCACCATCACAGCAAATGTAATCCACGTAGAGGCCGGCTTGCTCACACAAAATTGTAGCTTCTACCAAAAGTTTTGTCAACAGCCTGGCTTTTACGTTCCCGCTGGATGAAAACACACCTGAAGAGAAATAGAGCATTACAAAACGCTTCGGCATATGTGCCTTAACAGTGCAAAAAATATATTACCAATGATTTGTGTCCATTTCCCCACAAATGGTTGGAACATTATGACAAGCCCATGGTCAGCTTTGCGGTGTCTTTCATTGGCATCGGTAAACTTGCCGAGGTCGACAAAGCCTTCAATATTGCTGGACGACTGCAAGTCCAGATGAGCAGAGAGTTTCATTTCATCCACTACTATGCCCCCATGCCTCTCCATTTCATCCATGTCTTTAACTTTTTTCTTCAGACAGCTCAGGAGTTTGGTATTAAACCCATAAGCAGCAGCGAATCCCTGTAGATAAAAACATTAGGAACCATCTCTATACTGCACACCATATGCAATCACATACCTTGATGTATTTTTGAAGGCAAGCACGGCTTGGCAGGACAAGAATTCTGTGTGCTCTAAGATGCTCATACAGTCGTGCACTTTTCATTCTGAGGATGATGCACTCAAGGAGCCATTCTTTATTGTAGTTATATCCGCGCAAGGACCTTCGTTTGGCAGCGTCAAAACAAGCCTGCACCGCAGCCCGTTGCTTTTTTGGAAGAAGTTTCAGCTGAAATAATTAAGAAGCTATTAGTAATGAATCTATAACAACTTAATGGGACAGTGTACCTTTTCCTCTAACACAGATGCAATGATTTGTGAAGTCTTTTCTCGCATCTTCTTCAGGGCATCCTGCAAGGTAAGCAGCTTCATTTTCTTTTTCTTCAACGTACGAACAGCCCATTTCAGTCGTTGTGCAGCTGTTCTTGCAAGTGGCCGCTTAGTCTTTTTTTTTTTTAGACGGAGCAGACGAGCCTTCAGAAGGTTTCTGCATTTTCTGCAGGCAGTACAACGTCCAGATGAGCCATCTGTAAAGTGTACCATAATCGGTGGATAAGTCTAACCAAAGCAGGGACAGGTATCTACAGGCTCAAATAAAATATTTTAGGCAGGGTTTGCGCAACTGCGATATCTCATAATACCTTGTAGCGAAATCGATGAGGAACCATCGCAAGAAAGGGAGAAGACACGATTTTGAGATAGCTTCGCCTTGCTTTCCAAATTCAGTGGTTGGAACTCTTCCATTGTCCCAATTCCTACGCAGGGTGTCAATGTGTCTGCATACTTGAGAAGATCCTGTGCTTGGCTCACTGTCTGACAGCCACTTTTTTTGAATAGGAACCCGTTCAGAAAGATGCTGCACTGAGCAGCTGCTCCTTCCTCAGCTTCAAACAACACTATCTTGTTGTGAATAACAGGAGGTGTTAAATCTCTGTCCAATTTAGCGGTCTGGTAGCATAATGCATTCGTTTGCTCGAACTTCTGCATCGACCACAACTCGCTAGGACGGTGAAGCATAGCACTTAAGGAATGCAGCTGTTCGGTCAACATGACGTTCTGTTCTGAAACGATCACGTCATGGTCAATCGCTGAGCCTTCTTCGACATTGTCGTGGTTCACACTAATTCTTTTACTCGAAACAGCACTTTCAGCCACGCTTTTCCGTCTCTTTCTCTCCTTGGGCAGAGCTTTCGTCAAGTATTTAGGCAAATTAGGAAAAATCGTCGGCACGGCGTCATTTGTTAAGGTCGGCACAGCGCGCGGCATGTATACATCTTCACCATTAATCCTATGTTTGAACGTACGCACGACAAATCTGTGAAAAAGAAAAGAGAAAAGGACAGCCAATTGGTTATGTTGCAATGCAGCATGTGACACGTGGAACGCAAGTAAGCAAAATTGGTCTCTTGCTCGGGTGTGCGAACACCGTGCCTTCTATTTTTTGTACATACCTTGGGTCGAAGTGCTTCTCGCACACTGCGGAGTTCTCGTCAAGCTGTTTGTCCGCTCTTGGAATAGCACGAATCCATTTGTCGAACAGCACACTACACGTGGGAGCTCGGAAAAGGGAAACTTTCTCTCCTGAAGAATTATAATATCCAGTGTTGCAGCCAGGCACAAAGCACCAACGTTGCGTCTTCTTTTTTGTCGTTGACATCTTCGGACATTTCAGAGAGACTCAACGCAATCACCGATCGACGACATACTTGTAAGACAGTGCGACTGCTAACGAAAAAAATTATGGCGCGACTGAAGCAAACCCAGCGAAGTGCGCCGCTCACTACCCGCGCCGCTGCCATCAGCGCCCCTAGCGGCATCGGCGCGCCGAAGGACCCTCTCCGCCAAGCGAAAGGCGCCCCGCTCATCACACCTCCATTCTAGCCACCCTACCCTTGTTATTCATGATGTACCTACAAGGATTAGAGGCCAAATTAGAGGGGAGTGGACTGGGCTTCAACCTCTCTTTCGTCAAACAAGGAAAACTCATTGAACAGGCACTACCAGCATTGATGTACGCAGATGATATAGTGCTAATGGCCGACAACAAGGAAGATTTGCAGAGATTGGTGGACATCTGCGGTAATGGGGGAGATAGGTTAGATTTCAGATTCAGTAAGGAAAAATCAGCAGTCATGATTTTTAATGACAATGAAGGTAGTGAGCTTAGAATACAGGAGGTCACGCTAGAGATAACAGATAAATACAAATATCTGGGCGTATGGATAAGCAATGGGACCGAGTACCTGAGGGAACACGAAATATACGTGACGACTAAAGGTAAAAGGAATGCAGCAGTGATGAAAAATATGGCACTGTAGAATTACAATAGGTATGATGTTGTGAGAGGAATATGGAAAGGGGTCATGGTTCCTGGACTGACGTCCGGCAATGTGGTCTTGTGCATGAGACCAGAAGTTCAAGCAAGATTAGAGATTAGGCACCGTGGAATAGGTAGGCTTTCGTTAGGAGCTCACGGGAATACACCAAATCAGGGAGTACAAGGTGATATGGGATGGACATCATTTGAGGGCAGGGAAGCTAGCAGCAAGATAAAATTTGAGAAGCGATTGAGAGAAATGGGGGAGGAGCGTTGGGCTAGGAAGGTATTTAGCTACTCGTACATGAAGAATGTCGATAGAAAATGGCGGAAGTGAACCAGAAAATTTACTGATAAGTACTTGGAAAACAGCAAGGGGCCAAACCAAAAAGAATTATCGGTTAAGAAGAAGGTGAAGGTAGCTGTGACCGATATGTGGAGCATTGGCATGATTAGGAAGTGCGCACTAGAGATCTATCGAACTTTTAATTAGGAAATAGCCAAGGAAAGGATCTAGGATAATACTCGGGGTAGTTATCTACTGTTTGAGGCCAGGACGGGAGTACTGCGAACAAAGACATATCGGGCGAAGTACGAAGGGGTAGACACGGTATGCAGTGCGTGTTGAAAGGAAGAAGAGACTGCCGAACACTTGATAATGTTCTGTAAATGGCTTCACCCTGTAGTTCAGGTTGATGGCGCAGAGTTTTTCAAAGCACTGGGGTTTAGGGACAGTGAGGGCAAAATAGACTTTAAGCGGGTAGAATTAACTAGGAGGAGGTTATCTGATTGGTGGCTAAAGTCAAGGCACGAGTGAAAATTGAACCCCTCGCTGCAAAGTACGAATCCTCAACCTCACTATTTAAGGAAAAAAAAATCTAGTTTTTGGTTCATTATATATTACTTCTTGATGGCGTCAGCCACCGCCCGATCTAAAGGGTACAGCCATACTCATTCATCCATCCATTCATACAACCTATGCCAGCGGCACTTTTCCTTCCTCCGTGGCCAGCGGTAACGGCAATTCAAGCGGGTAGAATTAACTAGAAGAAGGTTATCTGATTGCTGGATAAAGTCAAGGCACAAGTGAAAATTAAACTCCTCACTGCAAAGTACCAGTCCCCAACTTCACTATTTAAAGGAAAAAAAAATAAAACTAGTGGTTAGTTCACTAAGTATTACAGCTAGGTGGCGTTAGCCGCCGCCCGATCTAAAGGCTACAGTCAAATCCATCCATCCATCTATTACCAGAAAACAACGTAAAAGTGAGTTATAAGCAACTGGTAGGTGTTCTGTAGCTAAGCTAGAAAGGTTAACGGTAGGTGTTCTGAGGGTTAACGTTGCCGTCAGGAAACGTGAAGACACGCATCTGTGACGCAACAACAGGGAAGTTGAGGTTGTTGTTGTTATGCCAGCTGCGGGGCGAAGGCACGATTTCCCGCGCTAGCTTTGGCCCCTTCGGCTTCCAGCGAGCGCAACCACAGTCCTAAATCTCGCTGTTGGCGCCAGCCGGACGTGTCGAAAGGATGCGCGTTTAGTCACCGTAGCTGTTATCGCTCACAAAAGAAAATGGTGAGCGGGGAGCCCATCGAGGACTTGCGGTACTTGTTCGACTCGCTCTCTGTTGACGACGAAGGCTACGAGTCGCCCAATCACGAGGATGACGGCGACGCGAGTCCCACGGTTCGGCGCCGCGGACCCGTGCGTCGCGCTACGGTGCCTCGGCCGTGCCCGTATCGTTATGGCAGCGCCGACGAATGGAGTCCCTCGTCCGACAACCGGCCTTCGTCGGTCGACTCGGCCGTTTCCCTGTCTCCGCCAGCATCGAACGAGACGATATGCAGTACCTCGAGCAGCGGCGCTGAACTGGAAGACGGCGACGACCCAGAAAAGCCAGCCAGAATCGAGGAAATACTGAAATATCTGCACCATGGCGAACCCCCGTCCTTGCCTGCCTCGGTTGAAGAGATCAACCGCCAGCCTCCTCAATTCAAGCCTATTCGGCCGCGAGAAGACAGGTATGGCGTGCTATATAGTGCATAGTATATTTCTTAGCCCATTTGTTTGTTTTTTGTTGTTACTGCTGTCAGCCCCTAAGAGGTTTATCATGGTTCTCAGTGTAAACGTAACGGCATGCCTTCCTTTCCGCGAACTTGGGTTATCTGATCGGTGGACGGGCGGCTTGCATTACCTTCGTTACAAAATCCGCAATAAAGCGCTATAAATGATTGCAAATTAATCGTGGCAGTATTGTGTACGCAAAAAAAAAATGAATGACGATAAAAAAGACTTACGATATCGGCCTCCCGGTAGCTCTTCACAAACTTTTAAATCGCTTGACAGGTTTCATTATTGACCAATTCCTTATATAATGCACACCGCTCGCTTCATCTTCAGGCATCGCTGCAATGAATGCCCCGTTTGAAAAAAAGAAAAACAAATGACTTATTCAGAGCAAGTCTAAAAGTATAGTGTCAACGCTGTACTGATAGGAATGATATTTCCTGTCGAAGGAGCGGCGTAACAGATAGCTTGCGCAACAAAAGCCGCTCTTTTGGATATAAGAGGCTTCATATACCAAACGATACGTAGTCAAACACTGGAAGTTGCACAAGAATGTGTCTACTTAAGAGAGGTAGTAACCATGATAGTCAAATAAGAGCACATTGATCAAGCGTTCTCAAGTCGTTAATGGTAGTCTACCACTATTTCTCAAAAGGAAGGTATATAACAGCTGCATTTTATCGGTACTTACTTACGGAGCAGAAACCTGGAGGCTAACAAAGAGGATTCAGCTTAAATTGAGGATGATGCAGGGAGCAATAGAAATGAAAACGATAAATGTAACCTTAAGCAACAGAAAGAGAGGAGAGTGGGTTTGGGAATGAACAGGGGTTAAGGATATCATACTTGAAATTAAGAAGAAATGAACATGGGCCGGGCGCATAGCGCATCGGCAGAATTGCCACTGGATATTAAGGCTAACTGACTGGATGCCCAGAGAAGGCAAACAAGCGAAGGGGAGACAGAAAGTTAGGGGTACAGATGAGATTCAAAAAGCTTTCAAGTATAAAGTGGCAGCAGAAAGCACAGGGGCGGATTGACGAGATGTAAGAGGCCATGCCTTGCAGTGGGTGAAGTTGGGCTGATGATGATACCAATCATGTGCACTCATTGTATTTTGGCACTTTAAAGCATGGGCATTAGAGAATGACTGACAGCAACATTCAGTGCAATCACTTGCTTGGTGACGGTGTTTGTTCAACAAGGCATTGCCGACAGGAAAGAGGTATTTGTTGTGCCGACTGAAGCGTGTGTGACAGAGACTACAAATGCAGTTTCCTCCAATCCAAGGGCACCATTTCGCGGTGATTTGTGCTAGGCTCGATTCTGTGCTGGACTCGCTCGCTGCCAGTTGATAACCCCGCCGCGGTTGTCTAGTAGCTAAGGTACTCGGCTACTGACCCGCAGGTGGTGGGATTGAATCCCGGCTGCATTTTCAATGGAGGCAAAAATGCTGTAGGTCCATGTGCTTAGATTTAGGTGTACATTAAGGAACCCCAGGTGGTTGAAATTTCAGGAGCCCTCCAGTACGGCATCTCTCAATCGTATTTGGGGCGTTAAACCCCACATATCAATCTATTAAAGCTGCTAGTTGTTAGCTTAGGCAGACAGTCACACTGGTCACTGATGATTTTCAAAAAACATGAAAAGGTATTAGCACTAGAAGCAGTATCGATTTCATATCATTGCATGCAACTATGAATTCAGGTGTTTTAGAACTCATCTCCCTGACAAGCGAAGTAGTCTGTTGTCTCCAACTACAAAAAAGTAATTTTTAATAGTTGTAATGCCATGTTAACTTCTGAATATTGAATTGAGTTTATTTTACAACAAGGCTGGGAGGAGACCAGGCAAAAAAAAAAACTTGATTGGGCAGCTTGAAAGGAACCTGGTCACCTCATACACTGAGCAGTTACACCGGCTAAACAGAAGCATGCCATATACATATAGCATGAACAAAAAAGTAAACAACCATGGTAAGAATTAATAAACGAGGTTATTGCAGAAATATTTGGAAAAAACAAAGAAAGAAACAGCCATAGTGATAAATACAGCAAAAAAAACAGATAAACCTATGGCAGCGCAAGCAATCATGTAAATATGTCACGTAGCCTTTCTAGCGACATAAATATGTTCTTACCTTTATAGATGAACTTGGGGTTGAGGATTGTGGCAGAACTGACCTGCTTTGTTTTTTTTATTTGTTTATGTACTTATTCAATTTTTTATTAAATGCCACTGGCCTGAATTTGTAAGCCATAAGCAGAAGCAAATGTGTTACACTGTGAGTACAAATGCACCTCAACAGTAAAGAGCTGACTTACAAAACATCAGAAAAAGTAAACTGTTGTGAGAAATACAGCACTGCATACTGAAGTATTACGAAAATTTAGGAAGGTTAGGTATATAAAGCTGAGTTTGCATAGGCATGCACATGTGGGGGGGGGGGGAGGCCTCTCCTCTCCTATTAGTCGTTTAAGAGGAGAGGTACAAAGTCTGCTCCATACATTGACTTCATCGGGCATGGGAGCACTGTAATGAATGTTTGCCTCCCCCCCTCCTTCATCTCCAGTGGGAAACCTTGCACACTCTTATGGCTAAAGCTGTTTAGAGCTACTCCCGCAAATCAGTTTCTGCCTATAAGAGTTCTATACATTCTAGATATGTGCGAAGTATCCAGCTGAGGCATGCATGACTAAATCACACAGATTAATGTGGAGGTATTTGTGTTCTCAAAACATTGGCGCAGATAAATGTCTGTTCCATGCATGCTAATGTTAGGTAGTTTGGCCACTTCGCGCATCGGTTGAGGCAATGGAACACTTCTTTCTTCAATTGGACAGTGTAAAACTGCAATGTCTGCCTCAGGCTCTTCACTTCACGCAAGGCCAGAGGACAGCAAAAAGTTTAGAGCTCACTCGGACTTGCTCATGAAACCTACCTCACCTTTTCGGGCTCACTCGAACTCAGGCGCACTAAAATTTTCCTCAATCGCGCTCACTTGGACTCACTAGGGCACAAATTCACGGCTCTCTCCGAGTCTGAGTGAGTTGTCTAATGAGTTCGTTAGCAGGCTTTTATCTGTTTCGACCAACGTGTCTATTCTTTTTAACACCGATATCGCATAATCAGTGCTCTACTTGGGGCTTTTGATCTGTATCTTTAAATACTAGCTATCAGTGGTTGAAATCCACTTAGGAAATTTTCATAAAGGTTGATAACTCGAATGAGATGTTTTTTTATAAGGCCTACGTTCGACCCTCCCCCTTCCGTAACGCATGCATCTGTTCGATTGATATTGAGACGGCACATGATTGCTACTGCATTGATGTGGGAGTAGACATAATCATTATAAACGTGAGCCGATATGAGGGTGATAGTAACACCAAAGTCAAGTAGATTGGAGAGATTGACAAAAGAATGTGAAAGTCACTCAGACTAGCACTTGTGAATGCTTTCCTCAATCGGACTCACTGGTGCTTGTGTTCACTAAAATTTCTCTGTCAGATTCACCAATGTGTAACGAACCCAGATTCACTCGGACTTTAGGCTCGATGCGAGTTTGGATGAGTTGAGTGAGTCGACTCACGAGCGCATTTGCCGACCTATACTCAAGGCCAATGCAACATATTTTAATTGTAAAACCAGTACATCTTCGCTACGAATATGTAGCTGACGTGCGAGCTTTTTACAGGGGATATGGTACAACAGGTTCGGTTTGCAGTACATATATGATTGTGCTCCACGCTATAGCCCGATACGGTTTCATCGCTGCTTTTATGTCTAACAAAATATTCTCACTCATGTACCCGGTAACGCCCTTTGTCAGCTGAGTCACCGATCATTAAGTTTATGATGTCAGTCTATAGCAGGGGTCGGTAACCTGTGGCCCACTGGGTAGTGATATGCAACATGGAGTTAGAACACCCCCCCCCCCCTTTCGGTTGATTGCTTCTTATCTGATGGCCAACATAGCCACTCCTGAACTCAAGTTGGCTTTTTGCTTGCAATTTCTGTTTGCAAATCACAACCTTGTGACATGCATGCTGAAAAAAAAAGTGATTTCTATTGTAGTTTTGTACTGTGTTGTAATTGCGCACTGCTTAGCGCTTATCACCTGCTCCGGACGATAATCTGTTGTTGCGCTTGTGCCTTGATATGTTCCCCGTCCCCTTTGCTCACGGCGTTCCTTTATAATTGACTCTGGACCATGCCCTGGGCCATTCTTTTGTACACCTTTTTTTTGGCGAGCACGCTGTATTAAAACGCGTGTTCTTCCTCCTCACGGCGTCTTTCTCTCCCGGCTTGGATCCCTACTCAGCCAAACGTAACAGTTGTAAACTCGCCAAATCCCCTCTCTCCCCTTCTTGCCGGCCAGCCCCTATAGTGTCAACTTCTTGCAATTTGGCCCTTTGCTTCATAAGGTCTGGAGCAAGAGTCAGCATTGCATGTGGCAGTGTTATGTGGCCCTCGGCACGGTGTTAGAACCGCCTTTCCCTTCTCACTCCCTGTCTAAAGACTGACCAGACAATTTTTTTTTTTACCTCGAATGGTGTTTTAGCTTGGAACCTATGTTTGTAGATTGAAACCTTGCGGCATCCTTGCTTAAAATGTATGATTTCTAATCCCATTTTTGCGTACATTATTGTCGATAACCATTCACCGGTATTTTCTCTTTTTTCGCCAGTGGGATGTTCCATTCCATCGATGCGATGAGATGTTCCAGTTCTTCTGACATTCAAACACTATTCAAAATCTCAGTCCAACCGAATTTGGGAAGAGGATGCTTGATCCTGTGACTATAAGTCACAATCTTTCCATTTCCATCGGTTTCATGTGTCACATTCTGGCCAGCTGCCAGTTTCTTTCAACTCTTACAGAACCATGGAAGGTGCCTCTGAAAACTGATGCAGAAAAATTGCAACCTGATTGAGAAGAGACTTTTGAATTGTGGGAAGTGTATGTTCACAAGTTCATTCTCTTCAACAGTGTGCGCAGGGATGACCCCGTGAGCCCCCCGGTTAGGCACCCCAATCCAGAGTGGCCACAGCAGGCACGTCTACGCAAGGAGCTGCCCTTGGTTGCAATCAACAATGCGGCCGCTATTGTTGCAAAGCTGCAAGCCAGTGGCAGACTACTGGTTCGAGACTCCAAAGGCCGCACGTAAGGAGCAATCACTGCTTTGACAGTGATGTAATTGATTTGCCATACTACGTCAATAGGTGAAAAATCATTTTGGCAGGTGAAACCTGCTACATCCTGCTACATTTCACCAAAAATTTCAGAATTGATGCTCAGTGTACACCAAGATGACGTTTTTACGGTCTTGCAGAGAAAAAAAGGCACCAGGGACTGCAATTGAATGTTTGTCACTGTATTATTGAGCTGTCATGGGAGAAGACAGACGAGTGCGGTATGTAGTGAAAAAAAAAAAATCTTAAAAGACCAATAAATCTGCACACAACAGAATGTATCATTAGATTGTACTAATGTTGAGGAGAAGCGAAATGCAGTTGTCGCCTGATTATGGATTCAACTAACCATAATAATGTCCGTGCGTAACCATTGTTTACAATACAGACCAGCGCATTATGACCGCCTTGCCCAACTATAGTAGTGCTCACAGCATCTCGTACACTGTGACTCTGTCGCTGTGCTAAGAGAAATTGTGAAATGTTCACCTTGTATAAATAGCTGGCGGAACATAAAAACACGTAAGCTTGCATCTTGAGCGAGTGCTTGATGTGCTGATGCAGATAGTGCCACCTGGCAAGAGGGGATAGGGAAGGTGGAAGTTGAAGTTACCACTTACCAGTGCATGATTAAAGCCATGATTGCTGTTCAGCTTCTGCATAATTAGGGCAAGTTGAACTGGCTGGTCACTTTGCATGCACATTCTTCTTGCATGCCCAGTGCTGGACGTTGCGCGATCTAATTTTTGAGTGCACAGCAAAGCAAGCGGTGGCCTATCAGTATTTGCTTCTTAATGACAGCCCTTCTCATCATCAAAGTAGCCTGTGAGAAGGCACCATGCTGGTCTAATTAGTAATTGAATATATAGTGCAAATTATATCGTTGATAAGGTGTCAATGTCGCCCCGCCACGGTGGTCTAGTGGCTGAGGTACTCGGCTGCTGATCCGCAGGTCGCGGGATCAAATCCCGGCTGTGGCGACTGCATTTTCGATGGAGGCGGGAATGTTGTAGGCCCGTGTACTCAGATTTGGGTGCACGTTAAAGAACCCCAGGTGGTCAAAATTTCCGGAGCCCTCCACTACGGCGTCTCTCATAATCATATGGTGGTTTTGGGACGTTAAACCCCACAAATCAATCAAGGTGTCAATGTCAGTACTTTAACTACTGCGTGAAACAGACGTGTGCGTGTCAAAGAGAGAAAACTTTAAGGCTTTAAACAAAAAGCTTGCTAACTACAGTTCTTCAAATTTATCTATTTATGTTTAAGTGCAAGAGAATATTCATTGATACCAGCCTAGTGGCTGTGCTAATGGAAGCACCATTATGATTTACAGTTACTTCAATAAGGAAGTTAGATTTAACTTCTCGAGGTAATGCTCCTCTCTAGCAGGAGAAGTCCTCGAGCCAAGAGAACTGATTTTGGACATTAAGTCGTAGCTTCTTCAATATGATGAATATGCAAGTAGCCATTGTAACTGCAAACATTTTTTGCTTCACTGAGTGGCTCCGTTAGGAGGGAGTTTTACAGCAATTGGCAACATGTTTGCCAGCACAGTACAACATTATGTAATATAGTTATGATCAAATGACCCCAATATTACACTTCAATGCAAATAATTGATAACATGACACCGCTTGTGGAATGCATAGTTTGCAGTTACTATCATTATCATGATCGTTTGTTTGGTAGCGAAGCGTACACCATATCTTGTATTTTGGGCTGCAAACATACTGGCCTTCCAAATTCATGTTTCAATGGCAAGAGATGGGAAATGCAGCTACAGAGGGTCAGATGGAGTGACAGAATCGGTAAGTCCACAAGCATAAAATGGAACCAGCTCGCACAGGATAGGGGAAATTGGAGATCGTTAGGAAATAACAATAATTGAGGTTGAGGTTTAACGTTCCAAAATCACCATATGATTAAGAGAGACGCCGTAGTGGAGGGCTCCGGAAATTTCTACCATCTAGGGTTCTTAAACATACATGTCATTGGGAGAGGCATTCATCCTGTGGGAGACATGAAATAGGCTGAAAAGGATGATGGTAATCATTCCGTGTGAAAAATTTTCGCACTCGAGCCAAGCACTGTTTTTCTTTCTAATTTTAGCATTGTCATTGAGCAGGGGACTTTTAGCTACCCTGAGATTTCTTGTCTCCTTTTGATATTTTGAACCTGGCAATCTTGGCAGGTATGTGCATGAAGCTGTGGCCAGCGGGAATCTCGCACTGTTCTACAAGTTGGTGGTGCGGCTTCTCCGGGACAACAGTTGCCGGCTCCTTGAATCGTGCGACCACATGGGGCAGGTGTGCTGACTTCTGCTATATATTTCTTGCCAGCTCTTGTGCAGTGTACCGTAGGAAATGTAGTATGTTGTTTATGAGCATGTTGTTTTAGCAGCTCCATTTTATTACAATAGCAGCTAGTATATGGAAACACGAGGCACCTTTTTACTGTCGCTGTTAGTTTTATGTTAAGTTCATTTCAATGGCATCATTGACTCGTATGTGCTGTGTGCAAGTTAAAGTGTGCGAAGGCAGTGGACAATAAAGTTTCAAGTAGCGAGGAAATGCCATCATTCGTCCTGCGACATGCCCATTATGGCTCCATGATAAAGATGCATGTCTAGCAGGCTGTGTACTTAACTAAGCAGGTGTAGAGGTGTGTGTCAAATTGCCTTACACGAGTGTTTTGTTGGGCTCCATCAGGTCAGGTGCTAAAGGATTTAGCTGCTAGCCTTACTTCGTCTAACATTTAAATTTGTGGCTTCACTCTTACAGAAAAACTGACTTTTTTTTTTCATTATATTGCTTTGTACACAAGTGCACAGCTCATATCAGGAAAAGTGACAGTTTAGGACTAATGAGAAATTCATAAATAGGGTGTGTGCTGGAACCGATGTTTCGATTAATGGGCTTTGTCTTTTTCAGGGCCCCTACATTTTATACAGTATGTATATATATATACTACATAACAGTTGCAGCTATGTAAAAAACAACTCCACGCACAGACCCCCTGCTTACGAATTTTCGATTGCAAACTTCCATCTTCCCCTTCGTGCTTTTTGCTTCAGGTCTTCAGGATTCCTGTGCTCTTTTTTACATCATCTTCAGTCCGTGTCACTTCAATGTAGTTTTGACATGGCACACTTGCACCTAACTAACATTACCTGTGGTGACCAGATTCATAGCAGCATGATGTGCTTATCTCGAGCAGTTGTACTTATTTGTTCTGATATTAACATTTTTGTCTCCTTCCAATCTGTGAGCACTGTACATGATGTACGGGAAATAATAGTAGCAGTGAGTCTGGAATTGTACTCCCAATTATAGTTTCCTTTCTGTTTTCATGTTTTGTGCTGTTTTAATTGCGGACTTTTGACCAGTTTACCGAATTTAGCTGTGTCTTTAGGATTCGTTTGGCAATTAGCTCGCATTTGAAAGGACACATAGGTTAAAGAGTACGTCTATCTAGGCTAAAAATTAACAGGGGGGCCTACTCACGTAAAGGAAGTCCACCAAGGAATAAGGTTGAGATGATGCACGTACAGTATAACCTCATTACAACAGACCTCCGTATTGAAGAGGATTTTGGTCTGTTGTAAAAGGAGTATGTAAAATCTAAGTATTCTTACCACAGACTTTTATGGAAACACTAAAAAGGTTTCTTATAACCAGAGAGAATCAGGAGTCGTATAGGAATTTGTTCTGAATGAGACGTAAAAAAATTGATTTTTTGGAAATCGCGTCTTCAGGGTCTGTAGCCAATTTTCTATTTGCTTTAAAAATATCTTCACTAAAACTACGTAAAAGTGCTCTAAAATTTTCTTGCAGCTGCCATGGTGGTAAAAATTATCGAGCGTACAAAAAAGGGGGGGGGGGGCGCTTTTTGCTCGAAGTCGTTGCTAGGCATAACTGCGGACCCACCGTGGTGAGTCTGCGGTAGACATAAGACAGGTTTATGATGATAAAAGGATGTGCCATGTGGTACCTCATATTGCATGAAGTGAAAGTAACGGCAATTCTGTTATCAATATGAAATCAGGTTTTCTACATTGGTCCCCTGGATGGCATCTGTTTTCGCAGACAGCACTGCACTATGCGTGCATGCTACGACAGGAACTCGTAGTGGGTGTGTTGTGTGAGGCAGGCGTGCAGCGGGACGCGCAAAACAAGGATGGGGCCACGGCCATGCACCTGGCGGCTGAGCGAGGAGGCCATTCCTGCATTGAGCAGTTGCTGGCACCCCCATGCCCTGCCTCAGTCAATGCCCAAGATCTCAAAGGTTGGCAGCTGTTCTCACACCCTCACCCATTGAATCATGACAAGGACTTTCTTAAAGGACACCCAAAAAAAATATTCAAACCAGTTTAGACTGACCATCGACTTTTGTGTTAAAAAACATGATTCAACATGGTTTCACGTTGAATTATCTATTGCAAAAAGCATTCAGAATCTTGGTTTTCTTGGCAAATTTTTGGCAATTTTAACATTTCATACTTGTCAAAAGAATGTTAGCTGCTATAATAATGACAGAAATTGTAAAAATCACCGCATGGATGTCTTTGCCTGTATGGGGTTGCTAGGGCGCACACCACTTCACCTGGCCGTCTTGTCCCATGGAGGTCAACTGTGCATCGAGAACAGCAAAGGCCAGCCGCCCACGTACGAGACGATTAACAGCTACAGAGCGGTCAAACTGCTGGCCACCACTACCAATGCCCAGTTGAGCTTGCAGGATCGGGTGGGAGAGACTGCCTTGCACTACGCTGCCCAACATTACAAGGTCGACCTTGTTGAGGTATGCACATGGCTCGTGTTTGCAGTGTTCAATGCCAGTGGGGATGCAGCCACGTCAGTTTACTTGGGCTGTCTAGCTTTATTGAAAATGCAGTACTTTATTTCCTAGGTGAGAGACATGGCGGCATGTTTTGCTGGAAAACCTTGCTTGTAATCTAAAAGCAGCTTTTTCTTAAAGGGACACTAAACGCAAATATCAAGGACATGTTGATTGCTGAAGTAGCGGCCCAGAAACCTATTAGTGCTGCTTTTGTGCCAAGGAAGTGCTTATTTTGAAATAAAATCACGTTTTAGTGGTTTGCATCGCGTTAGCAGACTTCGAATTACCCGCCTCAAAGTGGGAACACTCGCATCACTGTTGCCGTGCATAATGTTGCACGGCTTTACTGTGCAGCTACTGACACTAGTAGCAGCAGAGCGAAAGTAGCGGGAACCACAGGAGCAACAACGGCCATTGAACAATTTCCGGCCATGGCCTCTAAGATGGCAAGTGTGCTTGGTTCAACTGGGCCCTGCTAGATGGCTCGACCTGTCCAGTTTAACCAGACAAAAATTTAACTTTTGAACCACTCGCGCCATTCCTCTTAGTAACGCCCGGTGGTTCGTTATCTTTTTATGAATCAAACGGAAATGAACAAGTAGCATTTTATTACATCTATTGATGAAAGGTTCCTTATTTAGTGCAGCTAGTTTGATTACTAGTTAATAATTGTAGGTGGTAACTCTGATGTCATCGGGATCATTTTGCGAATATCCTACTCGTGGCGCATATGTTCTTATGCCTTAATTACTTTAATTTCTTGGTAATTGGGCAATGCTACTTATAATATTGTCATTTTAGAAATCATACATTGAGCTTTCACTCTGACATAAATTGTTACTTGCCTGTAATGTTCCTCTAAAGGGACCTTGCAACACTTTACATAATCACTGAATGGCTTCATTAAAGGAGTCTATTGCCTCAAGAATTAACTGCCGCAAAAGTTTTTAGAAGAGGTCGAGTACAAGCAAAGGTCGACGTTTATCGCAAGGTCTAATGGCTTTCTCTCTTTCCTCATCCCAACAAGCACGCTGGAAGCAAAGCAGGGAGAGATGGCAAGGGGGGAAGAAATTGTCTTGTCCGCAGAATAACCTTGAGCACCCCCTTTTTTTTCTCCTTCGAATGCGCAGTCGAGTTTCAGTGTGATGCCGAGCACGTACTTCGGCATATGGCAGCGTCTTGTGGCAGTCATGGTAACTATGCAGCCCATGATGTTCAAATCGGCCATTGACCTGAAATTTGGGTACATGGTATCATTTGTAGACGGAGAAGGGAACAATTCCCAGCTCACTCCAAGAATTGTAAATTCCAGGCTGCATGCTGCGCTATATTTGGCACGCATGTTCTTAGGAGCCTTGACAATCGATCGGCTGTGTTTTCTTGCCATGCAGAAGAAATGTTGCAAGGCCTCCTTAATAGGAAGCTGAAGTGGCTTAAGAATTTAGTAAAACTTTGTGGTTATTAAGGACCGACATCCTTGTCAACAAAGTAATTTTTTTTACACTTGTTGCAGTAGTTACTTTGACCCTTCAAGGGTCGATTTTTTTCTGCAGAATGTGTCCCAAAAATGTGCATTTTTTTAATTGCTGAATATAAATTCTTCAGACAAATTGTGGGGTATCACGATACTCAGAATCGGAGATAGAAGAAGCTGTTTACAGAAAACTATGACCACATACGAGCTTTCCGTACTCACTCGCTTCGAGCTTGCCTACAATCCACGTGCTCTAAGCCTTGCTCTCCCCAGGATGCAGACCACGTGGCTATACCAACAACTAAACAAAAGAATGGCCCCTTCTTTTCTCATTTCAGAAATATGTATTTATGATAAATATTATGATGGAGAGAGGTTGCAACAATTTTCTGCTAGAAGATGGGAAAACCTGTCGGTATGTTGGTGTCTTTTACAGCTTCTGCTGCTCAATGTGGACAGCCCCAGCAGACTGGTTTCCATTGCCAACCATGCGGGTGACACAGCGCTGCACATGGCTTGCCGGTCCGCTGGCCAAAAGGTAGAGCGGCTGGTGCGCCTTTTGGTGCACCATGGGGCACCAGTAGAGGCACTGAACAACGAAGGGATGCGCCCGATTGACCTGCTGCCCCTTGACCTGCAGTTGGAGGTATGCTAGTGAACTGTTATAATAAAGGCTGTGCTTTGAAATTAATATATTGTAGAGATAGGCGATAGGTAAATTTGAGGTACGAAGTGAACAGTGATTTGGTCATACAATTTGAAAAGAACGAGTTGGAATAACATACAGTCGACTCCCGTTAATACGAAGTTCACGGGAACCGCAAAAAACTTCGAATTAAACGAACTTCAAATTAAGCAAAAAGCACTAAAAACGGCACTTTTATTAGTTTAAAAGCGCGACAGTTTTGAGGAAAAATAGTCTGTCATCTTCTTCTGCTTGCCGAATCTGGCTGCGGCTAGCAAGTTTTGTAAGGAATACACGTGTCGAAGTGCTTCTTCGGCGTTGTGTTCTCCAACAAAAAACCGCTGCGCAAGAGCAAGACCCGCAGCTACATCGGCAGCCCTCGGTGGTGGCTCATTTCCGATGTCGTCGTCATCATCGTCATTTTCAGGAATGCAGTCATGGGGCCGAACCATCTGCACGATTTCGCTGTCCGTTAGTGGACCACATGTTTCGACGTTGCTGTCCACAGCGACATACTCGTCAAAACGGACGTCACCGAGAGCGGCGCGAAAGCTACCGTCGTCGAGCTCATTTGTTTGCACTTCCACTGGCGCACAAGGAGAAGCATCCCCCGAGTTTTCCATGAAACCACAGGCCCGGAAACAATTGGCGATGGTTTCTTCTTTCACGCGGGTCCAAGCTCGCGCTAGCATGTTGATGGCACTAAGCAAACTCGCCTCGTATTGCGACGAGTTGTCCATGCACAAAAGCATGCGCTCGACGAGATGCTGCCTATACAATACCTTCACATTTTTTATTATGCCCTGGTCCATGGGCTGCAACACGGACGTCGTGTTTGCAGGCAGGTACACAAGACGGATGGCACTCAAGGCAGGTACGTTCATGCGGGCACTACATTGGTCCACAAGGAACAACACCTTACGGCTTGATTGCGCGAACTTGCGGTCGAGTTTGGTGATCCAGTCCTTGAATATATCGGATGTCATCCACGCCTTTCTGTTCGAGGCATAATCCACAGGAAGCGTCTTCACGCCTTTAAAGCACCTAGGCTTGGCAGCCTTCCCGATCACAAGCAGGCGACACCGTTCTGTGCCAGTCATGTTCGCCGCGACTAGCACTGACACTCTCTCTTTGCTTCTTTTGCCTCCAGAACAGTCGTCGTCTTTAAATGTCAGGGTCTTCTCCGGTAGTAGCCGATAAAAAAGCACAGTCTCGTCTGCATTAAAAATGTCTGCCGGCTGGTATTCTTCGAGGTACTCGCGAAGCTTGCCCGCTTTCCATGTCAGGCACATTTCCTCATCGACTGACGCCTTCTCCCCACACACGCTTTTAAAAATCAAGTCGTGGCGATGTTTGAAACGCCTAAGCCACCCATCCGAAGCAGCGAAGTCGTTGATGCCCAACATTTCAGCAAGCGATGACGCTTTTGCCGTGACGACTTCACCACTGAGAGGAAGTTTGTTGTTTCGTGCCTCTCTGATCCAAATCAGCAGTGCTTCCTCCAACTCGGGGTAGGCGCCGGTGCGCATCCGCGATGTCTTGAATTTTTCACTTTCAAACGCATCCAATATTGAGCGCTTATTCTTTATGAAAGTCGACAGCGTGTTAGGCTTAATGCCGTACTTTCTTGCAATGTCTTGTTTGGCGGTGCCTCCCTGGTCAACTTCCTTCAAGACTTCGACTTTCGTCGCTAGGTCTAGCGTTCGGTAAGGGCCATGAGTTGCCATTATCAAACGTACGTCGCCACCACAACACTCAAAATCAGAAGAGCGGAAACACGTGTGGAATCAACCCAGCGCGCGGGTGACGCGGTGACACACTCGAGTCTCGACAAAAGTCAACTAAAGAGTCAGTCGATGCCGCCGATGCGATTCGCCAGCGTTAAAAAGATTGCCGCTTCAAGAATATGTGGCGCTGCGGACAGTAGTGATGGCGAAGACACCAGCGCGGTCCGGCAGATGTTTTGGCATATGAAAAGTTCCCCATTTTACTGTAAAATTACGGTCGCGACGAGACTGTCGATTGAAAAAACTTCTAATTAACCAATATTATGGGTTTTTAACTTCGAATTATCGAGCATTTTTTTCCATACGATTGCATGCAAAACTGATGGGACCACTTGCTCATTTCTAATTAACCGAAACTTCCAATTAAGCGACTTTGAATTACCGAGAGTCGACTGTATCACATAAAATTTAAAAAAAATGTTAATTTTGTTCATGGCCCAACTAACTTGCACAATACCTTAGGAATTAGTGTAAGGTTTGTGCAAATATCACTTTTGTTATAAGCGAAGTGAAATCAAATTTGAATAGTGCTAGTACCAGTATTTGAATAGTAGTTGTGTGCTAGCTGTAAGTCATAAAACACGTTTAATATTTGCTATATTCAGTCTGTATGTAACACATTTCAGTAGTATGAAAATAAATTAATTGGGTTGCAGGTAATATGTGCATTTAACCTTGAAGTATGGCTTCATGGCAGTGTGGGTCTTTTTTGAATAGACTGTTTCACTGCATAACAGCCTCTTGCTTCAGTGAAACCTCTTTTTCAGAGGAGTTCCGTATTTTGAAAATGTGAAAACAATTTGTTACTTTCAAATAGCTGAAGATCTCAAAAATTTTAATTTGACATCAAAGCGTATTTGAATACTGAAATACTCGCTCAAACATTCGAAGCGCTCAAGTAGATTGGTAGTACCATAACTTTGAAAAAACGACACACAATATACACCAAAAAGCTCTAATATTTTCTCCAGTTCCAGCATAATGTGAAAATGTCCTATGTAAAGCAATATACACCAAAAAGCTCTAATATTTTCTCCAGTTTCAGCATAATGTGAAAATGTCCTATGTCATAGAGAAAATGTCCTACAGCTTGTGGACAACAGCATCAAGTGTTTCAGCATCTGTAGGGAAACGTTCATTGAAAATAGATGCAGGGGTCCACTTTTTGTGTATGGCATAGAGTGTCAATGCCTCAACTCCTGACGCTATTTTAAAACGGTGGTGTCGTTCCTAAATGTGATTGAAGTAGACGCCACAATTAAGAGCAGATTAGGCAATGGCTGCTCAGTGGTGAATCATAAATTTGTGCACAAGGAGAAGCGGCAGTGTTTTTTGACCAGGTAATAATTTTGGAACTAATTGTGCAACTGCCTAAATTTTATGAAAGTTTGGATCATACTCCCACTTCAGTCCCACTGCTTTAGTAGCTGTTTCTTCCCGAGTTATCAAAGCTTTCTTTACTGCAGGAAGGTGTAACTGGATACACAAAACCGAATACAAAAGCCTGTAGCAAAGCCACCGTGAAATTTCCGCGCTATCTCGCAACGGTGCCATGTATTTTCAGGCTGCATATTAGGTTGCATTCGCTTGTACAGAAAGACAATTTTGCACTGTAAAACCATTCAGCCTAGCAAGATTTCCAGAGTGCTCCTTCAAAAGAGGGAAAGCACATGGGGGAAAAATCGATTTCATGTCATCGCACTGATGTCAACAAGAAAAGATTGTCCACTATTTTTGCCTTATGAATCAATCATTGCAATTTACTGAATAAAAATGTACTTCCCAAAGAACACTAAATGTTATTTGTTAAGCGCTAAAGTAATATTCTGTGATTCAGAGCTGTGGCCCCTACACTGGCATAACCTTTATGCAAGTGAGATAGATTGTTGGCTAAAATTTTAGTAACTTCTTGAAAAGTGCATGTTGAAGCTCCAGGAAAGTTATAGTTTTTGTGAGAAACGTTTCTCACACTTCGTTCTGGTGCCGAAACCCGCCCGGTCGCCTGGCCGTTGACTTTTGACAATGGACAAACTCTGAGTACAGCGTGGCATCTACCGGACAGGCATCACCAAGGCAATGTCGACTCTCAACACCCTGCTGGCAGACTCGATGACCCCTGCTCACAGGCTCCAGGAGTTCATCCGCATCATTGTAGCAAACACGCCCACCTCATCACCTTTGACAAGGAGGTTCAAGCTGCACTACACGGTGAGGACCTCTAGGCAGACGTGAGCAACGCCAGCGAATACGAAGATTGGGTCATCTGCGCTAAAGAAAAGGTTCAACGCGCGACCGAGCCGCAGTCACCAACCCCGCCGTCATTTGTCGACTTCACAACCGCTTCACTCGGTGACCCCTTCGCAGGCACATCGCAGCCGGCTGCGACCTTGCCTTCGCCCGGCTTTCCGACTCTCGCTGTAGCGAAATGACTCGTCGCCCAGATGTGAAAGAGAGACGTCTGTTTATTGCCAATTCTAGCGGCGAACTGCTCAGACCATGTGCATGTGCCCTGATTCACCCTCTGCTTCCTCTTCTTCGATAGAGTGCGGCACGCTCCATAGTTCCTCCGTTATTGTTTTGCGACATCCTCCCAGGGGTCCCAAGATGAATCGCACGCGTCAAAGATGAAACTTCGCGGTAGCAATAATCCCTGATATAGATATGTGGGCGACTCGCTGGCATGTTTTTAGTTGGCCAACTGCAAGATGTTGGCAATAACGAGCCTTGCGTTTCGATACATGTTCTTTCGAGAGCCCCAAGGCGGAGGCATGGTGTCGTAGTGAGGTGTCTCGATCTGTCAGTAATAAATTTAACGGGATGAAGCATTTGAGCTTGTTGGTATCGCTGTTGCGACATCTTCGTGGTGTAATGCCAACTTTATTGCGTTAGCGAGATGCTTTATTCGGTTTGCCGGTGATTCTAGTTTCTAGTGTTGAGCCAGGCTTATGAGCCTGATGGGATTCCTCCAGCCGAACCATATATGTATCTCTTCCGCCGGACTGCGTATGGTGAAGGTGAGGCAAGTAGTCCAGAGAATCGCCCTGCGCCATGTTGCCCTTATCGTATACATCGTCCTCAAAGGAACTGTTGCGCTTTTTGCATTCCTTCTGCGGTCGAAACGTTCTTAAGTGGGCTTTCGCAGTTGATAAACAGCATGTAATTTCTTGCACGCCGCTCTCCTTGCTTCCGGCAGCGTCTGAGCATCGGGGTAATTGATTTGCGGCTGTCGTACACCTTCACATACTTGAGACCGACCACTATTAGATACATAATAATCCTGGCATACTTGAGAGCGGTATACTCGACGTGACGAATGTCGAAGGCGCGACCGTGACCGGTCTGGAACAAGTCGCGTAAAGTCGGCGTTACCACACAGGGGCTGTTGATGACAAAAGCTTGTGCGTTCATGACGACTGTCGACTCGCTGGCCTGGCATATCAGATTGTTCCATGGTTCTGCCGCTGGCCACGGCTTCATCAAGTTGATGCCACTTATTTCCCTGCTCGAATGCAGATTGGAAGTGATGCTTCTCAAAGGTTCGAGAATGCATTCCATCGATTCCGATAGCATTGAAAGGTGACAGTGATGATACGTCGATGTTCGTAGCAGAACCGTGACTCACGGCAAACAGCGCGCTAGATGGGGCGCTTAAGTTGGACTTCATGGGGCCTTGCTCCATCCATCCAAAAGTAGTTTTGATCGCAGTTGTACCTCTGCTGAAGCGATCGATTTTCCCAGTGGCAACTTGCCAATAAGCGTCGGATCCGATGAGGACACTTATCTCTTCGGGTCGCCATGCATTTCGTTGACGGCTGTCAGCTGCGTTGTACCCCCGTTCATCAAGCCAGTGCGAAATGTTGGGGTCGAGCGGTGGGCTTGTGACGGTGCATATTTCCGGAATCGTTGATGCTTCCACGGTTACTGCGGAGTCGTCGAACTGGCTGCGCAGTCGCACGCTCACACGCTCTGTGTAGATTTGTCTTGATGAACTTGGTTCGCCGAACGTGACGAGAGACAGCTGTTTTTTTCCCGCGACGGAGCACTGAAGAATCCTTGACAGGTCTTCATGAATGTATGACCGCTGACTGCCACTATCCAACAGTAATCGCACAAGGAGTCATTGGCCTCCGAACTCTGCCCAAATTCGGCCTGTCTGCAATAACACACGAGTAGATTCGGTGTGACTGTCTTGGGCGGCCACGACAGTTCGCACGACACCTGACGGGGTTTTATGAGACGTGGGTGACTTATTCTTTGGTCGTGAAAGTCCCGCTGGCTTGGATAACTCGCAGAGAATCGTCAGGTGGCTCCGCCGACAGCTACCACACTTGAGGCCGATAGAATTTCGGCACAATCTGGCGATGTGATTGCGTGTTTCGCAGCGAAAGCAACAATTGGTATATGGCAGCCTTGCTCGCTTCTCCTCAGCTGATAGGTTGGCGTTGCAGACAGCGATAGCATGATCGTTGGTTTGACAGAGTGGGCATGGCGGTCTGACGGGCAATGTAGATCCGGTTAGTGCTGACACTGATGGTATGCGTTCCACGGCATGCACTTTTTCAGATATCTGGGTCCTGGGTTCATCTTGCGATGCACGACGAGACTGTAGCCAGCCCTCTTCCCGTATTTCCACTTGAATGCGGAGAAACGTTAGTAACCCCACGGCTAGTCGCGTACATAATGGCAAGATCCTCTGGCAGACATCGCATCAGGACACTGTTTAAGATTAGGGCGTACTCGTCAAGCGCAACTCTGAGGCCTTCCAATACAGTAACATGGAACTGCACACTATCGTGCAGCAGACAAAGCTTTGAGAACTCTGACAAGCTTTTCACAGGGCTTAGCGCAAGTAGATGATCAACAGGCTCGTTCAAAAGCAAATCCTGGCGTCCAAAACGATCCGTGAGAGTCTTGATTGCAAAGTCGTAATTTCGCTCCGCAAGACGAATGCCTTCCACAGCTTGCTTCGCGCTTTCAGTCAAGTAGGTGAGGAGGTACTTGAATTTTTCGATGCGTGGCAGCTCGGTGTTCTTGTGGATGGTAGCGTCGAAATGGTCCCAAAAAGACTGCCATTCACGGAGACTACCATCAAAAGTCGCTATCTGTCGCTTCGGTAGTTGAACTGAACGCTGACGGTGCTCTCTCACCTGGCCTGCTGCGTCAGCGAAGTTCAGAGACGCGAGGTAGCTTAGCCTGGGATCAGTTGCTTGAGCCTGCGTTCTGGCCGTCCTCTCACGCTCGTGAAGCCAGAACTTGGCGCTTGGTACCGCGCAGAGAATTTTCTCGTTGTATTCTTGCGCCGTTCCTACTTCGTTGTCTAGGACTTCTTCATCTGTAGTCACAAGGATTATGTCGTCGAGCTTCGATAGTACTGCCTCCTTGTCTTTGAAATAAACCATGTGACCATTTATCTGAGAGGCGTCAGGATCCGGTTGCTGCAGAAGGTCTGTTAGTAGTTCCAGGGCCCGGGTGACACCAGATCTGATTGAGCCGCGCTTCTTCCAAAGGTGGTCAGAGTTCGCCATGGCCGTAACGTGAAAGGAAGTCTCTCGAGCGGCAGTCCCGTGTTTTACGGCACCAAAATGTACCGAAATTACTCGTCGCCCAGATGTGAAAGGGTCACGCCCGTTTATTGTCAATTCTAGCGGCGAACCGCTCAGAACACGTGCGCGTGCCCAGATTCACCCTTTGCTTCCTCTTCTTCGATAGAGTGCGGCACGCTCCATAGTCCCTTCGTTATTATTTTGCAACACCCACGACGCCGTCTCGCCTCGCACTGCCCAAGCTGCACATCCCGGGCTTCGGCACCAGAACGAAGTGTGAGAAACGGAGGGAAACCGGACTCGATCGTCTGGCTACATCGAAGGTGAAGGGAACAACTCAGCGAGCCAGCGCCCTTGGTTCGTGCCCGCTGCCCTTCTTTCTCCTTTATTTGCAACAGTTTTACCCAAGTGGCTTGTGTCTAATTGAGCAACACTGCAAGGAGCGATTCCCACATTAAAAATGCCAGAATGCTATCACACAAGCTGTAAAAACTTCAGTGTCAGTGATGTCCAAAGTACACTCGATGGTAACGCGGTGCAGACTTAAGTATACAACTTTGCTTATGGAAAATGTAAAAAGTCACTGCTGTGTTGCGAGTGTTTTGTGCAAGCATAGTTTGAGCATGCTTACCATTAACAAAACCACCACAGCAGTTTAGCACCTAAAGGGGTTGCACTGCTAAACTGCGATTCCCGGCCACAGCTGGCACACTTCTATGTCGGTGAAATGCAGAGAACAACCGGTTTTTAAAATTTAGATGCACATTAAAGAACCATACCTGGTTGAAGTGAATCTTCATGACGTTGTTATTAGAAGGCCCTATGGCATGGTTTATAAATATATTAGTTTCGGCATGTAAAATCCTAGCAGTCACTATTATTAGCATTGAGTAAGCACCAAACAGGATTTGGAGCGGTTACGATACATGTTGATAGTGATTCGAGAATGGCCATATCTGTTCTTTATTTAGGTGGGCTTGCTTCTGGATATCTGAAGAGGGAAAAGCTCAGCTGGCTGTGCTGCAAGAGCCAGTTATCTCTTCTATCTCCCCCTGCTTACAACTGTGGGCCCTACCAGACTGCACCTTGAGGCGAAACATTTGCTCTTGCAATTGACTCTGGTTCGACGGAGAAGACTCGATTTTTGACCTCGTTTGATGGAACATTTACCGGTGCCTAAAACTCGTGCTTTGGAAGGGACACCCGCTACCAATCATTACAAAGGTAGGATTCAGAGTGCAGGAAACATTTGCATTTCTGATGAGCTTAGTCAGAGTCACCGGTGCCTACAGCCACCTGAGCTGATATTTTCCTTTCAAAGAAGCATCATGCTACTTAGGAAAGGTTGCGGCACTCACCAACTCATTGGCAGAGCGCAACCAAGATTTCTTGCTCTTTCAGAAGGCTGCCGATGATTTCAAAGAGGTTCTGCGATTCTAGACAGAGATAATTTTCAGAAATTTAGAAGTTGAAAGGAGAACCTGTAGAAGCTCGCTTCTAGCACAGCGGGTATGTGCCTTTTTGAAAAGCACTCGCCGGTCTCCCTCAACAACGGGCTGTTGCTTAAAGGGGGCGTGTGTCAGGCAGTTGCATTGACTGAACATCGCAAACACATGTGTGGACCTGATGAGACATCGTACAAAGGAAACTTTTCCGCCATTCACCTTCTGCCGCTAAATTAGGTGCCATTTCTTTTTGTTGTTGTTGTTGAAGTGACAGTGCTGCATCTCGAATACGTTGGCACTGCATTTGTGTCATTTTTTGTTATTATCATTGCTCAAGTTTTTCTCGTGTCGTCTGTTAAGTAGTGCAGTTGCCTTTTTATAGGGATGGCATATGAGCCATTTTTATTTTACTGCTGTTCATAAAGATATGTCTGCTCAAAACTTTTTTCTCGTTTACCTCGGCGGTGAGATTTTTAGTTTTAGATACAGCGGACCAAGCATAAGCTCACCGTTATCAATTGTATGTGTCCTAATGATGTACTGGTAGCATTGCTGAGCTTACCACTTATCATTGGTCTTTAGCATGGCCAGCGCGTCCTATATATTTTCAGTGCCCGGGCGAAGGCGTGGATTTCATTGGGAGGCGGCCATGGATGCTAGTGCGGCGTTTCGCCACCAGGTGCCGCGACAGGAGTAGAGATGCCGCCGCGCCGTCTCTCGCGCAAACGGATGCCGCGGCTGCATTCGAAGCTGCTATACGGCTCGGTTTTTGGCTGTATTCACATTGTTGAGATGTAATTGAAACTTGGAAACCAGAATCGTGAAGCACTTGTTGTTTTGGCCACCTAGCTCATTTCAAAGGCTTGAGTCGTTCGCGACTACTTGATCGAGGCGCTCGCGGGTCGTATGCTAGGCCGATACCAGACAGCTCATGCAAGCGATCCGCAGATCATTTTGTCACCGCGGCGTTCGCTTGACTGAGAGTTGCTTTTTTGACTAACTGAAAGTCTATTTTTGAGAGAAGCCTGTGCCAGAAGCTAACCTTGATAGCTTGAGTGCCTAATGTTCCCCGATGCTTGCTACTCTCTAGTGGCATAGCACATTATGCGCAAGCCTGAAGTTCATGCACTAAATAGCACTAAATTCCACTAGACTGCTTTCAGCGATATAGGTCATCATCCGTTTCTTTCATAAAGCATGAGATGTGTTGTCACTGAGAAAAAGCAAGTGTCAGAAAATGAGGAACTATAATAGGTGATTTCACCATTTAAGAGCTTAAACAATAAAATCATCGTGAAATAAATAAGAACAGCTTTGTACGCGGAGCCATTTCTGCGATCATGGCCTATGCTTTGATTAGGCGCTGTTAAAGTCTGAAGTCTAATGCCTACTCTCAACTTGAGCCAAGGTGAGAAGCATGAAAAATGTGGCCTGTGGTCAGTTGCTTGAGGTTCTGTGTATTCGTAAACGGATTGTTGTAGTATTAATATCCGGCTGCTTAGCTCTGTTTATTTCTTCTTGCCTCTGGCATCTTAATTTGGTAGCGAGCAGAGTAGAAGCCAAATGGCTGTGTGGTGCTCATGGGCTACCATTCAGATTCGGGGCGTAATGCTAGCGTTGCACTCGCAGTGATCGCGAGGAAGCGTTGTTACTGATAGACTCATTTGTTGACTGTTTAGTCCACTCCCCCCGCTTAGTGATTCCCGTTTAGTGATTCCAATTGCCATGTTGTCAAATGTGATGGGTAGTCTTCAGCTGCCACTACTTATAACGTATAAAGTATTCGGTTTGTTAATGACGGCTACGTATTAGAGTGTAGTACAAGTATTTATTAGGAGACCAATCGTTCTGCCTGATTACTGCAAGCACGCTCCCCCGAACACTAGCGAAAGCTGCAATTTCATGAAGCTACAGCCGTGCAGTGAGTGCATTAAGGCGATAGCTTTAAATGCCTCATGAAAACTGAAAATTGATCGCCGGCGACGTCCGGCGTCTTTTTGCATCAGCGGCGTGAGCACGAGTGGTACAAAAAATATTAACTACATGAGAACGTCATCATATGATCTTACATATCATAAATGTTGTGACGCGTGGGAAGGTCACATAACTTGACCGCATCATATAACATCTTCGCTTGGTTGAAATGGGCGGATCATGAGGGCAGTGCATAACTAGGTGAGGGGCCGAAAGCTAGCTTTGTCTCCAATCCTTGAGGCAGTAATAAAACCACGTTGAGCATAGAAATATCCCGAAGGGAAGTAGGAAACATTCGGTGCATTGAATCGAACGAAAACGAGAATAGTTTTTGCATTTGTCGTCTCAAATTTCCATGGAAATCTTGGTGGAGTCCGTTGAAAAACTTGATTATCTCCAGATTCCGGTGCGTGTTCCATCATTAAATTTTTATTTACACAGAGCTGGTCTGACACTCTCCCCTCTTTGTCCGTTCTGCAAAGAATCGGAAACTATTGAACATTATTTTGTCTCATGTCATAACTATGCAGTAATTAGGAAAATACTTCTGGCTATTTTGTTTGCGAAGCTAGGTATAACCACAGAAACTGTTCTAAATTTTGCCTCCATTTTCGGAAATCGCCACGGAGATTTATTTGATGCGGTGTGTGATTTCATTGAAGACACTAAACGTATTTTAACATAAAGCCCACTTGAACAAATACTCAAAAAAAAAGAGCAAGGAAGTAATTTTCGAAATGTGAATAAATATGAGACATACCATATTTACTCGATTCTACCGCGCCTTCGATTGTAACGCGCACCCGGTTTTTACGACAGAAAAAAAAAGTAAGACATCGATTGCAACACGCACCCATTTTTCTCGTTGGCTCGTACGATCACATCATTCGGGAAAACGACTCCTTTCGGGATCGTCTACTGTTTAAATATGAGGTATGGGAGAAGCTTGTGCCTATCTGACGTGCAACGGAGCATTGCCGTCACTAGAGTGTACTAGAATAGTCTGAGTGGGATGAACGGAGCGCTCTTTCTGAGGCGGCGTTCGTTGATTGAATAGGGGGCGCTGCGGGCGAGGTGGATTGGTCGCGATCAAGCGTGCCAACGCGCATCGGCCACGCGTTCTCGCATTTCGCTCTATTTTTTACTATTTACAGCATCTACATACAGACACGAGGGTAGAAGAAAACAAGTAAAAATAAATTCGAATTATCTTACAAGGCTTTCCAACGAATGCGTGCTGTGTATTTTCTGTGTTTCCTTTAGAATACGGACAGCGATGCGTCAATGATACCAGCCGACTGATTGGGTCACATTTCTCTAAGAAATGGATCACCTTCGTGTCGTGGCAGCCACTGCAGTTCAGAAGTGAAGGCAGTGTCAATGCGCTACAACTTGTTCAATGTAAATTTGCAGTGGCCGTCGTCAACCGGTCTGAACGTTCGAGAGTGATCGCTGCCGTTGACGTACTTTTGCACTTTTTGTACACCCCTCAAATCTGTCGTAATGCTTCAGTATCCTCTTTCATTATCACAATTACAATATTTTGAGCATGCTCCGACCACTCGCAAAATTACTGAGATATTCCGTGAGTGCACTACACAGAAATAAATTACCAGTGCTAACACTTCAAACAATTTAGTGCTTTTAACCAGGGTTTGAAAAAAATATGTGGAGCTTAAATGTTATAATAAATGTTATGGTTAGGTTACCAAGGTAGGGACGAGCGGGGATTGAGAGTGAATACCTGAGAGAAGTGCTTAGAATTGAAGGCTGAAAACAAGGGTGTCTAAGATTGCTTAACATGCATCATTACGAGAAAATGAGTAAGGGTCCAGATTTGCAGCAGAAAGGCCCACTTTACTATAGATTGGCTCTGGGCAAAGTCTACAAAATTTTCGACCATTCGTGTCAACAGAACAAGCAACTGCAGGTGAATCTGTTTATTCACAACAGCCAAATGTTATGCTACTCAGAAATTGATGCTATGACTATTACTGTGATATCATGCGCACCTGCACACTTTCAAAAGCTGTGCCATTTTTTGTCTTTCTTGTTTTGCCCTGTTTACACCCTTTATTAGGAAGTGCAGACGAGTGACTATGTAGAAGCGCACAATCTTTGCTTTCACTTCGGCTTCATGCGCAGCGCAGCCAATAATTTTGTCCTTGTTCATCACAAGTGACAGAACGTCCAAAATGCTATCGACATGCATGCAGGCGGTTCATGTTAAAGCAGCCCGTGAAGATGGTCTCTAGGTAGTTGACAAATTCAAACAGCTCTTTTGATGGATAGAGCAATCAACCTTGGTCGCAAACACTTGTAAGTGCAGACTGTGTATTTGCTCTGCCTTCTGACGCAGGAAGAATCGGGAGGGTTCGGCACGTATCACAGCCAGTCTTCACACACTTCTAGGCAGCATAGCCTGCCATGTGGTAAACCAAACGAGAGTTGCTGTTTTTTGCACGAGGCTGTGATGCTCAATGGGGAAAGTCGGCTCCTGGCCAGCAGCATCGTTCAAACTGTCGAGGTCGCCTAGTGCCATGTGCTTTTCAATTGTTTCTTGCAAGCTTGCTTGTTGTAGTTGTGCATCCCCAGTGTCCAAAAGTGCAGTCAACCCCACTGGCTCCACACTGCTACCACTCACTGGTCTTGCCAAATTATAAGAGCTGAGGCAATTGACCGTAATCGGAAACTGCTCTGGTGTCGGATGATCACTGCAGCCTGATGACTGCCGCACAATCCCGAACAAGTTTTCCACCGGATCTTGGCTTAGCTTTGCAGTCATCAGGTACTGGTACTGAAGCTCCTTTGTGACATACTGCAATAATGACAGTAAACTAGACAGTGTCACCCGGAAGCCAACAGCTGTTGATTTGCTGATAAATCCAACACCGTTGACAGCGTGCTTCTCCCAGTTTGTGATGTACTTGAAGAAGTTTGACAATGCAGCAGCTCCATTTGAGTTGGGCCACAGTGCTTCGGATTTGAATCGAGGCGTCATGACCTCAATCAGTTCATTCATCATTCTGAAACAAATAAACCACATAAAGCAGCATGAGATTATCATCAGTTTCGAGCTCAAATATTTCGGAGCGTTGGGCAAGAGTGTAGGCACTGCGTCTAGTGCCAGCGCGGGTACACCGCGGGCGATCCTCACTTCTTTGCCGTCAATGATGTGGATGTAGTCACGCAGTATGTAGCGGTCCTCGAATTAGAGCTCACACACTGCACAGTATTCCTCGAGGGCTTTGTCGCTGCGATGGAGGTTCCTTTCCCAGACGTTTCTCCTATTTTCATCCTTTGGAACGCTGAAAAGCGACAGCTTCCTTTCTGCTTTGACGCCGGCATAGCCTGTGTGGCATCCTGGTGCGTAGCAATGGCGAAGCCTAGCTTTAGTCATGCCGAAGTCATTGGCACTCACTGATTTGAACACTCAAGGCTCCTAATATGGTTGACTGGGCGAGTTAGTGATACATGACTTGTTTTTTCTGTCCGTGTCTGAGTAGTGCGCTCTCATTTCGAAACAGTGAAGGCTCCCACCACAGCACAGTAGCACACAGATACACATAGCAGGAGCGCTCATGCACACATTTGGAGCTGCTTGAAACACATGCAACACGCGCGAACACCAATTCACTGCGTCCGCAGCGCCGCCACGCGAACTGTCAACGAACCGCGCTTCGCTGCAATGCAAGTGCAGAGCCGGCTGCTCATCCCACTCAGAGCTTCTTGTACACTCTACCGTCCCTATAGTTTTACCGTGGCCCGATGTCAGCACGCGAACTTGCTTCGCCCCCTTCTTCTCGACGGTTGTGGTGACAGGCGTGTCGAAGTAAAGAGGCGTCTGATCGGCATTCTTTATTTGCCCAAGCAGGTAGCCGTTGTTGTGCTGCAAGTTTAGGACGAATCTCTGAAAACTGTGAAGCATTTCTTCGAACTCCTCCGGCAACTTTTGGCATATGCCCGTTCACCTTCGGAGGGAAAAGCCTTTCCTCTTCATAAAGTTAGTTAGCCAGCATCTGCTCGCTTTAAACTGGCTTCGCACTAGCCCTTTTTCTAAGGCTAACTGCATAGCCTGCACTAGGAGTAGTTCTGTCGTCACGGGCCGCTGTGCCGTTCACTGCTCAATCACATACTCACCGAGCAGCTCTTCAATTTGCGGAAACCGACCCTGCTGTGGTCCACTGAAGCCTTTGCGTGAAACTTTGCTGTCGACAATATTCTGCTTTTGTGTCCGCCAGTCCCGCACACACGTTTCAGGAACTCTGAACTACCGCGATGCGGCCCGATTTCTGTCAGTTTCGACACACGCGATGACTTTTCTTTTAAAAGCGGAATCGTGGTACACTCGTCGAGTTTTTGGAGTCAGCCCTTCCATGCCGTCGATGCTAATGCTCACAAGATGACGAACTCCTCAGCACACGTACGAAGTGCCGCACATGGGAAACACATAGGCAGAAATGACCGACACGCCATGCCGACGCACGTAGGGGGCGGCCATTTTGGAAATGCTGATGGCAATAGAATGACTGTATTCATTTTTTTTTTTTCGTACTCGATTCTAACGCGCATGCGATTTTTGAACTCCCTTAACCGGAAAAAAGGTGCGCGTTAGATTGGAGTAATTATGGTACATACCATATTATTCGGGTTTGGCCTACTCGGTTATCTGGTCAGCTCCCAAAGTCAAGGTATAGTAATCATATTAGTGATTATTTTATCGTTTTTTTTCTCACTCTCGGGATCTTTGTTTTTTTATAATGTCTTTCTATGTCTTTTATTTTTTTCTTTTTTTGTAAGCAATAGTGCAGTTACCATTTACAAGATACTATATATTTTCTGTATATTTTGTAACAAACAAGCAAACAAGTCATCTTAGGTGAATCCATAAGGGGACTGGCGAGCTTCTTTTGTGTGTGTGACTAATCAGAAATGAAAAAAAATGCAATCTGTTTTTTTTTTGTCAGATATGCAGAGAGGTACACAAGAGTATTATATACTAAGGCATGCAAATAATGAGGTTTCGATAGCTTGAAAGAGAAAATAAAATGCGAATGCTATACAACTCGTATGCATATATCGAACTGGTAGCACGGTCTGACAGAGCCCAGTGAAAACAGCGCGCCGCTATTTTTATGTTACTTTTCATCCTTCCTCATCTGTGAGCCGTCTAGAAGCATGACTGCAAATAAACTCGCATGAAAACACGAATTTGCGAGCTTCCTAATACGCGAAGTTGTTCAGCGCCAGCATCTCTTAGTCTACTCGCGCAGCGCCACTGCGGCAGCTGCGAGCGGAGAAGGAGCGCGCGGATGACCGCCTGAAGAGAGCGTTTGTCCGGGCACTGAAAAAAATAGAGGAGGCACTGACTGGCGTGGCTGGCTGCTCAGCAGGTGGTTCCTGAAACATACCTTTCTTCACAACGCATGCTTGATGGCTTTGGTTTGCTTATGGTAAATGGCATTGCACTCTGTTGACTGTTATTGTTGCCATTATGCATTATATTGGGCTATTACTTCTCTTTGCAGTTGCATAAACCAGCATCTCATTTTTGGGTTTAGGTGCGAAACACAAATGCAAAAAAAACAGCAGTTTTATTAGTCACAAAATGCAGCCATGTTGATACCATATTCAGAGTGGGTCCTTCCGACATGACCATCGTGTATGTTCAAAAGAATTTTGATGCTTTGGCAGGATGTCTGTTGTGTAGATCTACTAGAAGAATGCCTATTAAATTGTTTGCTTGCTCTTAAATTACTATGTAGCTTGTTTGTGGTGTCAATTCTACAATGTGGAAACTTAATGTGTCATTGTGCATTGGCTTGCAAAAAGTTATCGTATACTGCTCATTTTCTTGTGAAGTGCTGTTACAAGGTGTTCTACATTGTTGAAGTGGAGACTTGAGTCTGATTCTGCAACTGTTTTTAGTGAAGTGGAATGGAAGCACTTCTCACGTTGGTGTGTTTAAAATCGTAAATTTAAGAGTTCAAAAGCTGGCATCGTGTACATCTTTGACGTATGTGTAATATTTGATTGTTAAACTGATTATACCGAGCAAAAAGAAGTCTTTTTCATTTGTTGATTGTAAATGCTATGAAAGAGATATGGCAAGATCGATTCGCATGAAAGGGGATGCCTGTGGCATGATCTTGTATTTTAACTGCGAAGTATGCACATTTGCATCTCTATATCCAAACCATGTCATGAAAAAGCGACTTGTAAGGCTCTACATTGTGTTTTGCATTGTGAATGTTCTATAAGCTATTTGATAATGTGGGAAAAGGCCTCATTTATGCTGTGTGTTTATACAATTCCATTGCATCCACAGGAGATGGTACACAAGTGTTATGAGAATTGATATGGCTGTTTATTGGATGTTAAACCCCTGCAATTACTATTTTTAAGTTTTAGGAGAATGAATTAAGCCTCAGCTCCTTGCTTTGAGTGTGTTACTGTGTACAAACGTGCTCATGTTATTAAAGCTGCAATATTTTGGCTGAGCTGCGGTTATCTGGAAACTAGGGAACAGAACAGTTTTTTTTATACTAGTGCTGTAAGGGGCAAGCGAAAGCCATTGTATATGTTGCAATGATTTTGAAAGCGGCATGTCGCAAGCTTATTGTCTTCTACATATATAAGTTACATCCACAGTATAGCCTTTGGGGTGTGTTGGTAGAAGGCTTGGATGGAAACAGGACCAAGCTGTTAAGAGATCTTTCATTTTCCTCGCTTCTTCTTCTTTGTCCAACTCATACACTGTGCAACAATATATATGCTTTTTAAGTTTTCTCTTTAGAACTGTACAACGCAGAGTGTAAAGAATGAGACAGTATTTTTTTGTTAGTTGGTGAAATTTAATTTTGCTTTACTTGTTGCTAACTTTAAATGTATGTTGCTTAGTTGGGCATTATTATTATGTTTAAAGAGTAGTGTCGAGGATGCTGGCATCATGGACTTCTATGATACTTAATTGTTGTTTGTTTGTGATGTTTTGTTGTTTGGAATAATGTGAGCTTTTTCTGTAGTGCCTATTTACCTTAAACTACATGCTTGCTATCGTTTGCTTCAAACTTTTGCACTTCACTGGTGCCTCGTTGTTGTCAGTAGTGTTAAAGGTTTTCATGTACCTGCAATTTCTTACATGCATTTGATGCTCCGTAATATGTGACCGTACCGAAGCTGATAATACCAATGGCATCCATTTTCATTGTTAAAAGTGCCTATGTTGTTCTGTACATTGTGAAGTTCCTGCTAGAAAGCAACGTATGAACATTCATTTTGACTGGATTGGTAGGCTATTACTTTGGTCTGGCTCTCCTCAAATTTTTTAATTTGTGAGAGAACATTACGGCACTTTGTTTTGTTTTTGTTTTTTTATGCAAGACATGACAGCAAGTGATGCTTCCTTTGTTCACGGTTCAGAAGTTATGATGGCAGCAGCTACTGGGTGACATCATGCCACAAGCTGGTGCCGCTGTGCCAAGGCGTTGTTGCAAAAACTATCAGGTACCTGCTACAACTACAGGCATTCGCACAGGAGGCCATTGTGAGAAGCACGTCATGGCTTCATTCTCATTTTTACAGTAATTGCAAAGCTTGTTTTCTTTTGCATCAGGGGGGATGGAGGGAGAATAGGTGATGCTTGCCCCTGTGGTCTTTGCGTGTGGTGTGTTTGTTAACCATTTGTGTTATGCCTTCTGCCACGAATTAAGCGTTAAGATTTCCAGGAAGCCCACATTCCCTCCGTTTTTTCGTTGTTGTTTTTTCCCCGGGCATTAAGATCTTGCTGCCACCATATTGGTGCTTATCCGGGAATGAAGAGGCACATTCAAAAATATAGTAGCGCTTTTGTTGTTACTTGAGTACATATCTCATTTGTGGTCTTATTGTAGTCTCATGTTTGCAATGATATCGATGTTTACATTTAAGTGGAACAGTACTTATGCTCAAGTGTTGATCCTGGTAAAGCATTGTTTTGATGTAACAGGGGAAGCAGATTCATGTTTTTATAATTGAGACTTGACCTCAAATAAATTTTTCGTTGTTGATATTATTGTACAGCATTATACATGCTCCAAAGCTATGTTTAATCAAGCAAAACCATACAAGAATGTATGTTTACAATAAAAAATGAAATTGAAGTATAATAAAAACATTCTGCTTCAATATGTCCTTCCATTTTCTGTAACCTACATGTGAAAAGCAGCTGAATATTCAGAATGGCTGCAGACACAAAAAGCAGTAGCATTGACACAATCATGGATGACCAAGTACCAAAATTGAAGACTGGTGTAATCATATTTTTCTGTCATGTAAGCATTTAGTAAAGAGCTGTTGATGTATTGCTTGTAAGGCACCAGCAGGTGGGTAATTCTGACAGCATTTCTTTAATTATTGAGTATTTGGAACAACTTCACAAACACTGTCACATTATTTATTGCTGAATTCGGCTTCAGGTCAGGACTCTTTGGTTAGTCTTGCGAAATAAGACTACTGGAAACATGGGCATTGGCAAGGTGGTGCAGAAGGGTCACCTGACCCCCTTCTCCCCTCCAATGCAACACGGGGTTTCATCCACCACCCCCTTCCTGCTAGGACAAAGTCCTGTGAACGTCCATGACTGGAGGTGTAACAATCTAAATAATCTTCCAGTGTGTTTTCGATGGAGGTGAAAAGGCTGTAGGCCCGTGTGCTCGGGTTTGGGGGCACATTAAAAAACCCCAGGTTGTCGAAATTTCCGGAGCCGGAAACGGCGTTTCTCATAATTGTATAGTGGTTTTGGTATGTTAAACCCCACATGTCAATCAATCGGACATCCAGTGCGTGTTGCGCCGGTCGATATATCGATATATATATATATATATAATTGTGAGCGCTGACTATTCACTTCATCATCTTCATCTGTATACCCAAATAACGGCTGTAATCATCATTATAATTAGATGTGCGGTCTGCGCTGCTTGTGGCTTGCGCGCCTGTGTTGAAGAATACAATGGTCGTTTCGTCGTACCGGACGTCGTCTCACAAGTGGTGGAGCGTGCTGTGATTCCGACGTCGTCGTGCTCTACCGGTCACCCCTGAAGTTCCTGTCTGGTCGACGACTGTGCTTGCCAACAGTGGTGGCGCAAAATGACCCACCCCCTGCCCCCTTCTTCGCGCCACCCACTCAGCCTGCTGGGCCTCACTATACCGTGAGTACACCACAACAAGACCCTCCGGTATTTCACGGCCTTCGCACAGATGAAGAAGAATGGCTGGATAATTACGACTGAACAAGCGCTTGTAATCATTGGGATGAGGCCGACAAACTGTGCTACGTCACCTTTTACCTCAAGGAGGTCGCTAAGACATGGTTCCACAACCATGAACGGGACTTTCCCGATTTGACTACATTCAAGGTGCAACTCCGGCAGATTTTCAGCACGTCTGCAGGATGCTCTGAAGCGGCCAAAGACCAAGTTTTAACGTGTCTAGCTAAGGCTGGTCTCCAGCTCAACACTAAGAAGTGTCGGTTTGCCAGTCGCAGCATCAAGTTTTTAGGTCACGTCAGTAAACATGGCATTGAGCCCAATCCTGACAAAGTTTCTGCGGTACTTCAATTTTCTACATCGACATACAAACACCTTCGCAGCTTCCTAGGCTTAGCATCCTACTTCCGCCGCTTTGTGCGTGAGTTCGCCACTATCGCCGCTCCTCTGCATAAACTTCTGACCACGAGCGCACCTTTTGTCTGGTCGGTCTGGCGAAACCGCTTTTCCCACACTCAAGCGATGCTTCACATCGCGGCCAGTGCTCCGCCATGTCACCCTGCGGCACCTACTGTTCAGCACACTGACGCCAGTGGATTTGGCACCAGTGCGGTCCTGCTTCAGCAGAATGACGTCTTCGAAGAACGAGTCGTGGCCAACGCTACCCGTACTCTTTCTCCTGCTGAGCGAAATTATAGCATAACCGAAAGAAAAGCGCCTTGCCATTGTGTGGTCTGTGCAAACATTTCGCTCCTACTTATACGGCCGGCCTTTCACTGTCGTGACTGACCATCATGCTCTGTGTTGGTTATCGACTTTCAAGAATTTGTCGAGACGCCTTGGCCGTTGGGTGCTACTCTTACAGGAGTATGACTACAGCGTCACATAGGTCAGGTCAACAACACCAAAATGCCGACGCTTTGTCGCGTTGCCCCTTCTCGCCAAGTTCTAAACTTTCACCTTCTAACTGTTTGTCACTGACCAGCCAAGCGACCAAGGAGACTGTTGTTGGCCCGAAAGAGTTTGATGCCTCGGTGGACCTTCTTTCATCCACAGCTTTCGCAACACTCCAACATGCAGATCTATACTGCCGCACAATCATCAATCGGCTCACTGGCTTATCCCGGGCTCCAAACAGCCGCTTAAGACGACAGCTTGCACGCTTCAAACTTCAAGATGGAAGAATATGTCAGCAAATTTACCATCTTCTCGGTAACCTATGGGTTCCAGTCCCTCGCTCATTTCGTCTCCAGGTTTTACAAGCTTTTCATGACGACGTGACAGCTGTCCACTTAGGCTTTCACAAGACTTACGACCGCATTGACTCGCTGTTTCTGGCTTGGCCTTTCCACTTGTGTGGCCAAGTATGTCAGTTCGTGTACGTCATGCCAGCACCAAGCGTACCACATCTCTTCCAGCGGGGCCGTTGCAACCTCTGCCGTGTCCGTCCACACCCTTCGAATTCGTGGACGTCAATTTATATGGACCGCTCCCTCTTACTCCCGCCAGTCACGGTTGGATTGTTACTGCCGTTGACCACCTTACTCGCTATGTGGAGACGGCAGCTCTTCCCTCTGGTGCTACCTCTGAAGTCACCGATTTCATCCTGCGTGCCATAATTTTGTGCCATGGCGTCCCGCGTGTGCTCCTTAGTAATCGTGGCAAGACATTTTTTCCCCAAGTCCTTGCTGAAGTCCTCCAGGCATCTAACACTATCCACAAGACATCAGCCTACCATTCACAAATGAATGGTCTCGCAGCGTTTTCATTGAACTTTGTCTAACATGATCTCCATGTATATTCAACAAAATCACAAAAACTGGGACACTACTTTCCTTTGTCACATTCGTATAAAATACTGCCATACAATGTACGACGAATTGCGACCCATATTTTTCTCGTGTATGGCCGTTCACTGACTTTCGTTCTAGACACCACCTTTTTGTCCACGTCCTGTGCTCCATCTTTGTCTCTACCAGAAGAGTTCGCTGCTCGCGTTGCCCATTGCCTTGAAGTTGCCCGTGCCAACACCGCTACAATTCAGGTCAAGAGGAAACTTAATATTGATGCGGGTTTATATGTGAATTTAAACGTGGGAGTGTCAGTCAGCGCCACATGTAGCCATGGCGGCGAGTGTGGAATTCACATATAAAACTAATAAAGTGGCTGGGGCGATAGCCGCCGTGATAGCTCAGTGGTAGAGCATCGAACGCGTTATTCGAAGGTCGTAGATTCGATTCCTGCTCACGGCAAGTTATTTTTTCACCCACTTTTCTTAATTCTTGTTTACATTACATTGGTTCCAATAACTTCCCCTATAGATTCCTTGGCATTTTTGTCTGCTAGATCTCATTAATCTTGTGTCAAAACAAGGAAAGAAGGAGCCTTTAGGTATACACTTCTTTCCCATATATATATATATATTATATATATATATATATATATATATATATATATATATATATATATAATGGTGTTAATACATATCTCTGTTTCTGCTGTTAATACAGTGCTCCGAAACCGGGGGGGGGGGCGGTGGCCCCCTCTGCCCCCCCCCCGGTTCCGGAGCCCCTGCCCTCAACGTGCGCGCATAAGGTCTGTTACCACGTGCGTTTGACGCGATAGATGAACACATCGCAAATGCGCATGTGCTTAATACAGAAGGCAGAAAAAGAAATGCTCTGGTGAGCAGTAATACAAAGACCGTCGCAATGCTGTTTCGTTTGTCTGTGCTTAAAGGGGCCCGGAAAAAAATTTCGTGCGTAGTCGGAAAACGCTGCCGATCGGCGATCGAGGTTGGCGCTTGGAAATACCAATTGACTATCGTAAGGCAGCGCAAGATTGGTCCGTTTCCTCTACAAATGATGTATGTCCATGTTACTGCGCCATATACGGAAGGCAGTGGTCATTGCCCGATTTAAACATCGTCAGCTGCATAGTTACCGCGGCCGCCGCCGAATGCCGCCACGTGCCAGCGGCTCGCTCGTGAACATTAAAGGCTCTACCGGAGGTAAGCCAGCGTTCGTATAAGAGCGCTCAGCTTCCTGATGATCACTTTTATCTCACGATTCATTTCTTGGTGAATCTCCCAGAGACGGCGTGAGCCATAAATATGCGTTGGTCATTACTATCATGACGCGAATCATCTTGCTAATCTCCAGCGCGCTCGATGCATATAAAGAGAGAATAGTTGGACGGCTATTTGGGCGAGTTAGTATCGGTTCTTACTTCAATCTAACAGAACACCATGAAACGAGCAAACTGATAAGAAACGAAACAACGCTTGTTCTGCACGTCGATCGTTTCTTTTTCGCGGCGCGCCGTGACGCTGAAAAAAAAAAAAAAGTGGTGAGAGAAAGCAGTCGAAGCGTGACACCTAACCGTCTAACTCCACTCGTACTGAACGGATCCTTAAGATTTTAATGTCTTATGTGGTTCGGGGGGGGGGGGGGGGCATGCTTTATTTCATTATAATCAGAAAAGTGTTGCAGGGCCCCTTTCCATTGAAGCGGTTTACAATTATTGAGCATTTTTTTTGGTAACTAGAACCTTTGCGTAACATGTTTATGCTGTTTTTTATATTTAATTACACAATGTGACAACGCTATATGTGGGCAAGCTTTGGCCGCAGCAACGCCAAGAAACGTGGGGAGAAGTGACGCTAGCGAGAGAGGCGCGCAAGATTGCTGCATCGAATGGCCCTTTACCTGCTGCCAGGGTCCGCATGGATTTGCTTACAGCAGCGCCTTCTTATTTGGCCATTTCGAAAACCCTGCAATATATACAGGTTCAGTAGTGTTCGTGCAGCCTTTGCAACAGCCTTAAGCGTGCGGGGGTCACCTTCAGGGGGGGGGGGTTGCAGCGCCCCCTCCTCTCTAATAAGTATATGTATAGGGCATAACATGTCCCCCCTTTCCTGGTGCGCACGCCTATATGGCAACCGCCATAGTCGTGAGAGTTCTGCTGCGCGCCATTTGGCAGCAATAACGCGTATACGGTCCCGATGAGATCCCATGTCGCTAAAAGAACAAACAAAAAAAATTGCCCGCAGCTTCCCTCGGGGGAACACTGAGGAGGATGCGGAAGCATGTAATTGGTTAACGGGTGTTAAATTGCGACTTACTTGGGTCGATGGCTAAATTGGTTAACGTGGTTGTGAAATGGGGTGTTAAATGAGTGAACACGTACGGCACGTATGCGAAAGGGCGGTGTTTTATTTATTGCGACGAACCAACGGACGAGCGGCAACTGAGCGAGCGAGCGCCGACCTTGAGTATATATACAGCGCGACGGTGCATGCGCTGTCAGCTGTCGAATGTTCTCGAAGGAGAAGCGCGCGCGCGGCACAGATGGCGACGGCGCGACGGCGCATGCGCTGTCAGCTGTCGAATGTTTTCGAAGGAGAAGCGCGCGCGGCACAGATAGTGGGCGACGGCGCATGCGCGCGCGTCAGCTGTCGAATGTTCGAGAAGCGGTGCGGACGGCGCACTATAAGGCGCGAGTATAAGATGCTTCCGCATCTAATATGTTGAACGATTTTGAGTACTTCGTACTCAACTATGGGAGAGCACTGAGCCGTCCCGCTGAAACAGTTTAGTGGCTGGTTACAGAGTTAGACACATGCCTGAATACACAGGCATGGTTCAGTGTGCACCGACGCTCGCGTAGGTTTTACATAGCTAACTTTACCGTACAAGCTCATGTTTGTGTTACTGGTTTCCGTACCAATACTTTACCTTCCTGGTGCATTTAATGTGAAACTTTGACCGTTTTAACTCGGACACATGTATGCTTTTGAAGTGCAACAAATAACCTTATACTTGATGAACGCGTGAATATTGCAGTAGCAGAGAACGAGTGATTATTGTATCAGACGTAATGAATTAGCTCAACTAAGGCGGTGCGGACGGCGCACTACAAGGCGCGAGTATAAGATGCTTCCGCATCTAAAAGACATGCCTTTCACCCCATTGGCAACCAGAGTCATTCTGAGAGACGGTGTTAGAAATACAAGGCGCGTTCGAGTAACCGCGTGCATGAGAGTCGGGTGCAGTGAGTAGAGCGTTGGGCACCCATGGTCCCGTTTTCAGAGGCCGTGGGTTTGTCTATTAGGTCACCCAAGTCAACGAAACTTTTTTCTTCGTCATCTGTATTTTTCTGACGCGTTTCCGTGGCGGGAATATGTCAATAGAATCTTGGTGCGGTCCGGCATAAAACAGGCACTTCCGCATTAGAAAAAAAAAAAACCTAGTAAAGCGTGAAGCCGAAGCGAAGAAGCGGCCGGAGGCCTTCTGCGAACTCTCGTATTTGTTTTAATAAGTCCCAAGGTTTCCCATAATCGCGTTGATCAAGCTGATCAAATGAACCACTCGGCCCACCTGGTCACCTCAATTGGTTGCGTAGCAAATAAACGTTGAGTGTCCGTTTCCAAGCTCAAGGGCGTCGCATTCAGTTCCCGGCCATGGCGGCTGCTTGTCGATGAGGGTGAATCGCGGAGAATACACTGTGCTTATTTATATTTAGATGCATGTGAAAGAACCGCTCGTAGCCGAAATTATTGCGGAGTCGATCACTACGGTGTGTCTCATAAACCATAATCACATCGGGTTTTTCGTTTGTAAAACACCAGCAGTTATTGTCCAACCGCACGGCTCTTGAACCCGTGTATCGGTATGGCACACACAACAAAAAGGGGGTGTCGGAACCGTAGCAAGCCGCTCATTTGACAACACGGTGTCAGATTTGTTGTCGTTGCACTTTTAATGATGCTAATAATTTCGTTTCTTTCAAGCTCAACTGGGTAACTGCGTTTAGCGTGAATCCTGCGCAGTAGGTCATTCTCCATGTTAGCGCTAAATAATTACAGCTTTTTCCAGAGGGCCCACGATGGGGTGGTCGGGCATGGCCTGACTGTGCTTAAAACTACTTTAATTGTGCCAACGTGCAAGCGGCCCCTTTACTCGCTTTTGCACTCATTCATCTATTTCTGGCCATTCACAGAGCCCGCGGTGGCCACGCTTAGCCTGCCCGTCCCCACAGTGAGGGAAGCCCATTCATCTATCTTGTTGGGCCTTGGACGCCACCGTCGAATCAGCACCGAGACTGTGAAGATAAAGAAGAAGAAGTTGCTAGCGGAGCTGCGCCACAGTGAATAGGCGGGTAAGAAAACAGAGCTGCAGCTGGCAATCTAGTCGTCAGGATCGTCCATCAGTCGAAAAAATGCCCGAACAAGGTAAGACCCGATTAGATGCTGAGATATCCTCGCTGATGTATGTGCATACATGTCTCGTAATACGTTCGTCGTGTCTGGCTTATCTGTAAACGCAAAGGTTGCTCTCGTACAGGTTCTGCCTTGAACTTGTACGAGGTTGAGTGTGTGTCTATGTGACACACGCTCACCGTAGGATCAGTGTGATGTGTACTGCGTTAAAGCCCTATACCACTTCAGGGAATAATAATAATATTAAAATGGTTGTATTTGAAGTCCCCAAATCTCGATATAATTATGGGGGTTGGCTTATGAAGTGCTCCCGAAAATTTGGCCTTCTGATGTTCTTTGACGCTCGCCTAAGTCGAAGTACACGGGACTCTAGCCCTGGACTCGCAAACTTAGCTTCTGGCCCGAAGGTCGCGGCTTTGATTCCGGCCGCATTTCGATGGAGGCAAAATGCTGTGGAGGCATGCGTATTGTGTGATGTCGGTGCACGTTAAAGGGACACCAAAGGCAACTATTAGGTCGACGTTGATTGTTGAAATAGCGGTCCAGAAACCTCGTAGTGTTAGTTTTGTGCCAAGGTAGGGCATATTTTGAAATAAAATCACGTTTTAGTGGTCCGCGTCGCTTTAGCGCACTTCAAATTACCCGCCTCAAGAAGCAAACTGACTCACGTCACTGTTGCCGTGCACAACGTTGCACGGCTTTACTGCGCTAGTAGCAGCGGACCGAAAGCAGCAACAACGGCCATTGAACAATTTCCGGCCATGGCCTCTGAGATGGCAGGCGTGCTTGGTTCAACTGGGTCCGCTAGATGACACCGCCAGTCCCGTGCAACCACGCGAAAATTGCATTTTTGAACCACTCCCGCCATTCCCCATAGTACCCATAGTAACGTCCGGTGGTTCTTTTTTCCATAAATCAGACAAAAATGAACAAGTAGCATTTTATTGCGTCTCTTGTACAGAAGGTTCTTTATTTAGTGCTGCTAGATCGATTACTAATGATTAATTGTAGGCGGTCCGTCTGATGTCATCGGGATCATTTTGAAAATGGTCTTACTACGGCGCACGTGTTCTCGTGGATTCACCTTGATTTCTCAATAAGTAGGACACTGTTGTTGACAATATTGTCGTTTTAAATGTTGTCATACATAAAGCTTTCACTCTGACGTGAATTCTTATTTGACTTTAGTGTCCCTTTAACGAACAACACCAGATGGTCAAAATTTTCCGGAACCCTGTACGGTGCCCCTGTCCTGATAATCATATTGTGGTGTTGGCACGTTAGCTATTAATATTATTAGGATGATAATTATCACAATCGACCTCATGATGCAGTGCTTTTGTTTCTCTGGTTGGCGCAGACTCCGATGCAGTCTTTTCCCGGCAGCTGCTGGTACGCAGGCGCCGTCGCCGGCGCGATGCCCCCGCGCTCGTCCTTCACACTGGTGTCATGTCCGCATGGAACACCGCTGCCAAGATGCTGGTGCATGCCATTGCCGTCAAACCAAGACCGAGTCAGTATACTGACGTTAAAGCACGAACGCAGCTGATAGCTTTTGCTAAGTTGGCCCGTTCCCTTTTGCTTATTCGACCAACGAAAACGCTTGTTGGCATTGTGCCAATATCATTTATTCAAGATCGTCTATGAGGAGTCCAATTATCTCACAGCTCGCAGCGGCTCGTGCCATTGCCGATAGATTCGCCAGCTGTCTCATGGATACGTCTGAGTTTTTTGAAAATGATTTATATTTGAAAGTGTATATCTGAATGGCTTTGAGCATTGCTTTGAACTAATTTTTAACGAAAAAAAACCCTCCTTTCTTATAGAAACTTGATATTGTTACGGGGAGCCATAACGCGCACGCATTCCAACGTGTATTCAGACGAGGTGTTCTGTTTTTTTTTACATTATTATAGGATGTCATTCGCACCAGCATTCTGATAATACAAGTATAGGCCTTTCGCAGCTCTACTGTTCATTATGTACGTTTCAAATATTTTATACTTTGACAAATTGGTCTATGTCATCGCCAACTTCTTGCACTTATTCCGATTTCACCACATTTCACTGTAGCAGATCGCCAGCCAGCCTATCGTCGTAATTATAATTATACTATAGTACTAGCATATTCTGAAACTGCGTAAATTGTATAGAAATGGCTACAGTGGTGATAAATCAAAGGAAGTTAACGTTAAAGTTTATCTTTTGCGATGGTATTTAGCATAAATACTTTGTTTTGACAACTGCATTTTCTCCGCCAAAATTACGAATTAATTTACGGCCCTGTAACACACGCTACACCTCATTGCTGGGTCTCTATGATGCCCTAAAGTTTCGTATATTTTTCGATCGCTTTTTTCATAAATTTTTATGTCTGCGTGAACAGGTTTCTACAAGGATCTGCAGGCTACATTCCATCGGAAGTCATCCTTGGAGTATGTGACTCTGGTACGGAAACTGCGATATGATTCACCGAAGCTTATGTGCAATCGGAAATGATTGCGGAGAGAGAGCGAGAGAAGGCTTTGAATTAATTTCAATTAGCCGGTGTTTTTTAACGCCCGTATGGTTCTAAATACTCGGGTGTACTTTACATTTTGCCTCCGCCGACGTACGGCCACCGTGACCGGGAACCGAACCGGCCCCATCGTTTTCGGCAGTGCGATACCTTATTTACTGCGGGTGCTCAATTATTCGTTAACTATGCTGGTCACGCATGAACACCCCTTGTTCATTAATGGTGACCTAAGATTCAGCGCCCCTAACCCACATAGACTTAGCGTTATATGTGTTCGTGTATCCCTCTTAAGGGAGCGCAGTGGCGTTGGCCGCGGCCCGGGCACACTCAACGAAAGCCCATTGGGCCGTCAGGTCAAAGCAGCCGACCGTGGCTGCTTCCCAGATGAATTCCAGATGGCTCAATCCCAGATGGCTTAAATGAACGTGTAATGCAACTAGCCAAAAATATGTTCTCTAGGTATACGCAAGGCATCTCGTTTCTTTGACTTGAAGCCGCACCCAAGTAGATTACAAAGAAACGCAAGGGCTTGCGTACAGTCGCGCGCAATATGAAGGCTCGAGCGACGACCCGCCTAACATCCCGGGGACCTATAGCGGCTAGTTTCGGAACTGTGAAAAGCAAGATGGCGCATTATTCTCTCCCTCGTTGGCTGTTCCCTGCTATACAACCGCCTCTACAACGAACTCTACAACCTTTTTTTTCTATTTTGAGCACTGGATTCGTTGCGATCAAGTGTATTCTTCGTGGACTCTTATCACGGCAAGTGATTACGAAATTGCGGTGAAAGATGTGTTAAGGCTGGTGCTTGGCGCACTGCACAGAGGAAGGAAAAATGTTTTCCTTCCTCCGTGGCGCACTGCTTCGTTTACTCAGCTTCCTAAGACGGGAGTGGTCGCAGCTTAAGGAACAGCAAGGAGAGTGAGTGAAGCAAGCGTGACACCACCTTCTCCTAGAAAGATTATTGCGGCTTTTATTCTATGGGGACGTGGCGCCGTTGTATACTTCTTGGTTGACGATTGCGTGTTAAGTTAATAGGGAGTTTTATAATACCGTTTGCAGGCGCTGCGGGCGTAGCGGGCGCCATATGAGTTTTAGAATAGCGTTTGCCCTGCTGCGATCCGCAACGCACGATTGCAGCGACACCATAGCCTCGAAACCAGCGCTTGCGGGCCACGTGCGGGCCGTCATTACCGCGCGCAATTTCGGATTTTTTGAGTGCGGTCCGCGAACGCCGACTCGCGTTACGACGCATGCGCAGTGGCAGCAACCGCACTGCAAGGGCTTGCGGTGCGCTATTCTAAAACTCCCTAATAACCTTAATATCGCGTACGAATGCACGTAAACTACTTTGGATCCCCGGCACTAAAGTTCGCTATTTAGAATACTTGGCTTTGTCGGTGAATAATTATGAAAAAAAACACAGTGCTATAATGCGAGGTTCAGGGAGCATGCATACGTCACGAAAGGCTAGGAGGGCCTTCTTGCTCTGCATTGTAAGGACTGCGTGTGTAAACCAATCTGTCAAGAAGCTGTTGTACTATGCAAACATTAGAACAAACACGTCCGCAAAAAATATAAGCAGATATGATTGAGAGGTTAGGTGATAAATGTGTCAGTTCGCGATCAGTCATGCTATCGATTAAAGAGTTTCAACTTCGATTTGTATTTTCGATCTGAAGAGGAGCACTGATCTGCTTCGGACTTGCGCATTGAACTGGTTGATTCCCTGTACATAGGCGAGAAAGAAATAATGACCTGAAACATATTGTTGTTAGCGCCGTGTGTGTGTTTCCTTTCTGTGTCCCCGTCGTTACTTCCGCCGTGTGTTCATTAAGATGCGTTGACGCGCGCACTCGTGGCCTGTGCCTCCTCAGCTGCGGCACCACCAGCCGGCGGTGTACGTGCTGTGCCTGCTCATGAGCGTGTTCGCCGTGGCGGCCGTGGTCTCGGGCATCGTGTTCATCTTCCTGCGCATGTACAACCGCTGCGGTGCTCGCCGCCAGGTGGACGTCAACGACGAGTACCGCCAGCGGTACGGCTCGCTCGTCCAAATGCAGCTCGTCTGCATCGGAGGCCTCGGGTGGGTACCCCGTCGGTTTGGGACGACGCATTCGCTCCGAGTTGATTCCGGTGCAGGTATGATGCGTGCAAACGGCTTTCACGCAAGTACGGGTGTATTAAAGGGGTCGTGAATCACCCATAGCTATGAGTGACAAAACATGCGATATCATGCTGAAACTGTTGCGAGCATCTCAGCCAAACTTTGCAGTCTTGCGTGGCAAGGAGAGCTTCATACGCGCGCCCACGCGAGGACGCAAACAAAAGGGACACAAATACCTTTAGTTTGTGTTCTCGTGCGTGCGCGCTAAAGCTTCAGTATGCAGCATCGCCAACGAGACTGTGTTTTTGTGTTACTGAAGGAGAGCTTACAAGCGGAGCGCTTAATTATTTTCTCAGGCGCCCTTTTCGCTGCAGAGGCCCGTTCTCACTTGCGTCGAAGCTATCGGTGCCCTTTGTTTACGTTGAACAGGGAGGGAAACAGATGTAAGTTAGGTAAAAGCTAGCAAGGCCAGCTGAAGATGAAAAAGCAGGACAGCAAAAACCAGTCAGTACATCAGAAAAACGCAGTCATGGTTACGCGCGTCTGTGTCGTGTTCAAAAGCTTTGTCGTCATAAATACCGGCAGTAGACCCTTTCAGGTGGTTTCATAATTCAGTTGCATGTGCACGAATGTAGGTGACACTGCGAAAGCCTTATTAAAGCGAATGCCTTATTCTCATCACTACAAAAATCAGGAGTTGGTCGACGATAACACGAACGGTATACTATGAAATTACGTGACGCCATGTACCAACGTCATTATCACGTGGTCGATGTGGTCCTGTTATGGGATAATTTGATGGCGCCATCTCGTGGCATCGTCGTCGCTTTGCCGAAGGAAGGCTGACCCCGAAGGAATTGTAGCGCTGTACGTGAGTACGCGTAAAAGGCTTAGGCGGCGAGGAACATTGCGATAGGCTGAGAACTTCTAAGTTTGATGGGACTGTGTCTCGTGTGAGTGTGGACATATCTTTCGCTTGAACTTCCCTTAGCATTACCTAAAGGGACTGCGGCTTTTCTTTAAGGGCCTCATATTTCGGTCATTGGGAATTGCACATTTTTTGTACAATTAATGGTACGATTCTGGAATAAACTTTGCACAGTTCCAGTTTATTTGGAAGCGGAAAAACAATTAAACGGTACTTTGTAGTTAGAAACTACAGTTCAATCCCTGCTGAATTAAAAAACCGATATGAGAGGTCTATGATTTTTTTTTTTTGCGGGGGGGGCAAGGAATTGCAATTGCGGCCGACAGACTTCTCAGAGTGCTGAAAGAAAGCGTAATAATGAGATAAGCGAAACGTAATCTTCATATGCCGCGTCATCTGCAACAGCAGCACTATTCAAGCCTAGCCTCGGTGATGTGCTCCGACAACTTTGCGCAAACGGAGCTAGTCACGGAGGCCAGAGACGCTTCTTCACGTTGCGCTCGGCTACTTATCGTCATGACGTGTATTTCATTTAAGCCACTGAGCTTTCAGCTGTTCAGCGTCTCTATGCTTAGTTGAGCCTCCGGTTCATGAATTGTGCTCTCGCAGTTCAGACCAGTAAGTGGCGAGAACGTTCCGTTAGAGTTCCGCGGCTCCGGTTGGTTCGTTTCCACTCTCACGAATAGGCGCGCTTGCATGGCAAGGGCGTAGGGAGAAATTTTTTCGGGGTGGGTCTGGCAGCAGATGTGGTTAAGGGAGCATCGTTTTCTGTTCTTTCTGTACGCAACTTCGCTATATATATATATATATATATATATATATATATATATATATATATATATATATATATATATATATATATATTTATCAACAACAGAAGAAATTGCAACATCGTCGGCAATACAAAGTTTTGCCGGACACTACTTCAACTTCCCTTCAACGCATATAAGTAACATTGTTCCTCAATATTTTTATTTCATTCAATCTTGTTGTGTTCCAAGCACCCCTGTGTCACGAGCGAGCCTCGGAACCCGCGAAGGACCGGTTGCTGAAACTGCTTCCAGATGTTGACTCCTCCCCTTCCCCCGCTCGGCGGAAACGAGCCACCGTCGTTTTCCCCGGCAGTTCGGCCGCCGCCTCCATCCGAATAGGAATAAACTTGGTTTTAACCGTTCGAGGCTGTCTGAGCTTTTTGGACTACCGCGACCAACGCGTACGTCTATGGGCCGCCGACAACACCGGACATAACAAATCCATTAAATGACTTTACTATTGCTCTTTTGCATTCATTAACGAGATCACGATGTGTACAGTAGAGCACGTGCACGTTCATATTTAAAGTGAAGCCACTGTTTTGGAGATTAGCGTCAAACGGCGCATCTGCTTACCCGTAGGACTTGGCTGCTGGCCTTGTACCTGTGCAATGGTGGTATCCGGACGGGCCTCTCGGACATCGACGCAGCCGACCGAACTATGCAGGTGGATACCTACGCGTTCTTCAAGCAGATGCGACAGGTGAGCGTTCTTTCGTTTGTAGCAACACACATATAACGAGGCAATTACTTGACCCGGTAATGAAAAGCTCCCAGGGGCGGCCCCATAGTGCTGCACGGGGGGAATCCAGTGATAACACGTTATCCAAACATCGATCTGGAATAAAAGTGCCTTCATTATTTCGGCTTAGCACACTGTAAGCAAAGCAACGGGCTCCCCGAATCTGGACAGGCGAACAAAGAGGATGCTATCTTCTAAGCACGCCATGCGGATAATGTCGCTACTTGAGGAAGATAACTTTAGCGCGGAACATCAAGCGAAGAGGAAGTGTGCATATCAAGAGTCATTGAAATAGGCGATTGCGACCACGCAGTGTAACAGGTGACCACGTACTGCACCTGTAATGGTGATAAAAATGAAAAGTAAAAATATATACAACAAAAAAGCTCACCCATCGACAAAAATAATCACTTCGCGCCTCTTAGCTTGATCAAGATATATTTAGCTGTTGCGTTCTCAGTAGAAACACGAAATTAATCTGTGAAATTCTAGGCGCATTTTTCTCTATAAACGTCTACGCTTCTTAATCAGACAATTTTGAAAACTTACGATCACTAAGCATTAATTGTTGATGATTCTTGTAAGTCAGAGTGGTAAAATTAAAATTTGTCGTTTCACGGGCCAGAAACACGAAAGCAAGGAAGACGTTGGCTGGGACTGTTAAAAGCGGTGGGGCGGGTGACTCTAGGTTTTATTTACTTTCAGTTCTTCTAGTTTCGTGACATCATTATGACATTAACATCGTGTCACTATGCCATAATGCAGAAAGCTTTCGGTGGTTGGAGGGCAAAGATAAGTACATCGGCTGGGAAGAAAACAGAGACGGTTCACAGTCAATTCCAAGTTTACCAACACAGTCTGTACGAGGGCAACTTATGAGACGGCTGTTTGCTTTTTCTTTCTTTTACATTTCGAATTAATTGGTAATATTGTAAAATATCAAGTACTCTTTCTAAATATGCCACGCTCATTTCAAATATCAACGTTAAATATCATTCTCAAAATTTTAGACTTTATTGAACGTTATATCTATGATGCCCTGAGAGCCAATTTCTCAATATCGTGTTCGTAAGATAACACCGATCAGCACTAATTGAAATGAATGCGCTAGTTATGTTACTATTATAGCCTGACCTTGAAACATTGTGGGCATGACTGAAATATGCGTACTTTCAAAATAGGTGTTCTTTTTCTAACCAAAAGTGTTTGCCGAAGCCCAAACACATCACGCGTCATGGATGTGACGTCATTGAAAGCGTAAGCACTTGGCCCAGAAAAGAATTCTGAAAAAAAAACTTAATTTCTACATATTTACCATTCGACTCCCTTTGGTAATCTAATTCAGCACTTATAACATTCATTAAGGCGTAGCATACGCGTGTACAACCTTATCCCGCATGTTTTTTTTTTCATATTTTTTTCGCAAGTGTCCGCTCAGTAAGCTAACGTTTGCGCAGGCGTATACGGGAATCTACAACATTTCTTATCCTGTGCTGAACGCTATCGCCAGCGACGTCGGAGAGAGTGGTAAGTTCCTGTTACGCCATTCGCTAATTATGCGTCTTTCCGGAGTACGCCACGACACAGGCATGGCGTAGGTAGGGTGCTTCATGCACGCGCCTCCACGCAACTCAAATGAACATGAGAGGACGCTGTGGAGTTGCAACATAGCGGATTCACGGAGGTCACCGCGCCAGCTGTCACTAACACAAATATTGAGTTTCCTGCAGTGTGATTGTAGTTCGCGCTGCTTTGTAGAATGGGAGCAGGTTGTTGGAGCGGAGCATTTTATTTTAGTGGGCACCAGTGGTTCCGTAAGTGCGAGCGGCGTTCGTGAAGTGGCCGCTTTGTGTGTGTAATGCACATGGCGCACCGCGTCTCTGCGAAATTCGTTTACATACTTAGGACGCCGCAGTGACATGTAGTCGCTGGATACAATGGTCATTTAATAGGTCCGAGTTAACAAGGTAACACTGGTGCCTCACCTGGAAAGAAGAATTCTGCTAGCCGCTCATTTTTTTTTTTTCACGGGCGGCACCATCCTACCGTGATCCTAACGTATACGACTGGCGCTTATACCGTTTGGACCTCAATACGCAGCTTCCCTATATTGCCACTAGGTGCCACATGAATTGCCGGATTGAAGTGAACTTTCCGTCGTTGCACCCCCATCCATATTCTGTTAATGCATGTGGCCGACTTAGCGCCCCCCCCCCCCCCCTTCAGAGTCGCAGCGCCCTCTTTCTGTTATGTCAGTGTGTGGACAGCGCCTCTGTTTTATCAATGCCAGTGCCAGCCGGATGGGCCCTATACAGCCATTCACCAACTTCTGCTCTTGATTGAAAAAATAATAAAAATAAATAAACGACTGCCCGCGCTTCACAACGGTTCCCTGGCCCTGTGTTTTAGAATGAATACTCGCCGGCTCGCTTACCTCTCAGATATTTGGAACTGTAACACGCTGTTCCCCTCAACGCAGACATCATGGCTGCCAAGGTCATAGCTCGGTACAAGAACAAAGAGAACACAACGTCCTACCCCTTGTTCACTCCAGTGGACAACGCCTTCTACTGTAAGTGAGACTGGAAACTGGCTCAGATTTATCGGGTGTGCATTAGACTTGGTTTGCTAACGTCTATTTAACCAGGCACGGGCAACAATATTGCTCCGCACTGATACGCGCCGGCTCTGAATCGCGAGAATTTCTTAACAGCGTAAGTATAGAAATCCTCAGAACAAAGCATAAACATTTCAGCTTTCGTAATGTTTTTTACGTGGGCATAATTATTGAATTGACCCTCCAGGCACATTCTCGCTGTCGCTGCGAGGTTCCGTATGCCGATTTCGCCGCGCGTCTTGTGTTCTATGCACGAGTGAAAGCATGGGAAGGCAGCTAACGATCGTGGCGAAAAGGGAACGCACTACCCGTCTTCCGTCGCGTGAAAACCCCATGCGGGTCTCAGATTGACGGAAGCGGGGGGGGGGGGGGGTAGTCGTGGATGTGGACAACACCACCTAGACTATTCACATTAGTCTAGGTGATGTTGATGTGGAGGGGGCTGCGTGGCTCCACGGTTATCGCGCATTCGTTCGTGGTCGCGCGCGTCCTATCCTGAAAGGGATATAGACCAGTTCTCTCGGTACGGGCTGTTGTCCCACCGCTCAGATGGCGTCGATACGCAACACGAACTTTCTCGCTCGACGCAGTGGCCACGCTTACATTACCACCTCGTTTACCCTCTTTAATACTGATCGTTGGTTTATTTATAGCTTATATCTCATTTATCTCTGATTCCAGAAAATACATCGCTACTTTTTGCAAGGCTTTATCTAGCGTAACTTATTTCCAGATTATGACAAGATGGTGACTGCGCTGGTAAGGTCACGCCGTTTTTATTAACGTACTTAGCCTTAAAGCAGCTTCTTTATTTCTATCAGGTGACTGCAGAGCACCAGTTAAAGGGAATTAGATAAAAAAAGTGTTTTTTGTTCAATAGTCAAGTGCTTGATAATTATATGCTGTCTTTTTTTGAAGAGCAAAGAGCATAGAGCGTTGTTGATATTAGTGGACCAGACGTTGCGGGTAATTGCGTCCTATCACAATTTTGGGAAATTAGTTTTGCAGAGGGCATAAAGGCGCAAGCATGAGCACTCGCCCGAAAATTCGGCATAACCACCGTGTTCGAAATTACTCTTTGTAATTAGTTTTTACTTCAGTTGTATATAGTTTAATAATGAAAGTATATTCTTTTCGCTCGAATAGAGAGATGTAACGTACACGTTGTTTCTTTCATCGCTTTCCTTCGCAATCTAACAGAGCTTCTTTGGTGCGATGAACCATGCTCAACCAGTTCAACATCAACTGATAATGCTCAGTCGTTTCTTGTTTTCTCTCTATCTGTGTATCTTTAGAGTGCACAAGGAGGTTCGAAAGAGCTTCCAAAGAAAGTCCAGCACTCCCTCAGACAAGCCGTGGAAGGCATGAAGGCAAAGGTGAGTAGCAGTGGCGTAGCGAGGGGTTGGCACATCGAACTTCTACGCCTCCCCGCCCCCCGTAGCATGCAGAGTGATAAATGCCCATTTCAAAAAAGCCCCCCCCCCCCCCTCTGAAATTAAGGTGGTGCCCCTAACCCGAAAAAGATTTCTGATTACGCCCCTGGTCAGTAGACACCGTGTGTCAACTTTGACGACATTACGCACATCACTCTGGCTTGTCAAGAGGGACGACATGTACTTACCGCGCAGTCATCTCGCCGCAGCACTGTACACTACCCTAAGCGTCTGCAACACAAGAAGAGATCACCACTACTAAAGCAGTGATTCTGAGGAGTGCGCCTAACTAAATTCAGTAAAATAAAAAGTTAGCGAGTTGGACGGCACACTAGAAAAAAAAAGAGGGAAGGGGACGATGAGCTGTCAAATTAATTATTTTTTCATTGAGAAAAAGGCATATTTATAACGCAGGTATACCAGATAAAACAAAAAAGTCGAGTTAAAAAGATTAAACGTACAAGCTCGATTATCTCACGTGTCTTTCACGAAAGTTTATCTCTCTCTCCTGCAGATTGATGGACTGGTGACTAATGTAACATGGCCCCTCCCACCCGATAAGGAAGGCCTCTGTGATCTGCCTCAGCGTAGAGCCGATATGCCTGTGCATCAGATAATTGTTTGCTTGAAAAGAGGCTTGCGAATACCATCTTCGTACTATTTGCAGTGGGACACCAAATGCGTGAATGGCCTGCCTGCCAAAGAACCGTTCTTTTCTTTTTGTGCCCCCATCAGTGCGCTCAGCCGGACTGGTCGGTGCATCGTTAATACAGCAACAATTAGCGTTACAGACAAGGAGCGATAATAGGACGATGGACGGGGCACGGAACTCGGCGCCTGTTTGTCGTTTTGGCACCGTCTCGTTGAACAGCGCGCGTTGCGCTCCCCTGTGGTCGGGCCGTGGCGTTCAACAAATTCAACGTGCCGCGAGCAGGCGACCTAACTCAAGTTCGGTGTCCAATCAGTCGCGTTGTTCTGTCTGTCGCATCGGTTTCTCTGGTTCTGCATCCACCCAGGACCACAAGGGTTTGTTAAATCATTATTTATGGATCTCAGTCATCTGGAGGGAGAAGATGCATTTATAGTTGTCAAAAACCAATAGACATTGCAATAGACAATAACAATAAACTACTTTAAGGACACGTTCTAACTTTCGTGTTTTACCCATTCCTGTGACGGAGGGATCAAACCTGTTTTAGGGGCGAAGCTCCTTAGGCTGTGGGTCACTCTCTCCTCCTCTGTAGCATAGTAGTAGTATGTAGCCACCTCTAGTTTGAGTTGCTCACTAGATGGCGTTGTGTTCATATTCTTTGGTAATAATATAAGTAGATGGCGTTAGTGGTTTTCACAGCATATCCTTGGAGTGAATGATGATGAGTGGAACGGAGCGTTCGTCTGCCTGTCCGTGTATCCATTCGTTCACGCGTCCGTCCGTTCGTGCTTCTGTTCATCCATGCTTCCGTCCGTACGTGCTTCCATCTGTCTGTCTGTGCTTCTGTCTGTCCGTCCATGCGTTCGTCCGTGTGTGGACGGACGCTTCGCCCAGCTAATTTCGTTTTTTAGAGTATAGACAAATTCCACCGGACTTAATTACGTAACGAAAATTCGATGGCGCTGTCTTGGTAGGCGAAAGACGCTCTGCCTACCGCAGTTTCTGCTGGCTTTTCAATGGTGCATGTGATGTTCTCAGTCAAGCAACTAGAAAAAAAAAAGCGGTATGTCGACGAACTGTGTTGCGGTTGGATGTGAGTCGCGTCTCGCAACTTAGTTTTGTCTGTTGGCGCACATCGCAGCCCTCAGCGCTTATGGCGGAAGTTACGTGCGGACGTCGCTATAATTTTACCCAGAATGTCGACATCGGCCTACCTTTGTTTACAAACATGGAATGGGTCTATACACGGCACTGACCACTTTCCTATCAAGGAATCTATGACACGTTGATAACGCGCATGTCGTTCGTGACGTGAAAATGCCGGGCGCGCTGCGATAGTGCATGGAAAGGAACGCACGATAGGTGACGATTAACACTGCGGGACAAGAAGCCCTCATTACTCGATAGTTCCTTTGAGTGCAGGTTCACCGAAATGAAAAGTTTCCTCTCACAGCCACCGACTACTGCAGCCTTCGACGTCAGGACCACGTGACAATATGATGTGTCTTGATTGAGTTATCATAGCTTAGAAGAGAACTCTAACGGACTAATATGGCGCTGAACGCTTATAAAAAAAATATAATCGCTCACGAATTTCTCAGATGGACGCTGCCGAGAGAGCCGCCAAGGAGCTGCTTGTTCAGGACAAGGCCACTCGACGAATTGGTGAGACAGCGTCGTTATTGTCTTCCGTAACGCAGCTTATTTCGAATCAGCCACCTTTATAGACAACTGGCACTTACCCGATTCCCAAAAGTTCATATTTCAGGTTGTGTAGCACTCACGAAAGCAAAAGGTAATGAGCGAACAAGACTGAATTTTGTCCTCATCCTTGTGAGCGCTGCAATGACCTGTCGTGAATATTTTTGAAAACAGTTTCTTTGAACTTTATTTCTTATTGGAATAATAGTTGTGTCAAACGAAGTGTGTTTAGCATGTACACTCATTATTGTTTGCGTTTTTTTCTCACGTGCAGTGGAACCTTTTCTAGTTCTAGTCACTACGTATTGTTTTACATTGCAAGTGAACTGTGAACATAGAGCTTTTTTTATCTTTTCATTCCACGTTCGAACAATTTTTGTATGCCGATAATGAATTTTGATTTGGTATTACTATGTACTTGTTGTTTTATAATTTTGTTAGACTGGTACCTAGTTGTTTTCCCAAATATCGCTACACCTTTAGTTTTGTGCCTTTCCTGGCTCAATTCACGAAAAATAAAGCATGTTAATCTGAGCCAAAAATTGAATGCATGCCAATTTACTCAGTTTTCCATTTCAATTGTTATATGGTACTTTCATCATTTCGTCTCGTCATCTCAACTTATTAATTGCAATGTCATTTCCTCTCTCCAAGTACGGATGATGTGATTGCTTTTTTTATGTCGTCTACCGGCGAATTAACGAACGTACGCGCAGGCCAGGCGTAGGGTCCTTATCTAATAATATTAATTGTTGGCGTTTAACGTTCCAAAATCACCATATGATAATGGAGACGCCGTATAGTGGAGGACTCCGGAAATTTCGACCACCTGGGCTTCTATCCTGAATATAGGCACACGAGACTTAACCATTGTCACCAGCATCGAAAATGTGGCCGGGGATTGATTCCGTGACCTGTGGGTCAGCAGCTGAGTGCCTTAGCCGCTAGACCACCTTGACGGGTGGTCTATAGACGACGCGTAGGCCGCTTGCGTTAGTTAGGAAGTTGGATGAGACACTTCACACGCACACGCACGCATAAACACGCACAAAGACGAGCTTGTGCTGACCGCAATAAATAATGAATGGGTTTAGTATTTATAGCGAGATTCGTAAGTCGTCTGATATTATGTTGGTGTAATGCTATTGGGAAAACAAGCGCACATATACAAGTAAGAGGAACGGAAGAAACGCGACTGGTTAGTTAAGTACGGTGCTGAATGCAATAAAATTATTTCAGACAATATAACGTAGCAGCATGATAAACATACCATATATTATCAACAATATATTATCAACAAATTTAGTGACGCTACATGTTCTTATGATGGATGTTTTTAAAAACGGGATCTTCCTAACATCCGTATATTGACATGTTCTTATAGCGATGCCTATATAGAGTATTACCATGAAAGCGCTGTGATGATTTTATGTCTGCATTGTTACGAGACGCACCGCTGAATGCATTTTCTCACGGAGGTATATGCACGGCGCATCGAACAGGCTGCTTTGAGATGCGCAAAGTGCGTGTACGTGACGATAATATGCGGCCTTTCTCTCTTTCTCTCTCTGCCTCAACGCAGATGTACAGCGAAGCCTCATGGAAACGGCTGAGGGCGTCAAAACATCCTACGATAAATACGAGCTGGAGTTCCAAGAGGTCAGCGTTCACTTAGCTCTTTTAAACGGTAAAGAACCCCAGGTGGTCAAAATTTCCGGAGCGCTCCACTACAGCGTCTCTCATAATCAAATGGTGGTTTTGGGACGTTAAACCCCACAGATCAATCAATCAGCTCTTTTAAACGGGGACAATTATTTGGAACACGGTATAGTGCATTGAAGATTGAAGTAACTAGAAGAATAAGAATGGGGTGGAGCACATTTGGCAAGCACTCTCCAGTTATGACAGGCAGATTGCCACTATCCCTCAAGAGGAAGGTATATAACAGCTGTATCTTGCCGGTACTTAGCTACGGAGCAGAAACCTGGAGACTTACAAAGAGGGTTCAGCTTAAATTGAGGACGATGCAGTGAGCAATGGAAAGAAAAATGGTTGGTGTAACCTTAAGAGACAAGAAGAGAGCAGAGTGGATTAGGGAACAAACGGGGGTTAAGGATGTCATAGCTGAAATCAAGAAGAGGAAATGGACATGGGCCGGGCATGTTGCGCGTATACAGGATAACCGCTGGTCGTTAAGGGTAACTGACTGGATTCCCACAGAAGGCAAGCGGGTTAGGGGGAGACATAAGGTTAGGTGGGCAGATGAGATTAATGAGTTTGCGTGTATAAATTGGCAGCAACAAGCACAGGACCGGACTAACTGGCGGAACATGGGAGAGGCCTTTGTCCTGCAGTGGACGTAGTCAGGCTGATGATGACGATGATAGTGCATCAAGAAACGCTAATCATATACTTACTTACTAATGATGGTGTCATTGCCATGGCTGTGATGAGGCATGCGCTGTTTTTTATTCGCTGCGTGCGTCTCTTTTCAGACATTACATAGCGCCAGGACTGCTCACATGCTGAACCACGACAAAAGTATCGTGAACGCGCAGTCCCTGAGAATTTACAGGTGCGCGTACGTGTCTTTTACGTTTTGCGAACTTCAATTGCAGATATGGGACGCGGGCTCGTGCAGATAAAATAAAAACACTAACAGATTCTTGATTTCTGCTTCACGAAACGAGACAAATAAAAAAGGCGAAAGCGTATTTGTTGGGAGAGGTGCCAATGGTGCGATTCAAACACGTGTACACCGTTACCAAGCCCTCGTCGCTGTGATTTCAATTCTTAATATGGTTTGAAAAAAAATAGAAAGGAACGGAAGCTTTAAACTTTTAAGTAATCTGATTTTTTCTAAATTTTTTTGTTAGAAACTCTGATTAAGACAGACTTACCGGTAAACTTCATCTTTCAACTGGTTCAGTCAGGGCCGTTAGGGGGTGAAGCGGTAGAATAGGGACGGTTCTAGCACCTCCCGGAGTTTTTTTATGCTTGAACTTTTCGGGTGATAGTCAAGCATTCACACGCCTTCACATCGACCACCAGTTGCCAAAGTTAACCCTTCCACACACTAACACCCCGCCAAAAAAAGAAAATCCTGGTTACGGATCTGGGTTCAGTGCATGGCCGGTGCAGCAGGACAGCTGTCCCGTGTACTGCACCCGATGCAGGTGTTTCTAAAATTAAATTTGCCGACGTACACGTCTACATGACACGAATTCCTTCGCGAAGCGTCTCGATGTATTGGCGTCATGACTTTGCAGCAGAGCGTCTACTGTTTCAGGGCGGCTTTCCTGATGGTCTCCGTCGTGTCGGTGGCGACCATTGTGGCGGGCCTCATCTTCGGCTTTGTCCTGGGCGTCGCCAACTACCGCACCTACGTGAAGCCAACGCAGCGAAACAGCGCTTGTAACATGGGTGGCATCGTGCTCATCTCGTGAGTGAAGATCGAACGATGGCTCACTTGTATACGCTCGTTTGGCGAACCAGTGTGGGACTATATATCGTGGCCTTAATGGCGGTTATTTCTGAACTTGGAAAGGTGATCACTGGCCGAGCGAGCTGTAGGATCCAGTTATTCAGTCTGCCTAAAATAAAAATGTTTATGTCTGTGTCTCAGAATGATCGAAGTCCCGGAACCCGGGTAGTAAGAAAAGTCCCTTCGGTTCGCCTGAAATCGAAACATTTAGGTCACCCCATGGTTGATTTTCTCAATTAATCGATTTGACTAAGCAGCCTGAGTTACTGCGATATTGTTGTAGCGACCAGTAACTCTTGTATACCTCCACTTTTAATAACTTTAAAGGCGCTAAATGGAACAATCGGTGGTCTAGTGGCTAAGGTACTCGGCTGTTGACCCGCACGCCGAAGGATCGAATCCGGGCTTCGGCGGCTGCATTTTCCAAGGAGGCGAAAATGCTGTATGTTCGTGTTCTCATATTTGGGTGCAAGTTAGAGAACCCCAGGTGGTCGATATTTCCGGAGCCCTTCACTATGGCATCTCTCATAATCGTATGGTAGTATTGGGCCGCTAAACCTCACGTATTAATCAATCAGTCAGTCAATCAATCGATCAATCAAACATTCAACCAATTAATCAATTATTCATTCAATTAATTAATAAGTCTAATTGGAACAATTAAGATATCCTTGCATGTGTGTGCTTGGGTTCATACCCGTTAGAAACATAGAAGTATTCGTTATGAACAAGGCCATGCGAAATTTTAACGGACTAAGTAGAATTAAACAAGCTAATAATATACAGCTCACGCTATAGCGAGAATTCAACGTCATAATGTCCGGGTTCACCTATGCCGTCATGTTTAGAATATGGGGGCTGTGATAAGATGTTTTAGGTGTGTCGTGTTAACAAATAAACATAGCATATTGGTGTTTAGAAAAAATGTTTAACGATTTCAAGTACTTCGTACTCAACTATGGGAAAGCAACTGAGCCGTCCCGCTCAAACAATCTAACGATAGACAAGTGTCGCCGATTCACATTTGTCTGCAATAAAAATCCAGCGAACAGTAGCGTGCTCCCTTTGTCATGCGTGCAGCAATGCCGGCCTCATGTGGGCCACGTGCGCCTTCATTCCGGTGCTGCTGACGTTCTGCTTTCCCCTGGCGGCCATGCTCGAGGCTTACGTCTGCGAGCCATACGACGTACAAGACGGAACCAGTCTGGACGGGGTCAGTCTTGCCTTTCACGCTCGACAACAGCACGCAGCAACTCAGGCTTGAAAGAAAACTGAAAGAATTTTCGAAAGTAGCGTACGCACTACATGCAAAGCGAAACCTACGAACTCAAACTGTAGTTTTCACTGCTTCTTCTGTCTTTCGTCTGCCAACTTCCCCGAGAAACTACTCTCCTGTGCTATTTCGCTGTTGACGTCACAAGAGCTTGTTCGGAACAAGCACTTTTTGTTCGACGCTATAGATGTCATGTTTTTTTTACATGTACATGTTAACATGGCGTACACAGATCATGCTTCGCTTTAGGGTAGTCTTGTCTTTGAAGCGTTGAAGCGCAGATGACTTGGTAAGGCCATAACTGGCTGAGACATAGCGCAAAATAAAACTGACGACCAGAAGAAATACCAGCAACTATAGCCTTGCAATTAACTCTTTTAGACTTGGTAGTGATTCGTACAAAAGCCACGTTACTGAGTATATGAATATCAGGAAATAACTTTGAGTGCTGACTTCTAAGTGGATTTATTGCGTTGAATAAATTTCATACAAACACACCTTTGTTATTTATGTATCCCTTTGTTTTCCCATGTTTACTCTCTGTAAAGTATCTTTACAATGAACTTTTCTATACTGGACAATCTTTCATTCTTAATCAAATGTATTTTGCCTGCAATAAATTTGATGAAGGTTCCTCAGACATTTTAGAAGTTTGTGAGGCATCTTCCTTCAATACATCTCAGACATTGCAGCACATGATGTTTGGTTTTGCAGCAATTGATGTAATTCCGGTGAGAAGTGTATTTTAGGGTGACTTTCATGACCGGTGCTCCTGCACTTAACCATGCAACCCGTTTTCGTTCTATTTTCAGGCAGCGCAGTACTTATTTAATATGCCAAAGGGGAAATTGTTTCAGCACTTCACTCCGAGCAACATACTCGGGTAAGTAAGCGAACAAAAAGTGAGTCTGCTTGTAAAGCGCGAGTGCGTTGTGTATGCTCCCAATTTCACAAGCTTTGTTTTCACTAATTGCATTCACTGTAGGCTAGTGTGCGTAAAGATAGTGATGAGATAATCTCGCACTGATCGTGTGAGATTTATTTCATCTATAGCATGTCATCTACTATAGAACCAGTCTGAGAGCATTCAAACAACTAAACTGACTAATGGCTTGGCAAAAAAAAAGAAAAAAACACGTTTAACACCATTTATGAGGTTGTAAACTCGTTCCCGAACTAATAAATGTAAATTCCTCCAACAATCGTACCTCTCCCACCGTGAAAAAAGTGTGTTTTCAAAGAGTGTTTAACGGCTTCGAGTACTTTGTACTCAACTATGGGAGAGCAATTGACTATTTTTACAAAAGCAGCTGACTCAAGGGCGTGTTAAGAAAAAATTATTGTCACAGACGTAAATAACATTTCAGCAGAACATTTTCTTCTTAGACATGCATTAACGATAATGAAACAACAGACCTCATTCACGTGAACATGATCATGAGATGACGTGGAAAGAACATGTACATTCCATGTTTCACACACACACACAGCCACATACAAATGTGTCACGAAAAGACAGATGCACATATGCATATTGCAAGGTAAACAAGAGGCACAAATAAGACATGAACATGTACATTTCGCGTATTTAGATGTTGGCATGTCATTTCTGCCGATGCATCGATGCATCAGACTATCTATAGCTGGCCGGCCGAAGGACGTTTCACTCGTCCGTCACAGACCAACATGAAACTTTGCGGCGGCCCACCGCGGTTGCGCCAGAGACAAAGAATCGGCAACATTGCGAATACAAGTTAACGGAGCGGGGAGTTAGAATAGAAAAAGTGGTAACGATTTAGAGCACTTGGTACTTTACTATGGGAGAGCTTAAAAGCCGTCCCGTTGCCATCAAATTCCATTCGATCACTTCTGTGACACTCGGTGCCGATGGAGCATTTTAGATTGGTGGTTTGTTCTTAAAGCAGCATGGTGGGGCCGCTGGTTTTTCCGTCAAAAAACGCCGACTTTTTGTGCAATTTGCGCTCAAATTTCGACATCACTCTGTCAAACGTAATGTTTTAAGTAAGGACGTAGAAATTTTATTTATCCTTATGTGTAGTATTAGTGAAAGCAGCGCCCCGCCGCGGTGGTCTAGTGGCTAAGGTACTCGGCTGCTGACCCGCAGGTCGCGGGTTCGAATCCCGGCTGCGGCGGCTGTATTTCCGATGAAGGCGGAGATGTTGTAGGCCCGTGTGCTCAGATTTGGATACACGTTAGAGAACCCCAGGTGGTCGAAATTTCCGGAGCCCTCCACTACGGCGTCTCTCATAATCATATGGTGGTTTTGGGACGTTAAACCCCACAAACCAATCAATCAATCAGTGAAAGCCGCGAAAAAGTATTCATGGTTGCAACGGAAACCACGCATCACTATCTGGTACAGGCGAATATGGCTTGCGAGCCGTAGTTATGCGGGGTCGCGCTTGTACTTTTATTTGCATATGTATTTTGATTTTGATTCTTAGTTTGTAACCGCCTGTGGACTTTTTTTTTACGGAGAGGAGGATTTCCTCTCCTTTATGGACTGTTGCACGAGAGTACGAAACCCAACGCCATGCGCGCTATAACAACAGCCCAGACAGGACAATGGCGGTGCCCAGAACGCCTTGAGTAAAAAAGATCTATAGTTTGGGTAACTTTATTGCGCTATATTTAGTGCCAAGAGGAACAGTCTAGAAGAATTTTCCCTCCACCTCACAAAAACCTAACCCGGCCCCAAGCACTTACATTAAGGCTTTTGCAAACGCGTATGTACCCTACTTTGAAAATGTTACACATTATGTATCCTGACCTATACCCAAGTAATCTTTGTCCACATTGTGGGGAAATAGCTTCATTAGAACACATGCTCTGGCAGTGCACCAAATTCGCTCATATAGCGAACATCACTTCTGCCAGATGGGAGGCGGCAATCCGCAGCTCGTCCTTGGCAGATCAGCTCTGGGCTGTCCACCAAGCCCGCGAGGCGGCTGAGGAGCTTAGCATCTCAGTCCCCACGTGGGAGCTGCCCGCAACACAGTGATCTGTGTTTTGGAGGACCAAATAAAAGTTTATCCAATCCAATCCAGTCGGCTGCGGTAGTGTAGCGGTTAAGGTGCTCGGCTGCTGCGCTGAAGGTCGCGGGTTCGGTCCCGGACATGGCGGTCGCATTTCTATGGATGCTAAATGATAAAGGTTCGCGCACTTTACGATGTCAGTGCTCGTTAATGAACACCGGATGTTCGAAATTTCCGGAGCCCTCCACTACGGCATCCTTCACAATCATATCCTTGTTTTGTGCGTAAAATCCCGTATATCATAATTATCAACATTATACACCCAGTTGGGCTGTCAAATGCGTGTGGCGGCGCGTTTTATTTGCTTCTATCCATGTCGGCACTTTTTGATAAAGTGGTAGCTTGGACGAATCGGTCACCCCCCATAACGACATGAATGCACAGTGCCATTGGAGCCAGGGCAATGGATAGGTGCTGCCTTCAACTCAGCTTGATTAGCGAAACCGCAAAAAAAAAAAAATATACGCGACATGTCAACCCGGCACGGCCACAAACTCGTGCATGACGCCACACGTACTCACCCTATTGCATAACAGCGAGGCACTGAATCTCGCGTTTGAGTGGGGAAATAGACGGCACGCTGATACAAAGGTCACTCAGCTGTTGTATATTATCAGGCTCCATTATTTCATAGGTCACTGGCTCACCATGTTTCGGACAACGATAAACAGCTTCAAAAGAAGGGATGCCAACCGCGATCTTTTAAATGACAAGGTGACGTTTACTTTAGTGTGAACGTCCTAAAAACGCTCTTTGTGTTGCAGTTTGTTACTATTAATTCAAAAGTATAGGTTTCTCCTATCTCACCGTATGCTTTGCTCAGAACAAGCCAATCGGATGTTATAAGATGTCGTGTCAAAAGGATTGAAGGATTGATGGCTGTCGCAAACTTCAAAAATTCTCGATCCTATCAGCCCCTGTAATTTACTGACGGTCCTTCACACCCCTTTTATTGCGATAGCAGTTATATGGACAGTCTCGAAGTTTTTGCCGTCGCCGTTAGCATCGTGTCGCATACAAAGTCCAAAGTGACAAGATACCCCAGCGTATCGACGATTTTTTTCTTTAATTTCAGGAAATGTACTGACAGAAGAGCCTACGCAAGCATTTCGCACCTAACTCTTTCTCCGCTGGAAGAACTCGTAAGCACTGCTCTGATATGTTGATCTTTATTCCTACGGCAAAATTTGATCGAACAGTCTAAGTTGGATTTAGCTGAGCGCGTTCCACTAAGGAAGCAAGAAGAAGAAAAAAAATATTATGTCTAAGCTATGTGAAAGTGACATTGCGGGTTACTCTCAAACGTTTGATTAGCTTTGAATCATGTTTCGTGGAATCACGTTTTAACGCGATATTGCCAAACAACTCGTTTTGCAGATCTTTCTGGTGTCAGTGTCGTTGGTTGAGAGCGAAAAAATCATGTCGGTGACAAAAAAAAATTCGAGAAAGGTGAAAATCAAATAAATCGCAAGGATTTCTTGTTCGCTTGAGAATCGAACCAGGCCATGTGCGTGGCAAGCAGGTGTTCTATACGCAAAACCACGCTATTGTTTGAAAGTGCTTTGCAACAGAGTATGAATGCCATGCCGTGGAAGGAGTCTCGCGTGTAATTTCACGATGGCAGAAGTGTATAGAATTGCACGAGGCGTCGAAACATGCGAATGGTGCAACGAGTGGGTGTGTTAAAGGCCAACCTGCACCACAAAGAGCTAAAACACCTTGATGAATTCCGCACAACCCATTTGCAACACATTTTTAATTGTCATAAGCTACAAAAGCATCAACGAAGTTGGCAGCTGCGCGGGTTCGCGTGTTGCCTTACGGACGCGTTGTGGGCCCTTCGCTAATTCGCAATAGGGACAATTGTGACATTGTGGGCACTGTATATACTGTATAAATGCAGTATAGGCATTCTACGATTGTTTGAAACGGCCATTTACGTGCGGTTTTGTTCTTTTCTCGAGGACACGGTTGAGATGTGCACCCAGAATCGAAGCCAAGCTAGCGGTTGAGAACGCGACGGGCACGGACCCCTATAAGTGCTATCGCATTCTACTCTTGAAGGCCCCAATAAGTGCTATCGCATTCCACTCTTGAAGGCTCAAGCGTCCACTGCGTTCAACTCTTGAAGACGAAGCTCGAGCTTCCGCGAAGTTTTTCACAGCTTCGGTGTTTGTTTTCAGTGCAGCCGTGGCCCATGAAAGTGCCTAACTATGCGAAGCTGCTACAAATAAAACAATTCTCATTTTCGAGTCCTGGTCGAGTATTCGAGCTTTTGACGTGGTGGCAGCCTTTCAGTATCAAGCGAAAGCGAAAACGGTAGCTATAGTTTTGTATAGTGAGTTCTGGACGGCTGAAAATTAACTCCATTTAAATGTTAACCATACTTGGCTTCAATACGGCATGCCGTAGCCCTTGTGCGAAATGTCATGTTGTTAATCAATCAAGCTTTAATGACATGATATATTTCTTAAAACAATCACTCGGCGACAGGGGCTATTAGATCTGAATTCACTCTAACGATCACTTGAGTTGAACACCTCAGTGGAACGCTTTAAAGATTACTTTTTTATATTGCTCTTGGGAATTCATTAGCCATCATTTCAACGCCACGGAGCCCACGCATTGTTCCCTGCCGCAGAACAAAAATAATGGAATACTATCCAGGTAAAAAATACAGCTGTTGATTAACGTGCCGGCATTTGCTGTGATTAACTTTATACTGCAACTGAAAACGTGGATCTACACATCAATTGCGTTACTGTTAGTTAGGTATCCTGAGATTTAATAATAATTGCACTGTAACAGGCAAACGCGGAATACTAACGTAGGACAAGCAAGAGTGTGCGAGCCGATATTATGCGCTGGGCTTCAGGGATTATGTTTGTTAATGCTTTATGTTGCGGCCTCCGGCTACTTCTCGGCATGTGCCGCTACCTTATCTCTAAATCGCTTACTTTTCTCTTCCAGCTAGTGACAATAAATATTCGAAAATTCTCTTTCTTTTTTGTATGTCTCTTTCAGAACGCTCAACGTTTGCGGCAAGAGCTTTTCGACAAAGATGGAACGCATAGCTCGACAGAATACGTCAAGAGTTCCACGATAGAGGCTGTGAGCAAGGACGCCAAAACCATAATGAGCAACCTGAACAAGGATAATCTCATGAACGAGGTATTACGCGCAGAAACGTTCGCCGCAGTGAACGTCCCGTATTTCCGGTTCTGCCACAGCCGCAGTTTTTCGCAAAAACCAGTTATACGTCAATTAGGATGCACGTCGACAGGAAGCACGCTGCAAATCTGCTCCCCAAAGTAAATACGTGCTCAACTACAAAAAGTGCTCCATACATACACGCCTTCAAGTCCATCTCCTTCAAGCAAGCGAATTGGTCTATTAAGCCCTTTCGATTGCTTTTAAACTAAAAGCTTTGTATAGTTGATTACAACCGAATTAAAAGTTCAGCTCCGCCCGCAGCCATCGCTCGCTGCCATGGCAGAGAGGAAATTCGCTAAACGCTCCCTTCAACCATGCGCAGCTTGTTTATTTTTTGACATCAAGCACTTTTCGAGAATTTATATCGCTTACCTTGTCATACAAACACACGTTTGTATCACTAGTTTTGTCAGGGATTTCGTCAGATTCTGAGGTTGCTGACGTAATGTTTAACCAGTAACTACGAACCTTTAACTCTATGTATGCTTAGTATTTACATCAGCCGAGGAAAAGTGCGTGCTGTGTGAGCGACAACTACCTGGCACGACTGTTTCTCACAGGTGAAAGGCAGGAGTGCCGAGGGTCTGTGGACGGAGAGGGAGAAATAGCGTTAATTTTGGTTACCCGTAAGCAGGCCCAAATAATATCTATAGGTCCATCCTATTTTGGCAAAACTTAAATTTGGCTGAATAGTGTTCTGAATTGAACCGCTTGCACGACACCACAGGTAAAGAACAAATTCTGAAGATGTAACCAGTGTAGTTTCGGGGTCCGTGCTTTTGTCGCCGAAAGCTTAGTATTCATTAAAGAAAACGTGCAGTGAATGAGAGTGTTTTGTGAAGGCATATTTTGTGGTTTTGAGTGGTTACGTTGAGTTATCGCTAATTAATATTGTGGTGACCTATACGCTTTCGGAATATTCTTGTCTTATGTGGATTATAACATGCATTTTAATGTTATAGACTTCGAAACATGCTTGCGGCTGCTCTCAACTGTTCCTGTGACACTCAGCGGACCCAGTTTTGGTGCAGCCTATAGCCTGGTTCAGTTATGATTTACCAGGTGCCTGTACCTTTAAGTTGCTTATATCTTTTGACTCTGGTTGTTACAGGCTTCTTTGGAAGTATACATCAAATTGGGCAGGCAGTGTTGAAGACACGAGGTTAGGGGCAAGGCCCACGGCAAAGGCAGCGGTGCAACAAACTGAAAGCTATACTCGCCGCTGAAAACTTATTGCAAAATTAAAGTATAATTTATGAGCAGTGTTCGAATCGCGCCATTTTTTTTAAAGTGAGGCATATAATGAATATAAAACAGTAATCGGCGCAAAGTGGCTGAGGAAGCTCTTGCCGCTTCCTCTTCTCGGGTGGTACTTTGCATTTATTGCCAAACCACTGAAAGAATAAGCGCTAAAAAATAGACGAGCACACAGAAAAAGAAAGTAGATAAAGGACTGGCGCTATTGGCAAGTTTATTTTTCGTCACACCCTCCGAGAGTATATACAATCTCAATGTGCGGCGTATATGCGCATAGGAGACGCTTATCTTTCTAATCATGGTGACTTCTACCGCACTGTAGCCGAACAGTGTGTTCTGACAAATCAGCTAAGCTACAATGAATGCGGTGGGTTGATAACAGTAATGTCTGGGGTTTCAAGTCACAAAACCACCATATGATTATGAGAGACGCCGTAGTGGAGGGCTCCGAAAACTTTGACCACCTGGTGTTCTTTAACGTGCACTTACATCGCACAATGACCATCTGGTGCTCTTTAACGTGCACTTACAATGCACAATGACCATCTGGTGCTCTTTAACGTGCACTTACATCGCACAATGACCATCTGGTGCTCTTTAACGTGCACTTACAATGCACAATGACCATCTGGTGCTTTTTAACGTGCACCTACATCGCACAATGACCATCTGGTGCTCTTTAACGTGCACTTACATCGCACAATACACGGACCTCTACCATTCTGCCTATACACCGAAATGCAACCGCCACAGACGGGATCGAACCCGTAACCTTCGGGTCAGACGCCGAAAGATGGAGGGCGGAGTACTGGGGCGCGCAGGTAATTAGCGTGCGCTAAATACCACGTAAGGGCTCAAAACGAATCTACAGGTAAACCCAAGCACTTTATATATATTTGTGTCGACTGATGAGGTGCAATTTGAATTCGTTTTCTTGCGAAAGAAGATCTCACTCCGACTTACCGGCAGTGGAATGGCGCATACGTTTCTTTGCAGTTGACGGTGAGCTCCGCAACGAAAGAATTCAACAAGTTTTTCGTAAGTGTACCTTTTGTTTAAAAATTTTCATCCGTCTGCACGCAACCAAGACTAATGAAACGGCGAACATCATGGCTTACAAGAAGCCTTCCCTTCGCCAGTTATTCTAAATGACCGATTAAACTGGATGAATGAAGTGTGTGAATGAAGTTGGAGGAGTGGTTGTGGTAGTTGTGGGTGTAGTAGTGACGGTGGGGGAGGAATGGGAGTCGTTAGAAGTAGCATCTACCCGTTCCTTATATACAACAGCGCCCGAACACGACAGCCTCGAATAAGTGACTTTTTTGTCCAGCTTTAAAATCGCTACTTTCAAGCTCACAGTGAATTCAGAGGTGATACTAACGCTGGCACATTCTTATACGCGCGCGCGCAGGGTTGACCATCAGGGTCGCGTAGTGATAAATCGCGTGTTGTGCGTAGATCCCCCCCCCCCCCGCTTGTGGTCGATTACGAAATAACACAAGCTTCGTAATGAATGCAAAAATAGAAAGAAGAGCAGACGACTTGCTTCTCACGACGGCCTGCCATTCGTCTCCGGCTTTTAGGGAGTAAATGCGGGAACCATTACTCCCGGAAGGGAGCAAAGGATCCTACCTCTAATGTAAAACAGTTCTTGAAACGCAAAATAAGGTGCCGTATAGGCTGTTGTGATAACGAAAAACCTGTGTTGCCATAGCTCTGCGCATTAAGCAGTGACAAGGAAATTACGTCTGAGTAAAGCTATGGAGCAGACCTTACGCCTTTTTTTTTTAATTAATTCCGCAAGGTGGTTGCTCCTTTCCCCTGTACGCACTCCCGATGATTCGCAAGTGCACGAAATTGACCAAAAAAGTAATCGTGAGGTATACATAGAAAAAAAAACAAGAAGTTTATTCTGTAATATTCGAAGTGTTAATAGTGTGTCATTTCACGGTAAAACATTGCGATCCACATGTTCCATACATGAGTACGAGTGCATGACAGTTCTTTTCATTAACCTGTACCCGTTGGGAGGGCTTTCGCCGAATCGACTTGCTATACAGAGATTTTATATTTTTCGGAGCTGTAACTGGTTGCTCAAGTTTTCATCGCACAATATTCATTCGAGGTCCAAGGGTACTTAAACCACCTCTGAAAACATAAAAAACAAGAGTGTCATTCCTTCCTGGCGTTTGCCATCTTTTAGGCACATGTCGTTACGCAAGCAGCCTGTTCAGGGGACGTCATGAGGAATATATGCTTTCAAATTTACCATACACTTATGATATCAGTTATAAATGTCACCCAACCGTGTTTTTCCGTGTAGTCACACGCCCGTTCTGCCTTGCCTCGCATGACTATCATGTGCGATCAAGTGAATTCGCTTCGTGTTGTGCGTTTTCGGCTGAGCGAGCAAGCGAGCGTGTGCATGCAAAATCCAGATCGCCACCTCCTCTATTTCCAGATAGGCTCCATTAATTAGCTTTGTCGTGCACGTATCCACATCTTTAATGAAGGAAAAACCCCCGCATTCACAAACGCTCCCCGACTCGACTTTCACCCTTCACTCGACAAAATTGAGCAGCGCGCCACTGCTCAACTGAAAATGACGCTGCACTACTCAAGAATCGCAGCAGATTATCCCTGATATGCAGTGACTCGCCGTTTTTATAGATGGCGCTCTCATCGGCTTTCTCAAGTGAAGGTGAAGCGTTGAGTGAAGGCGCGTTCTATATATAGTATACGGGTGTAAGTTTCGAAGAGTAGGTAGCGCCAGCTGTTATAGGAACTGAAGTGAAGTCGGAAAGAAGTCATTCTCTCCTCTATGAACTCAGAGCGGTTTAGGTGTGATATAGTGTGGAAAGACTTCCCGTGTTAGCGAGTAATTTATTGTGAAAGCACGCTGCGCTTAGAAGTATAGGCGTGCCATCAGAAAGTTCTTGAAAGCCGTTGAAACGTACGTTGCGATAAATTATGACTGTGTTAACTTCAAATATTTAATTCCGTTTTGATAGCGCTGTCGTTCGTACACGCTAGAATATAGGCGAAAGTGTTTGAAAAGTGATAGCGTATCCGGAAGGTTTGCAAGTGCATATACTTGTGCCATGCGAAATATGCCACAGCGGTTGCATGCGTGTGGCACAGTTTTATACTAATGAGCAGCCGCTAGCGTGGTCGTTGGCACGTCATCTGGAATTCTGAATCCTTCATTTAATCGTTAACGGATTTTAATGGTGTCGGGACTTTGGGGCGTATAGCAGATGTTTTGTCACTAAGCTGGATTATGCTTGAAGAGTGTCACGTTATTTACTCTGTAAATTCAAATACATGAATGACTAAGAAAATTTCGTCTATAAACTGTTTAACGAAATAAGTTTGGCGCATATAATTCAATCTATGAAATCAATGAGCGATGCATGCTAACAGCGGTTTTGAGATAATTGTCTTACTTGCGATAAATATGCCCATTTGCTACTGCAGTTTACCTGAGTAACCAAATTCGAATTTCTGCATTCTTGCTCAAAAATAGCTGAGGCACAATATTTGCACTTCCTTGCAAATATTTTTAAGCGTATATCTCGAAAATATGTTCAGAATCACGTCTCAGCTGGATGACAACTGGTTGTATATTGTGTAATAAAATGTGTACCATAATGTAATAAGTATAAAGGTAAATCATCTATACTGTAATTTAGTGAATTATTAGGTTTTATTTCTCATGGCAATAATGCGAACTTTCATTGGTGTTTTCATTGTCTACGACATTCATTTTTGCGTATAGGAATCTGTGAAAACTTTAAGTACCTCCACGGACAGACTTCTGGCGTCGAAGGACCCAACGACTAATATAGACGTCGCCATCGCCCAGGTGAGACAGACTCTTACAGAAGCTCCCGTAATGAAGGTAGCAAGGCGCACGCGAGATTTAATTTTATACCGTTGATAAACATCTGGAATTCAACGCAGACTACCAGTAACAAGAAATAAGGCAGGAAAGCTGCCAGAATTGCGTGATCAAGTCCTTACCCTGTGTGTTTGCGTCTCCGTTTTGCGCAGTTTTTATAATATTATGTCTTCTCATTAACTTGAGTCAAGGCTGGCGTATCACAACGACGGATTCGCGAGTAAATGTTGTTTTACGTCACAGCAGCTTTCGTCGACAGCAATAAACATTGACATCTTAATGGGATTTCGTTATTTGTCAAGCATTTAATCAGTATAGGCTGTTGACGCATTACCTTACGCGGCAATGTAGTTCGCTTATCCGCCTTTGTAGACTTGCAATGCACAGTTTTCCTGTGCGCTAGAGAAGCTACTGGTCGTATTCTGCTTTTTGCCATTTCAACTCACTCTTTAGTTAGTGGTTACGCTCTAAGAACTAATCGAGTAACAATAGGGTGCCTTTTTGTTCCACCACGATAATCGTTATATATCTTTCGTTTCTTTCCCTGCATTATCGCCACTTGCCCGGCAGTTTCAGGTCATGAACGACAAGCGCGTTATAAGCGTGTCATAACATTGTTGTTCGCATTGTGACCGGCGCCGAGTTCTCAAAAAAGGAAGCGGAACCAAGCAAGATTTTGATTATGACCGTGGGGCAAAAAGACGTTCTATTTACTTTATTGGTTTTTATAGTGCATGACGCACCAGTTTCAACTACATGCAGGCGCATTTCACATGTTTACTTGCAGGAAGTCATTCTCTTTCTAAACGACTCTCTATGGAAAGCGGATGAGCTAAAGAGTCAAGCGATCGAAACGGTAAGTGCTCAGGCGCTTCGAATGATCACGAGAAGAGTGGTAATTCTGTCATAGATCCACTGCCACTGCATAAAAAAACGAGAAAATAAAGCGTATGGCGCCTGCATTATACTATACACTCGCAAGCAGCCACTCACGTTCATACTCAAGCCTACCCACACTCGTAGGCACTCACTCACGTTCACACGTGCACTCACACTTACGTGCACTCACACTGATGGGTACTCGCTCACGTTCATACTGACTTCTACTCACTCTCATCAGTATACTCATTCATACTCACACTCGCCACGTTCAATAGAGTATATGAGTGAGTATGTCAAGCTATGCTATACTGCGAAGGCTGAAGAAATGCGTCACACGGACGCCCAGCGATTCCCGTTCATAGAGTTCCCAGTGCTCCGTTTACCGAACCGTCGATGACGTCAAGGTGAGCATTTATGATTTCCCCGGCACAAACAGAATTTTGTTAGATTCACAAGCTTGGCGTGTGACATGTTCGTATACTTATTGCTGGTCTTCATCGACTTTCTGCTTGTTACGGCAGTCGAGATACGCGCCGTCTGCAGCGAGTTCTGTCAGGTTGTTTTTTTCACCAGATGTCGCGTAGAGACGTAGTGTGGCGTGGGGGAGGAGCATTCGCTCGCTCAATGAGTCGGTGCGCCTTCTCTTGCGCCTCGCTTATGTCAGCCCCGTGTTTCCCGAACGTTTTAGCGATTTCAAGTTCTTGCATGGCTATTTCTGTTAATTACATTGCTTTATACCTTGTTCGTCCATTCTAACCCAATTTTGAGCATCACTACATAATGTTATGGTCAGTGTTGAGCTCTTTATTATGAGCGTGATCATGCCAGATAATATGGACGGACGACAAGTTGAGCCTCCGAAGCGCTCATCGCATTAAAAAAAACATTGCTGATTCCTCTTTTTAGGAATCGGTATAACACAAAAGTGAAACGTGTCTTCACCCGAAATAGATGAGCGTTTATTTTACTTTGTTTCTTCACAAGGGATGAAGGAATGAATGCTAAACAGCAACAAATTTAAATTTCATGGCAAGAACGGCAAGCAGCTCAAAACTTAAAGTGCGCACCTCATGTAGCAAGCAAGCGCGAGATGAGCATACACAGAACGAGCGCGGGCAAACAAATGTCTCAGCTCGGCACTTCAAGCACGCTGCTCAAACAAGGAAAGACTCATGAAACGAACGCACAAGTATATATACACAGGACGAGCGCGAACAACTGTTACAATTCTTACTTCACCGTATGGGAGCAGCGTGCTCCTTTCGTTAACGCGGCCACGGTAGCGAGCGAAGTGACTTTCACGCTCTCCTAAATCGCGAGTCTGATCTGATAAGCCCGCGCGCAGTTCGAGAGACCATGCCCCGTGGAGGCGTGCGCTCCAAGAAATGCGAGAAGCGCCCATGATGATGATGATGATGATTCTGATGATGTTGATTATTTGCGGCTGTTCCTTTTTTAACGGGCGGGTGTACTTACAATATGTAAAGACAGCCTAGCACACAGATGTGAAAAATGAAAATAAAATTCGAAAACAGAGTGAAAAATAGAAACAGAAAACCCCCCAAAAAAACCTGATGGACGTGCCCAGCAAGAGGGAAGAAAACCGAAAAAACAGAAAGAGGTGGGGACATTAGAAGAAAGCACAAGCACAAGGCCGAGCTCAGTTTGTGTTTGCTAACACAACCTCGCTTTGACACTGCACTGCCTCTATCTAGTCATTACACTGTGCCACCTTGTGTTCTCGACCGCTGGGCCACAACCACTGCCCTCCAGCGTTCAAGGCGCCGCATCGACACACTCGCTGCCTGCAGATCAGTCTCTCCATCTTCCTCCGCAAAGCCCAGCGCGGAACGCAATGACTCCGTGCGCGGGAGTCCTATCTGTCCGCACTCAATCACGAGATGCGCAATTGTTTCGTCCGCACTTCCACTGGCACGACACAGCATTGAAGCCGTCTCCCCGCCAATCGTTTGGTGCAACGCGACATGGCGCAACGCGAGACCATTGCGCCATCTTGCTACTGATTACGAAAACGCGGGAAAGTTGAGGAATATGAGGACCGCCAATGGTGTATGGTGTACAGTACATAAATAGACTGCCGTTAGCCTGCCTGACAACGTACGCTCCGTAGCATAGTGGCTTGTGTAGCGTGTTGCAGTGAGATGCTTCTAGTTCGACGCCCCACTGCGGAACGTTTCCTTCTCGTTTTTTTTATTTCCATTGTGTTAGTGTGTATTTTATCATGTCGTATCCATGACGGAAATACGTCAGCGGAGCCGTAGTGGACCCCGCCATAAAACACTTTTGTATTTAAAAAAGCGCACAGCCTGTAGCGTGTAGCCGCAACGGCGTCTCCGGCCTGTAGTCTTCTACGTGTCTGCTGTGGCACCACTGTTCGGGGACAGCTGGAACAGCTAGTGACAGAGAAGTGCCTGTACAGTTGCGTTGATACGTGCAACACTTACTGCAATCAAGTCTTAAATGGTGCGTTTTCAAGTTACTCATTAAATAATCATTAGAAGAACTGATTAAGGCACATGCATAGATCCTAACCACAACTTCTCTGTCCGCGACGATAGGTGCCGGCCGTTCTAGTTATTTCGCCGCAGGCGCACGTGTACGAGGCTCCACAAATGCGCCTCGTTCTTTCTCTCGCACGGAACTCTTAACTGGTGAGGTGGTGTTGCCGTCTGCGGGCGGTGAATTGAAGTGGTGCGTCATGTGACTGATGAGCGCCGATAGAGAGAGGCTTAGTCACGACGCAGTTAAAGTGCCTTGAAGCCCGATGCTGTGCGCGCTGGCTTTGGGATGGCACCCTTTACGTAGATACGTTTTTTTTTGCCATTCGCGTCGCGTTAGCGTGTGGCGGCTCGCTGACTTAAGCTTCCTTGCGCACCCATTGTGTTTCTACACCGTCAGCTGCTTCGAGTGTGATAGCACCGATTAATAAAACTGCTGTAAGAATGAAGCGCCGCAGGAAGGCAACGTCGTCGAGGGGCTGAATGCATGTCTTGGCTCAAGGCCAGCCGCATACATTGACCTAATAGGGAGGGGCGCTGCAATCGTCGCCCCTCCCCTTTGAAGGAGAACCATGCGCACTCCTATCAACGCATTTGCGTGAAACGGCGCTATAGTTGCCAGACAGACGTAGTGCAAGCTCCGATGTATCAGTGCGCAATAAACAATCCACTACTTCTGTGCAGATGCGTCTTGCTTTCGTGTGCTACCGATTCTTATGACAGAAAAATTAGCCATCCTTACTTGCAGAGATGATGAACCGTGGTGTTTTTGTGGCCTAATGCTCAGTAGCTTATCGTTTCTCCACTTATGTTTTCTCTCGCAGCTTAATACACACGTGGGAGACTGCGAGGTCGCTCGGAGAGTGGCCTCCATCGGGTTTCTTGTTGCGTGCCGAATAGTGTCCGACAATATGGTGAGAGCCCGGGCAGCCCCGTGTGCCATTATGCGAAGTGTGGTTGTATATGTGATTAGTGATTACGAAGGCACGCACGCAGGAATTGTTTGCTTGGAGCTCAATTGTCAACGAAGCGAGATTAGTAACGTAAAACACGGCAAACATTATGCAGCATATTGCGGCTGGAAACATACTGAAAAACTGTTCGCCCATTTGTGAATTCACTATAGGTGAAGTAGAGGATTGGTGCGAATATCTCCGTTACGCAGTTAAAAATGCGCGCTTCTAAGAGCAAGAAATCCTCACACGAGAGAATGATTGGGAATGTGTTACTATCGGCATATAATTTTAATAAAGCAAGACATTTATAGTACTTGATTTTGTGGTAATTTAGGAAAGACATTTCGCACTACTACATACGTCAATATGGTATTGGATATCTCTGCATGAAACACGTACTTACATATGGGGCAATTTACGGCTAGAAATGTGTCTATATATTACGACGCGGAATATTTCTTATTAGCCGTCTCACCACTGACGTTCGTTCATGTGCACGTATATATTGTTAGTACTGCAAGTGAACATGATTTGCTGCTCGTACTTAATAAATGAGTTAATAAGATGAAGTCACCTCGTTATATTCGACCGAGCTTAATAGGAAATAACGGAGAGGTCGTTCCCTTCTTTTTCACTCGGATACCTCACTGCAGTAGTAACTGACCTGTATCACATTGTATCACTCGCTTCAGAAGGAAGCGGTCAATGTTTCGTTTCTGACAGTACAGCTTTGAATTAATATGATAATAATAATTGTTGGGGTTTAACGTCCCAAAACCACCTTATATGATTATGAGAGACGCTGTAGGGGAAGGCTCGGAAATTTCGACCACCTGGTGTTTTTTTTACCGTGTTATACTTAAATATAAGCACACCGGCCTCAGGCATTTTCACCTCCATCTAAAATGCGGCCGCGGTGAACGGTCTAGTGGCTAGGGCTAGTGCCTTATATATCCACTAGACCGTGCACCACGGCGGGTTGGCTTTGAATTAAACCCCGCGACGTACTTCGCAATGGAAAGAGATGGAGACTGATATTTTGTGCTATTGCAGGGGTGGACCCTCGCCGTGTTCTATCGGCATCAAATGAAATGCGAACAGCGGCAGGCATTAGCAATGCATAGTATTTGTGCGCGCCTTCGTCATCACCATTGACCGGTGCACATTTAGGGAGTGGCAGCACAGCTGCGATCTTCCTGTATTGCCAGATTTTGGCTTTTGTTCGGTGAGATGGCGATAATGGCGGCTGCACTGTGAGCGTGTAGATCACTCTTGGTCGGATGACTTTTATTTTGTTTCATTTTATTTTCTTCCTTTGAGGTATCTGAGCTAGAACAGTGGCGGAAATACCGAACTATACAGTGGGATGACACTGTTCCGTCAAATTGGATGTGCGTCTATCTATCAATGGCGATCACCGACGTTCAAATTAAAACAGTGGCGTGACGTCGCAGGTATGGTGGCTTCTCGCATCACGTGACCCTTAGTCTTCGAGGTGCAAATAGACTCTCTCGTGTAGGCAGAAACACATGACTTTGACAGTGCGCAGAAGCTAGTCGCCACCTGGTGGCCTGCTTTTGCTCTCTCGTACAACGAAATGCTTCGTAGAAAGCTCAGTAATCTTGTACGTGCTTGCTTGCGTGCTGTGAGCGTTCGCAGAACGGCCTATGGCTGTCGCTGGTGTGCTGCCTGCTGAGCATGCTAGCCGCGATTCCGGTGACGCTGATGATCTCCCGGTACTTCCTGCGCATGCACCGCTACCTGGTGAATGGCCAAACACCCGACGATGAGTGCGTGCTGCGCGCCTGTCTTGTATAGCGGCAGTCTCTATATGGGAGAACGGCACGTCGCGTTGAGAACGAATTTGAACTAAACGCGTACTTCTGCTGAAGTGGGCTTGACGTACGAATATTTGAAAATGTGTTCCCAGTAGCTTGTCTTCATTTATAAATTGATTCCCTATTTAAGGGAAAGATTGATTCAATAGTGATGGGGAAATTTACTGTGTAGTTTGACATGATTCACGTTTAATGAATGTATACTGCTTTGCGAGGCTGCTTTGAGCGCAAATATAGGATAGGTGCAGCTTACGAAGGTTGGCTCGCTCGCTTTCAGTGATCCTGTCTGGTATTTTAAAATAAGCTGGGGGGGGGGGTAGTATTTTAGACACTAGAAGATATGCGGCAAGATCCTTGTTTCGTCATTGAAAGCTTCTTGAAACAGCGTTAGTGTTCTGGGTCCCCAATATCTAAATATTTTTGCTTTGTCAGCCATCGCTGTTCATTTTTATCTTAATCCCACCCCCACCCCCTTTTTTGTGTAATTGGGAGTCGTCCACTCGAGGTTAAGCTCATTATTAAAGATGGTTAAATTTCTAGACATTTTCGGGAGCAACATTTCTTCGGCAAACTCTCTGAAGTGTGCTTGGAACCATTACATTCATAATTCTTTATATTTGATCATGGGCGACGGCAAGATTTTGTCTTTAGGAGTCCAAACCCGCGATTCGCCGGGATCACTGGGGTAGCTTTTGTTGGGGGACCAGTGTCAGTTTGGGCTATGAAGGCGGGAGGATGTAGGCTGCTGGCGCGCATGTGCTTGATGGTTACATATGCTTTTTCAGCCTTGTATCTTACTTCGACGTTTTTCTTCCTCTTGTAGGGGTCGAGGCGAGCAGGAAGCCAGGTCTGTTGAAAGCTGCCTTATTTTCTACATTTGCTTATTTATTTATTTATTTATTCATTTATTTATTGTGAAAGACTTATACCTCTTATGCGAAGGTGGCCCTGAGTGAAAAGTCATAATAAACTTGAACTCGCACAAAAAAGAAAAAAAAAAGAAAAACGGGGCTAGCTCGTCAATTCCACGTTCCCTTTGTCTTTGCGGAAGCGTGATACAGATGCGATAAAGATGGTAAAGAAGGCCATGTCCTGATGTGGTGTAGCACTTCTTGTCCACACAACAAATTTTCTTTGCCAGCAACTCAGTTTGCCCATCTTAATCATCTTTGATATTATCGGTTGTGCTCTGCTAGAACAGCAGAGATATTGATTACTAGACTGCAACGCCGAGTCCCCCCCCAATGAACTTTATCTACACGTGTTTGGTCTGGCGCATTCACTTTTATGTCTTTGTTTCAATAGTGAATCTCTAGATCATTTCTTTATAACACACAGAAGGTTTACAAATGAAATAAAAATATTGCTGGAAGAATCTGTCACAAGAGTCGGCTTAAATTTGTCTCTTCCTGTGCTTCTTTCCTCTGGTGCTACCGTACTGGGTTTTAGCCAGAGTAACGCTTGCAGTGTCGTATGCGATTTTCCATGAGAAACAAAGCAAATAGATTGATAAGTGTTTCAACTTCAGCTTATCTCTACAATTACTTGATTATATCAATAAGTTATTCTGTAAAATGTCTGTTTCTAAGCATATGTAGAGAAAAAAGGAATACTTCAATTTCTAAAGCAAGGTTCTACCCGTTTCATGGTCGTCCTCACAGCAAGTCTCGCCACGTTGCTGAAGAACTACCATTCAACCAACAGCAATACACATCATGGAAGGCTTCCGCATAGTGGCGTCGGCCATATGCAGAGTACAAAAAGTTTGCGTTAACATGTCTTGACTTAAGTTGTGAAGGCTACGGGTAACGCGAAAAGGGCACGCTGTAGAAGACGCTGAGCCATGGCCTAGTGGATTTCGTGGTCGTCCAAAAAGGTGTGCAACGTCATAGGTGAGCCGACAAATATGAAATATGGCGACATGACCCAAACAGCTTGTTCGGTTCTGGTGGGACGTTTCAGTAGTTCTATGCACCGGCACTCAGGATATCGCCCACAAGTATTTTATTGTAAGACTCGTACCCTCGCAACATTTATGCCTCCGTGTTCATTTTTTCATAGTTTTTTTCATCTATTTCCACTAGGATAAAGCAGGAAAAGCATCTCAAGTGAGTACTTAGTGATTTTCTGTATTCAACACATCATTTATTTATGTTAATGCCAGTGCAAACGCGCGCTTTTTAACGGGAGCCGTCAGTCAGTCCGCCTTAGTTCAGGGAGTAATCGTGATGCGGCGCTGCATGAGGGGTAGCGCTGCTTGCGTCACACGTGCTTCCGAGTGACACGTACCTAAATATCATATGCCTGACAGATTTGTTCCTTCGTGCTCCTTCTTTGTGGCTCGAAGCAATGCCGTCACCGCATCACAGCAAAGCGCGTGCTGTAGCGTTACAGTGACGCTTCCCCATTGGCTGCCCGCATATAGCGCCGCGAACGGCGACACGCTATCTCAGAACACCGCACGTTTTACAGAGCCAGTGTGACCACCAATATTGTGAACACGAGGAATGCATTACGCCGCCCCACAGTGTACAAAACTGAACACAAAATTTATGTCACGAGACACTGTTTGAGAGGTTCTCTCCCTCATGCCTGCGAAGCAAGCGCGAAAGCTGTGCGACGGGCGAGAGCAGGAAATGGCCAGAGGAGAGGGTGGTGAACGGCTGGATCGAATGCATCCGGCTGGCATTGATAGAAGTGGAGGAGGCGTTTCTGTATTACCGCAGAAGCTAGGACATCTTTAGTCATAACTAATTCACGTAAAAATATTGTTAGGAACATTGGCGTCTACCTTTGACGCGGTGAGGCTATTGGTACCTACAACTGCCCCGTAAAAAATAATAAAAACGAGCGCATGTCATGTTATGCTTCGAACTGCGAAGCATACATATGCCACGGGGTAATAAATGTGTTCGTAAAAACACGGTCAATTTTATGGATTGCGCGTAGTTTGCAGCAACGGCTGTGTGCCGTCGACAACATACGCTGGAGAACAACTGCTTACAGTTTAAGCCATTGCCTGGTTTTAAGCCTGACTGATGTATTGTGGTCTAGTCGTGCGTAGGAAGCGTGTACCGCAGGCGATCGCTTAAAGCTGCTTTTAAGGAGTGTGGTGGTTTTTTGCATGGCGCGTACTACGAGCCTTATGACAGGGCAAGCCACGCGGCATGTCTAGTCATATTTGTAGGTTTGGTAGACTCGCTTCTCACCACTAAAGCGGGCTTTTCCCCACAAAAACTAATTGTGAGGAGAAACAACCTTGCCCAGCCCGTCATTCTTTTGTGGCCCAAAAGATAACAATAAACAGCGCTATGTATACGCAAGTAGTGTGAAGGTATTGTTCACCTATTGCCCCCCCCCCCCAAAAAAATAATCAATCATCGCATTGGAAATGATTATAGGGAGAATGCCCGCTTCAGTTCACACTTTCATTTCAACTGTGCTTGCCATACATTCGTAGCTTCATGAAATTCAGACAAGCTTAGATGTGCCAACGTCAGAAACGCCAGTATTGTTTTTCGGGCTTGGTAAACGGGGCCTTCTGTGGTTTCGAGCAATGGTTTGAGCACTTCAGTTTACCGAGCAACGTCGAAAAGTTTGTTTGGTCACGTTTTGTAAAAAGAGTATTTTGTTTATTTGTCGTTCCCCAGGAGAATCAAAGAAGTCAGGTAAGGAAAAAGTGATCCGTTTGTAGGGGTCGCTTTTCACTTTTTTAGAGCACGAAATAACGCCTACGCAAGACAATACGTCCCCGAACATTCTTAACACCAGCAATTGGTCATGCACGATGCTCAGTTTTCACAGTTGCATGTTATCTGCGGCCAAATGCGCTCGATTCTTCAATATAAATGGCTTTATGGCGTCCCGTTTTTTTTTGTAATCTATACGGGAACTCATTGAGACGCCAAAGTGAAGCAATATTCAATTTAAAAAGGGTGCATTGTACTTCTCACGATAGGTTGGTGAAAGATAAGGTCAGTTTAATTTTTTTTAATTTCGCACCCACATTTCCACACTTCTTATGAATTTCAAAGTGTTCTTTCATATTTTGGCCACAATAGCTAAAAGAAAGTTCTTGAAACTAGGCACGTCAAATAACTGGGCGCGTCAGAAAACAATTCATTTAAACTATCAGCCAATTGGCAAAAACAGTTTCTCGCCTACCAGTCGCCTTAGACGAATGTAAAACGGATGCCATGTGATTGTTTTCATTGCTGTTTGCTTTATAAGCCTCCCATTAGCTACTTGTAATCTGTTGCTTCAAATCAATTATCAATTGTATTAGTTATAGTTCAGCATTGTGTCATCTTTCTTTTTCGTGTCACGATGTCCGTGTTCTTGGGATGCTGTGAGTAGCCACTGACTTGCAGGGAGCACATCCTGCAGCAGAGCCGCGAGGCTCGCTGTCTGGTGATGAGCTTCGACACGCTCGAAGCGCCGCCTGCCTTGCCCGCAGTGTCGGCTGACAGTGGGAGTCGCGACCTGGCGCGCATAATTCCCACCTCTGTAGTGCGTCGGATTGGCGTAGACGACCCCAAGCTGCCCACGGGGAAGGTGTCTCCATTCCGCCAGATGGTGGTGCCCAAGCCAGCAGGTACATCTGTAAATCTCATCGGAATAAAAATGGCGAATGCACGTGCCCTTTAATGTGACAGAAAATGTGATACAAGTTATATGGGGACTCGTGGCGCATTTGTGCTGTCGCTGTTGGCGTCTCTGTGAGGTTCCGTGTAAAGTTGAAGGGCGCATACGTTGCCGCGCGTGTCCTTTGTTCTATGTGAGTGAACGCGCGGGAGTATACTGACAATGACGTCATAGGCGGAGGAGAAACACACCAGACGTCTGCCGTCGCGCAGAATGTTCATTGGGTCGGCATGAGGAGGAACTGGGGGCTGACTGCACATTTCGTGCGGCCAGGCGCGATCGCGCGCCCTGTGCCTTAACAGGGATTGATTGATTGGTTGATTGATTGATTGATTGATTGATTGATAAGTGGGGTTTAACGTCCCAAAACCACCACATGATTATGAGAGACGCCTTATAGTGGAGGGCTCCGGAGATTTAGGCCACCTGGGGTTCTTTAACGTGCACCCAAATCTGAGCACACGGGCCTACAACATTTCCGCCTCCATCGGAAATGCAGCCGCCGATGCCGAGATTCGATCCCGCGACGTGCGGGTCGGCAGCCGAGTTTCTTGCTACTATACCACCGCGGCGGGGCGCCTTGACAGGGATCAACAGACAGATCATGCCTCTATAGGTCCTGTGTTCTTAGCGATAAGTTTGCGTTGAAGCGTGATACAGCAAGAACGTTGCAGCAGCGGCCGCGTTTCCTTCCGCCAACACCTTGCTGAGTTACGCTAAATCATAAGAAATCTTGCTGGTAGCCCTACTTTGCATAACGTCGCACTTTGTTGCATCGCATTCATTCCTTCGTCTTTGCGGCGAAATGGTTACTTTTTTTTTATATCATTGCAAATTTAAACGCTAAGTCACTTGCAAAAAAGAAAAAAAAGGAAACGGTGAATACATAATCAGAGTAGAAAGAGGTGTGATGTGAGTGATATTGGCTGGCGTTAGCACTCGTAGACGATACTGATGTGCGGTGGGTAAGCGTGATCTAAGCGATCTGCTTAACTATGCTTTATACAATATATGTTTGCGCGTGCGTTTGTATATTTGTGTGTTTATATACACATGCAAACATAACGAATTTTTCATGTGTATATACAGGTTGTCCCAAATATCACGCAGCTTGCATGATTTTGAAAAAGAGACGACAGTCGTTACGCGAAGCACACCTAGCATTTTGTTCCCAGTGTAGACTGTGACATTTTTGTCGTCAATGAATTTTAGTAAATTATTTCTAATTCTGTTTCAAATTCTATTTGTCGAATTAGAAACATATTTAGGACTAGTTAACTGAACCTCATCCACGAAAAATATCACAGGGGCTACTACAGTGCACGGAGAACGATACACGTAGATGTGCTTCGCGTAATTACGTTCCCATCATTTTCAATGCTGATGCGTGATATTTAGGACACTACCCCGAATACAGATGCCACCCCTCCTCCCTAGTATACGTCACTTGTTTTTAGGTATATAAACATTGTATTTATAACTTTAGCAGTTATTTTGTGCTTCAAAGGAATAAAGTTTTGCGACTTTGCTAAATAGCACTCGGATTATCTTCACGCCTGTTGCAGTTCGTGTAAGCTACGGAAACGTGACTGGTTTCAAGCTTTTTTTCTCTCGTAGAGATAACCATGGAGTGAAAAAAAAGATCTCTATTTCATGATCGGTGTTCACAGTTTAGCCTTCCTGGAGATCAGTATCGACATGTTTCTAGAGCCCCTACGAGCGATCCCCTTCAAAAATGATCCTTATATATATATATATATATATATATATATATATATATATATATATATATATATATATATATATATATATATATATATATATATATATATATATATATATATATATATATATATATATATATATATATATCATACAGAGAGAGCTTTCCGTCAAATGGCACCGGTAACGGTAACGTTTTACTGCACTATTACCCCCTCCTCCCTCACGCTCCGCTGCAGCCTTCCTAAAATAGTCCCGACAAAGAAGAGCTCACTCGAAAAAGAAAAAAAGAAATAGTGCGACTACCAATTTTATGACTATGGACCTCTAAATTAGGAGAGTCTGGGACCCTTGATTATTAATGTAGCTTGAGGTAAGTGCTTTTCCTACCACTCCTTTCAAGGTGTAAATGTGGGTTTTGCCTAGTTGGTAAGTATTTGTTCGTAAATCGATGAATATTTGTTGGTAAAAGTTCACGCGATACTTCGATTCTGGCCTCAGTGCTCTGCTTGCGGAGTTATCATTGATCTCGCAGTAACACGAACGACTTATAACCCTTTGACCTTGCAGCACCGAGTTCATCACTTCGTCCACTGAGAAGCGCGCTTTTTTTGTCCGGCTTCGAAGACTCTGCAGACGACTCGACATCTACAGTGACGCAACATGCCTCGTCCATGAAAGGTGTTTATCGACCTTCACAATCTAAGCATTTTACAGTGAATGCTGTTATGAGACTGGATGACTGGGTGGGATAGTTGGTATCGCGTCACGAAGTAATACTTCGAGCATAAGTAAACGACGCAGGACCAGGAAGAGAATGATTAAGTGCTTCATGAAACGCTTGTGGCGTGTGCACTTATCTTGGTTCTGCATCGTTTTACTCTCGCTCAAAGATTTATTGTTCGAGAAACGAATTTTTTTAATTTTTTTTATTCTGTTATGCAAAGAACACCGGAGGACACGAAGTGAGGCAAAGTTTGTTTGCCTTGCATAAAACCGCTCATGACGCCGACCAGCGCTAGAAAGATCATGAAAGACGCCTTGCCGATGCCGCCGACAGACAACGTTGAATAGCAAATGCTGCAAGCTACAATAGAACTCTACGCTTACGCATCGTTTAGACAACTCCAGAAAGAAATTTCGCGTATTATTTTTTTTTGGTTTACACCAGAGATCAAGTATGGTGTCAGTGGCTGATACCCCGGGATCGTCTAAAGATTCGAGTAGTAACCACGGAAGTTCGTTGGCGACTGCGCTCACCTCGGTTTATTTCTTCAATTACTTGACTATATCAATAAGTTATTCTGTAAAATGTTCATTTCTAAGCATATGTAAAAATAAAAAGAAACACTTTAATTTCTAGAGCAAGGTTCCGATAACAGTGGGAAGCGTCAAGAGTGCGCCATAATGTCTGCACGACCATGTCATCAATTGTCATTAATGACCTCCGGCAGTGTGTTTGCAAGTTAGATCAAACAGTCACACGATCGCATTCGATCGTAATTGGGCCTTTTTGGGATCGAATGTCTTAATCGTAACTGGCTCATTTGAGCAAACTGCTGAATTAGGGGGCTCAATCGCAATCAGCAGTGCACCGTGTAGAACAAAACATATTGCGCTGACCCTGCCTCTTCCCTCTTTCTCTTCTCGACCCATTTACTGACAGGTGCCAAACCACCCGAAAAGAAGCCTGCGACCACGAATGCGAAAGTGGAAAGCGAGCATAAAGGGAAGACATCATCCACTAAAGCGAATGCCGAAGTGGAGAAAGAGAAGAGGACAACGACCGCGAATGCTAAAGTGGCAACCGTGGAAAAGGGGAAGAAGACGTAAACGCCCAATATCTTAGCTCGTCTCGCTGTAAGCGAGCCCATATTGCACAAACCAATAGATCAGAAACATCAAAATAAAGCCCGTTTCGATGTAGCTGTCTTGAGAAATTTAACGCAAGTGGAACGATGTGCTCGCTGGAAGCTTACCTAACCTAAACTGACCTACTTGAATTTTAAGGGCGGTCAAGGGGAAGGGCGGGGGGAGTGCTTTTGTGTGCTGTGATCGTAACGGTGCAGGGACGTAGCCCTTGATATAATGTAGTGATCGCTCCACGTGACGCAAGCAAAATGACATTTAGCCAGCTGTGGCATACTGAGTGCCCACTCTCTTCAAAGAGAAGTCCTCTTCCTCCTGCTCTTTGAGCGCCTTTACGATGATGATATTAACGCAGGTTAAACTACATGTAGCCAACTGTAGCAATTTAGTGCTTTCTCGTGCCAAAGTGGCCTTTTTCCTCTGTTTTTCGAGTTTCTTGGTGGTGATACCAAGTACTACGATGGCGAGGGAAACAACACAAACCACTTAAGAAAATTGAGAGGAAGCATGCGAGAAATAGAAGGAAATGAAAAAAAACAATATTGAAGTAAAGAGAAAAAAACAAAAAGAACGAAGAATGGGAGGAGCAAAGAAAAATGGAATCCGAAGTGAGAAATGAGGCTTTCCAGCTCCGCTCTTCCGTCGGGCTTGGCAAGGGCGAAGCTGTCGCGCGGATGGATCCCGACGGATGCCTGACATAGCCCGACTGAGAAATGCGTTCACATTTAAAACAAAAATATTAAAGGCTGTTTATAGAACACACGCTCAAGCGCGTGTTTGTTTCATAACACAGGAGGAGGAGGATTGAAAGAGGAAGGACAGGGAGGTTAGCCAGTTCTCAGACCGGCTGGCATTTCATAACACAATTTTAATACGTAAAATTACCCTGCCTCATAACGTCGCAATGCGTGTGCCATTGTCGAAACGTGAAAAAAAAAATGGAACTGCAATTCTGCCAAAAACATAAAGCCGTGCTTGAAACGACTGGGAACCACCACCATGCAGGACTTATGTAATTCTTGGAATACGGTTACACGTATCACTTTATTCGCATATTTGCACGTTGTCATGGAAGAACCACCGTCTTTACTCCAAAGCACTAAAATGACGGCACACATGACGTTCTTTATTCCACAGCACTAAATTACATCACACATGACTTTTCTGTCCCAGTCACGTGACCCTTAAGTGTAGCACTCAATTAGAAATTTTTGTGGGGCTTCATATAGTACGCAGCGATGCGAGTTGGTTGAAAATGACTTCAGTGGGAGCGCCCATTGTAGCACCAAGCAACATGGAAATAAATACAAAAACTTCCACTGTTGACAAAATGCTTGATTGGGCTGGTTGGTGCTGCATGGTCTCTTCTATCTCCTCGTGTCGTTTGTGCTGTTAAGCACTTTTTTCGTCTTCCAACATTGAAAAATTCGTTCCAGTCCGGGTATCGAGCCTGGGACCAGTGTCTTTCCGGTCTAGTCAGTTCGCGTGTAGGCGTCTGTGCGCGCGTAGTTGGCACAAATATTTCTATCGGTCAATACCAATACAACTGCCCAAATAAGACTATACTCGATGATCAGGTACATATCACGCATGGTGTAACGGTAGGATAAATGTATTGTTGTCTATTACGCATTGAATTAAAATAAAAGCGCAGTGCATATGCGCCACAGTGATCGGCGTCGTGGGCGAGTACGGCTAGTCGTCGACGTAGCCGTACTCGAAGTCTTCGGCGAACGCGGCCTCCTTGGCCTTGAGCCACTCGTAGCACACGGAGGCGTCGAAGGGTCCCCGGGTTCCGCCGAACTCTTTAGGAAGGATCTTGGCCGGGAACCGCTTGTGCAGCGCCTTGGTGTTTGTGCCGTGTAAGTGCACCTGCACCACGTTATAAATACATTGTTTTTATAGACTTTGCACAACTTAAAAGACTGTCAAAGTGGTCACGTGGTTGTCGTATTGCTTTACCGCAAAGCGTATCCTGACTCTAACTGACGATAGGAGCTAGTAAGAAAGCGTCACTTTTTCTAGAAATCTGAAGATATTTATGTTTGTTGTATTTTGTGGGTATCTTTCAATGTCAAGTACTTTTTAGCGAACCAAAGACACTTTGAGCTTTTATCTACGCATCTGTCTATATAGTCGCCCGTACGTCTAGGGGCTCACATGATGGCCTCCTTAACTTGATGTTGACCAAAAGTGTTATGGCGTGGTAAGATGGTTTCACAAATATGACTGATCATGACATGAATAACGTAAAAATCCTATCGAAAACGTCGTGAAACCGTTTCCTCCATACACGTATATATGGCATACATCCTGATACTGTGGGCCGCGGTATACGGTTGGGGTTTATATCTGCTCAAGAACTACAAAAACAGACACTGGGTATTTTGAATGCGAGAGCGCTAAGAAAACCTGACATCGGCAGAGTTGACCCGACGAACGTGAGTGATTTAGGAGAACAGAAAATTGAACAGCCGTTCTCATTGAACAATTGCCTCTGTGCAAATGGCGACTTCTGGCGGGTGAAGGAGAGTGAAAAGGCGCACACGTTTGCCTCTTTCTACAAGTGGCACCACTGGGGTGTTGTTGCGAGTGTACAGCGTTTAATTTTAAACCATCGGACTACGCCAGCCACATTGCGGTCGGGTGAAGAAAAAAGGCAGATCCTATGTACAGTGGGAATCGATGATATGCGAAGCACGAATGAGAAATTTTGATAAGTCACTTTAAAATCAGCACAATGTTACGAGGTGGAGGTAAATGATGCCGTACTTGACTTCCGTGTCATGATTATCATGTTTGGATCTGTCGTTTACCTTCGCCATCTATTCACGTCACGTGATACCAAATTTAGTAAATGCGGAGCTAGCGAAGCGGCCGCGAGCGCATCATCAGTGTGGCATGTAGTCATGTTGTTACATAGCACGCATGTCGTGATTATCATGTTTGGATGTGTTATTTACCTATGTCGTTCGTTCGCGTCACGTAATACCGAGTTTGGCATATGTGAAGCTAGCGAAACGGCCGTTAGGGCATCATTAGCGTAGCATGTAGACATGTTACATGACACGCATCGCATGTTTATTATGTTTGCATTAGTATCGTACCTTCGTCATCCATTCACGTCCCGTAATACCAAATTTGGTATAAGTGAAGCTAGCGAAACGGCCACCAGCACATTATGAGCGTGGCATGTAGTCATGTTGTTACATGACACGCATCTCATGATTATTATGCTTGCACCAGGCACATACCTTCGTCATCCATTCACGTACTGTAATGCGCAATTTGGTACATGTGACGCTAGCGAAACGGCCACGAGCGCATCATGATCGTGGCATGTAGTCATGTTGTCGCATGACACGCATGTCATGATTTTCAAGTTAGGGTCTGTTGCTTGTGTTCGCCATGCAATCATATCATACCATACCAGTTTTGCAACTTGCCATGTGAACGAAACCACCGCAAGAGCAGCAGGACCATGATTGGTAAATCATGACATTCATGACATACATGTCGTGATTTTCATGTTATGACTAGTCAAATATGTTCTTCATACAGTCATGTTATGCCATACCAAGTTTGCTATCGATACTATTATCGAAACGGCCTCGTATAGGTGGCTACATAGATAGATAGATAGATAGATAGATAGATAGATAGATAGATAGATAGATAGATAGATAGATAGATAGATAGATACATAGATAGATAGATAGATAGATAGATAGATAGATAGATAGATAGATAGATAGATAGATAGATAGATAGATAGATAGATAGATAGATAGATAGATAGATAGATAGATAGATAGATAGATAGATAGATACGCTCAAAGTCGCCGAAGTTCGTTAAAGAATGCTTCTCATTTAAAAAACAAAGACAAAAGTATGAGCGCGCGCTTTCATCTGGTTTAAGGCTTTAGATGATCCGAAATGGAGCTTGGGGACCTTTCAATCGTGTGGTGATTATGACGCTTGAAATCTAGAATTGTTATGCCTTTTAAGCTGAAACCACCGTGAAGTACGCGTTTTTAGCGGTCACTCCTTTCACTTGGCGGCTAGTTTCAGGCCCTACGACGCATTTAGGCACTCGTTTACACTTGTGGTTAAAAGTGTCTACGTGAAAGTGAAGCAACTGTTACGGAAGTTTTAAAAAAATGGCCCCACCTCCACAAAGAGACTCGTGAGGAAATGCGAATGCGTTGCATCACGTTCATAACGGCGTTTCACACGTGAGAACCCACCCAGCGTTATAGAAGAATTAGGTTTTTTTTTTAACACCGTACAGTAGTGTCGTTCGCCGCACGTGGAGTTTTTCTGTCACGAGAAACGCGGTATGCGTTTTCAGCTCTAGTAGCTAGTGTGCATGGTTAAAAAAAATACTATGAAGTGAACAAAACAAACAGCATTCTCCGCTGTGCGTAGGCGTTTCACAGCGGCGTCTCGAGCACACATTTCCGGAAGTTCTTGAGAGGCGCCAGCCAGCGAACAGTCGAGAGTGAGGCGTGAGCGGACGGGAAAGTGGGGCGCAGGGAGGAGAGAAAGCAAACGGCGAGAGAAAGAGTGGCGAAGCACTGCACCTACCCTCTACTACACTCTCTCGCACCACATGCTCCGGTTGCTATGGGCGAGAATAAGCGCGTGCGTCCGCTGCTGTTGCTATGGGAGGAGTGAGAGCGGAGAGTACACCTGCTGGCGCGCGGACACCACCGCGGACAACGCCGGATGCCTGACATAGCCTGATTGAGAAATGCATTCGCATTTAAAAGCTGGAACACCGAGGTTCACACAACCAACGTTAAAATAATCTAGTAACGTTGCACACAACCACGGTGAGCAGTGTTCGCATGCCCTCTCATGCGCAGCTGCAGCGCATCTGGCGGTGGTCGCTATAATACGAAGCCGCGGCAGTTTCGTAGCCATAAGAAGTATGACTCTGGCTAATAGCCTTGTGTGACACAGGTGCTGCGGGCTAGTTCACTTGCCTTTGCGATTGACGCTGCGTCTAAGAACGGCGTGAACATCTTGAAGAATACGTTGAAGCTGTAAGGTTGCTTCACGATGTCAACGCGTTTCTTCTTGATCGGGTAGCCGGGCTGCAAAAAATGCTCATACATAAATTTCTCGCGTCTTGTAAGGACTAACTGTAAATGTGTGGATTTTTGAAAGAGCCAAATCTATAGAAACCGACTGACTTTCATGGGAGCTTAAAGAGCGCCTAGTACCGTTAAAGTTTGCCACAGCTGTAACCAAACGGGGACAATGCCTAATGGTAATGTGTTTTCAGAAAGGCAGTCTCGAATAAAAAAATAAGCTATATCCTTCGTCTGTTTGATTTATTAAATCAGACTTGCGTAAATGATCGTAAACAAAACAATCAATATGATGCCATGTAATCATTTGAGTGCGCTTGCTTTTTATCGTGATTTCGTTTCATAATTAGTTATTATTGGGTGAGTTTGTATTTACTAAAGAAAAAGACATTATAGGGGAAAATACAAACATGAAAAGTAAGAAACTGCCCTTCCTATTTCTTCCTGCAAATCTACTTGCTAGTTTTGCGCTTCTATATGTATATATGAAAATATTACGCACTGATAATTTTATACTTCATGTCAAAAGCTTCAGTTCACGCATTCAAGAATTAGTCTATTGATAACTCGAGAAGTACTAGACCCGCAGTCAATCGAAACGTAAAGCGATTTTTCGTAACACGGTAGTCGTGTATGCACCACTTATATAAAACCAGCATCTTGTGATTTTTTTTTCGTCTCTGATATATCTAAAATTTTCGCTACTTCTCATCGTTCACTTGTACAGTAATGATGTCTATCTATGAAGATAAAATTATTGACAATATAAAAGGATTTCGTTTCAATATTACAGTCAAGGATGACATGGAGGTTTATGAAGAAGCTAATATGAGCTCACAATCTGCCTCCTAGATTTTCCTTTCGCGGGATTTTATAACCTTTGCTGTGTACATCAAAGGCCACTGATTCAAATTTATAAAGCTTTCTTCTTTAAATAGTGCGCGAAATTGGACATTTCAGACGCGCAGAGCATCAGTTAGCATCTGATTAGGTTGCATAAAAGCTGTTTCGCTGCAATGGCGAAGCAATGAATGTAATATATATGAAGTATATGCCTAGCAGGTATAGCCTTTAGCTTCCGACCCGGCGTGAATCAACAAAATGCTGGCCTAAGCAATTGCTGCCACTGCGATGAGCGAAACTACCTTCACTATTTATCGCTTAAACGCAAACTGAGCTGCGAAAACATAGCAGGTATGCAAGCTCGGTCACCTCTTTCACAAAATACGGAGGCGAAGTAGGCGCAGAGAAGGTTAAACTCCCGTTGGTTTCAACATTCAGTTACGTGCACTGCGGCATAACAAGTGAGTAGGGCTTGGCCGCCATTTTTCAAAATTCCTTGACCTGCGCTCCTATTGGTCCGCGGTGACCGATTCGGCGGCAGACGCCGCAAAAATCGGTCTGATAGCGATCGGCGCGGAGAGGGCCCTTTCGGCGGATCTCGCCGCCGCCGAACCGGATTCGGAGCACTTTCGGCGGCCGGAATGCTCAGTGTGAACGTGGCCTAAATGTATATAAGAGCCGTGTGCTGATCCTTGGCAATATTGGGCGCCCGCGACAGCACCTCCTTTCGCTAGAACATGGAACATACGATGTGCCGTTTGATTTTTTTCGACCTTAACTTTGTATATGGAATGTCCTTATAATAGTTATCCCAATAATAGTGAATGGAAAGACTCACAAAGACTCCCATGATGCCACCGATCTTCGAACTGGGGACTGCTAGGATGCTGCTGTATCCCCAGCCGTCGAAGTCGCAGAGCATGCTGAGGCCGTTCTCCTGCGCCGCCTTTTTCGTCATGATATACTCGAAGCACAGCAGAATGGCACGCACCGCGTCGATGAAAGACACCTGCACTCCGCCATGCCGTATTGCAGCTTGTGAACGCTGTGCTTTTTCATAAAATCATCTATTGAAATGGCAGGCAAGGTACGGCGAAATGCTGTATCTTGGTAACTGCTGTTTAGTGGCGTAGCCGGGGGGGGGGTGTCCACACCAGATCCATGCCCCCCCCCTTTTTTTTTTCGTCATGGCAAACACAGCGAAAAATGTCCTGATTTCTAGGGGGTGCCCTTTTCCCTGAAAGAAAATTTCTGCTGACGCCCCGCTGATATTGCTTTCTTTGGGATACTTTTTGGAGTTCTGGACGAGATGGTTAGAATTCAGACACTGCCTCGCTGCACTGTGAAAGCGGAGAAGTGTTGTAACTTTGCAGAACAGCAGAATAGTACATATTCATGATGGCTCTTAGGGCATCACGCTTTCGGTTGCCTCGCCGTCATCTATTTGAATAACAAAACATTTGACAAAGGCTACTGTAAACTTGATATTTCATTAATGTATGCGATCGGGGAAAGTCGTACAAGCAGGCACTGTGAAAATACGCTTACCCCCCCCCCCCCCAAGGCTTTATTCACCTCGCTTGATGTTGCGCTTCCTTAAGACCAAGTGACAGTGATTACATCAGATGACGACATCAAATAACCAAGTGATGACATTAGAGATTTTTAACATTAGCGATGTCATTATGACATCACACTACGACGTCATTATAGAACCCTATATCGTGGGCTTTTGGACGCCTCGTTCGGCTGCATGACGTTTCGCTCGAGGCTTTCGGCTTAATAACAGCTCAAATAATGCCTCAGCCGGCACTGATGTTCCTTCGAGCTCTCTGTACACGCCCACTCAAGCCGTTTATCTCACGCGTACCTGATTGGGGTTCCAGGCGCCCGCCCTGAGAATGAGGACGAAGCGACCCTTCTTGTCCTTCTCTGGCAGCAGGCCGACCAGGTTCCGGGAGAAGACGTGGCCCAACTCCGAGGGCAACAGGTTGCGGAACAGGTCGGTCTCCTTCCTCTTGGAGTCGTAGTAACGCTTCAGCACCTCGAATGCGCGCTTGTGCTTCGAGTGGCAGAAACGAAGGAACGCCATCAAGAAGTCGCTGTCCATCTTTGCGTTCAGTGAATCGTCCCCTTCGGTGACAAGAAAAAAGAATCATTAAAGGGCTTATGCCCACGGTGCACTTGCCAAAAGCGACTGCAAGCAAACTGTGACGGATATGCAACCAGGTATTGCTCCCCCGGAAAGTCTGACGAAAAATTCGCGCTATGTTATAGCTCCATTAGCGATAAAAATTTGTGCGCGACATTAACAGCAGAAGAGTCGCATCGTAGCGCTGACGTGGGTCCACAACCAGCTGCAAAGCTTTATACGTGGCATACTGCGATATGTGGGCCTGGAGCAGGACTTGGTCGTTAAATGTCGTGTCACTACCCCTTTAAGGTAGCAGCGCTATTTAATATATTCAACGCAGCAGTGTTCTCGACAGTAGTGTTCGAACTTCTTTAACCAAAACGTGCAGGTTGGTTAAGCAGAGGCTGGGCAGACAGAGCAGACACTTACGGTCAATGAGCTTCTTCAGATGTGACAATTCGCGCGACGTATTCGGGCTTGGACTCTCCGGGGAGCCAGCGTCCGATTCGCAGTCTTCCGACGACGCTGGAGTGCCAGCCATCTCGTCCTTGCCAGCGAATGCTTCCAACACGCGTCACGCAGCAGCGCGTGGTACGAGCTCTCGTTCTTCTTCTGGTGCACCTGCAACAGTGGCGTACACCCACTGTGGGGGATTGGTGAAGAATTGAGTCGTCCCATAAAATGTTACGAAACTTTAGTATAAGGGTAGTTATAGAATAGAAATAATACAAGCTCCTCATATGAAATACTTCCTCATTATACAATAACGGCGCCAGCTCATTTGACTTGGGTTGAGTGAAACACGAGTTTTAGTTATATATCTGAGCTGTAAAAACATACAAACAGCACGTCATGCAGGGCATGAAAAAAAGTAAAATAAAAGACAAGGCAAAAACTGCGCTTATGTACCTTCATTTCGTTTAGCGTTAGAACGGGAATTTATTTTCGCCAGCATATGCTCAAATCATCTTAGGATCCAGTAATGATGAATCCTATTCCAGCCCTACCTTAGCACGTAATACGCGGGCTGCCGAAAAGCCTACCAAATCAAACACCGTCAAGAAATCCAGAAGAAAAAAAGACTTGTCATTTTCATTTGATTTCTTGAAACAGAATGCAGCAGGTACCGTACATTATTTGAAGCAACGTATTTACTGGGTCTGTGTGCAAGTATTCGAAAATTTTGATATTAAAGTGGAACAGTGCCTTCTTCTATTGTGTCATCCAAGTAAAAATCATTTGTAATCCCGAAGGACATGACAAGAACTTTATTCGGTCCTGAGGGACATATATTTAGGGGAGCCATAGACCTCCCGCCATATCAAGTCGGTAGCTGCGCCCACGATGGGACCGGAAGTCGAAGTTCCTTCGCGATGTCGTGGGCCTTCGGGGTGGCCTGGAGTTGTGTATGAATACTGCTGCTCTTCAGAGATGCATCCCATTGCTCCTTCGTGATGGGCGGAGAGGCATTAGGCTGGGCACAGCCAGAGCATGTGATCAAAAGAACATGAGTGGTGGTCACATTTGGGGCACGACTGCGAATGGTCGTGGTCTATCCGGTTAAGGGATCGAGGAGTAGGATGCGTACGGGTTTGATTTAGTCTGAATGTGCTCTCATGAGGCTTGGTCAAATCGGGGTGGGGGGCTGGAATTTTTTTCTGGCCAGATGGAAGTGCTAAACAATTGCATGAAAAGTACACAACGGATCTTTTATAAATGTCGACCTCGTTACGAGCATGGTTATTCGCGACAGCACGGCACGTGAAATCGTGTGCTATAGCAAGTGAGCCTGCTCGTTAGGGTTACGTCCGAGCGGGTTAACTGAACCATGTAGATGAGCTGGAAACCACGCAACTTGAATACCCTCCTTCGCTGCTTTCCGGTGTTCATTGAAGTGCTTTCGCCACAATACTGTCCGCCTGTTCAGACGCAAGGGCGTTCGAGAAAAATCTGACTGTCGTGCGCGAGCTGGTCTTTTCAGCGCGTGGCGGTTGCCGCGAACGGTTGTCTCTAGCGTGGGTCCCCGGTGCGTGGCACCGCGGGCTGCGCGTCGGGGGTTCTCGTGGTAAATGAAGCGTTTGCGACGCCGCCTTAGGTGTGTTATTGTGTTTGTCATGTTTTGGAATGCATGTTTACTATTGTGAAGGATGTCCTAGCGTGTTGATCACGATTTATGTTATAATTATTCGGCTGACAATATCGTCGTTCTAAACTATTTAAATAAATGTATATTGTTGTTTGGTTTGTACCGACCGCGTCTGCTGTGTCCGTTCACTCCAAGAGCGTGGCGTGGCGCTCGCTCGCCAATTCGATAACCCATCCAATTCGAGACCCCACATGTGTTGCAATACCACTGACGCTATCATCGACCTCATTCACTGTACTGAATTTTCACCATAGTTTTTTTCTGAAATGAAATACTTTCATGTATTCATGCAACGACTCATGTACGGGCTGTGATGAACCTGCATTATGGGCACCTGGCAATGCAGTTTACGAGATCTGATGGTAGTACGGAGCCTTCATGTGCGCGCGTCTCCTTGTTTTAAGGTGGTGTCAGCCTTTGACCCACCACTTGCTACCGCCCGCTAAAACACAATGTTGCCAGTCCCGGTTTCCATGGCAACAAGCGCCATGTTGGTTGTTGCGGCCAGGCATTCCTGCTCCGTCGCACTGCACCAGCTGCATGTTGGCATGGGTGTGCAAGCTTCGGTATGAGCAGCGTTCGACTACACCGTAGACGCAGCTTCCGCTACGACACCATCCTCGCGCTCAGCGCACCTACAAGAGCTTTGAAGTGCAAAAGCCAAGGTGCTGCGTGTCGCGATGCAAAATCATCTGAAGACTTTCCCGCTTCCCGACTTGCTCTAGCCAACGGAAACGCTGGATTACACAAGTGAAGTGAGACTGCTTGGAGCCGACTACTTCTCCCCGTGTTTGTGCGGTGAGTACCCGTTGTCTTGCGAGTGGGTTGAGTATATCGCCGCACATTTCGTGAAATGGCTGACATAGAGGTTCTCCGCCTCGCAAATATATCCTCCCTAAATGTCTTCCGCCAATGCGTTGGATCTACCAAGTGAGAGAAACGAACTGTTTTAACAGTATTTTATACAAACCCGAGTCACGAACATGTCTTTCCTGTTCTACAAAACCGCGGCTAACTTCAGAAAACAACCCTTCAGCCTTCAGAACTTGCTATATAAAAAAAGGGCAGATCCCACGTACAGTGCTGATATGCAAAGCACGAATGATAAAGGTTGATATACCACTTTAAAATCAGCACAAAGTTACGATGCGGAGGTAAATGATGCCGTAAATGACTTCCGTGTCATGATTATCATGTTTGGATGTGTCCTTTACCTTCGTCGTCTGTTCACGTCACGTGATGCCAAATTTAGTATATGTGGGGCTAGCGCAATGGCCGCGGGCACGCAATGAGCATAGTGTGTTGTCATGTTTTTACATGACACGCGTGTCAGGATTATCATGTTTGCACCAGTCATATATTTCATCATCAATTGACGTCACGTAACACCGAATCTGGTATATGTGGAGCTAGCAACACGGCCGCGAGCGCATTATGAAGGGTACAATATACTCCAATGTAGCATTGACGCGCGCTTACGCTGGGCACAGCGACGCTAGGTTAGCAAAACGCGAGCACTCTATAGTCTGACGCCAGGCGCGACCAGCGTCCGTTGGCGCGGCCCGACGGCAAACGGCGCGAAATGCGACATGCTGCATTTCGCGCCAATGCGTTACCCAGACAACACTGCGTCTCCCTCTTCTCGTGACGGAGGGACGCCGGACGTGCTGAAACGCGCATGCGTCAAAGCAACGCAGCGCGGCGCGCGCCTGCGAGTATACGGCAGGACCGGCGCCTGGCGTGGCAATCGCGCCGGCGTGACGCCACGAAATGAACGCCGGCGAGCACTCGCACCGTGTCACGTCGAAATGCATTGGCGCCTTGACTGTGCGTTTGCCATGCGGTCATGTCATAACATACCAGTTTTGCAACATGCCATGTGAACGAAACCACCGCAAGAGCTACAGAATCATGGATTGTAGATCATGACATTTATGACATACATGTCATGATTTTCATGTTATGGCTAGTCAAATATGTTCCTCATACGGTCATGTTTTGCCATATGAAGTTTGGTATTCATAGCATTATCGAAACGGCCAGGAGAGCTGAAAGTCGCAAGCGGCTAGATAGATAGATACTCTCAAAGTCGCATAAGTTCGCTAAGAAATGCTTCGCATTTAAAAAAAAAAAACTACCCCCATTTTGTTGAAACCCATGCTGCCTTCAATGTAAATGAGCGACCGCTCAGAACCAATGTGGCGGCTCGTCGAGTATGGCGACCGTTTTAGCCATTTGTAAGCAACCATGATCGAAGTTGTCACCGCCCTAAGGCGCGCACATGAAGGTTCCCTAGATGGTAGCGCCAGAACACACAGCCTAGCGAGTAGGCGCAGCAAAACCGAGTCTTCCAATTCGTAGCCTAGCGAGTAGACGCAACAAAACCGAACATGCACGCGCATATCATTTTCTCCTTTAGTTGTGAGCAAGGGCGTCACGGCTGATTATGTAAGCGCCCAGGAAGCGTTCTTTGAAAACGTGCCAGAAATCGGCCCCCTATCTGCATGTTAATCTGCAAATGTCGTCGAAAGACGATAGTCTTGCGTGTTGAGAGAGTGAACAAAACATTTATTTGATGTTCTGCGCAAGAAAATTGCTGAATGGTATTCTGGAGGCGCTGCATTAGAGTGCCTCGAGCGTGCAGCGGAGACGAACGAGCGCATCAATCACGTCACACGTGAGACATGAGCGCCATCCGGCAGTTTTCTTCAGCTCTGAGACGGGTGTGCGTGCCCGTCTCAGAGGTGATAAGGTGTAGAACGCAAGGCGACGGGTAGGTGCCACCACTGTCTCGTCTTAGCAAAGCGTTGGAAACACTCGTCCTTACGTGCAAGCGTTGCATGGTCAGCGCAGCGTGATAAGCGCAACGGTCCTTAAAATTACTTATACGTGCCCTTTCTAGTAAAAAAAAACACACATGCAGATTATATACGTGTTGTTTTGGTGCCCCGGACATGAGCAATAGTTGCTTTTCAATTGGCAATTGCACAAGTATGAACGTTGAATCTTGAGCAACATTGGTGGGCGCTGCGGATGGGGTCGACCGTTTCAAGTAACTTAGAAGTGTGGCAGCTTGGGCTAGTTCGTATGACATGACGATAGTTTAGCGCGAGAACAAAACGACGACACAGAGACAAGAAGGACACGACTCGTGTCCTTCTTGTCTCTGTGTCGTCGTTTTGTTCTCGCGCTGTAACTATCGTCGTTTCAAGTACCCGGGGCCGTTAAGAGTGGACAAACAGGGAAATGTACAGACAGACAGAACAAAATTTTTGCGTCGAAGGTCCCCAAGAAAGACTATCGTCTTTAAGGGCCAAACCTCATAAGCGCGAAAATGCACGCGACAGCGACGAGCGATGCTATGAGCGACAAAACAGGGCGTTCGCGCGACGTGTCGCGTGCTCGTTTTCGCGCGATCGCTCGGTTCTCCAGATTTGGAAACCGTCGCTCATCGCCCGGAAGTGCTGGGCTCAAGCAGCTAATAGCGAAATACCGGAAAAGACAAAGACTACATAGGTGCACGTGACCCTGCCCGAGTCACGTATGCGCAACAAGAAATAACGCAATGTTTATTATGCATGTGCATATAAAAAAGTGCTGCAAGGCAATAATAAACACTTTCCGTTTCATTACACAACAATACATCTTATTTTTAAATTGCATACCACTCGCTACGCGGTTTTCTTGGTGCAAATAGACGGCCCCATGCCAGCAACAGTGGAATTCGCTCGCCGAAGCCGTCGCGTGAATGAGGTTTGCCTGCGCTAGCGACTGATCGCGCGAAGCCGATCTACGTCGCGTCGCTTGTCGCTGTCGCGTGCATTTTCGCGCTTATGAGGTTTGGCCTTAAAAGGCCAATGACGCTTCAGCATGTCACTGGGTTCAGCGAGTGTTCCATTTTCTTAGCATGCCTAAGAAAGTATGCCTTAGTATGCCTAAGATTGTCGGTACCAACAATCCTGAGGTGGCCCAAAGAGCTTCGTCGCGCCCTCTGCTCCACTGTCGGGTGCCTTTACTGAGAAGTAAAAAGGAGTACCTTTCTATCTGACATCATCTGTTCTGTAATTAACCTCTGACATCATCTGTTCTGTAACTGACCTTTCTGTAATTACTTCTCTTGCAATTTCCTGTTCTGATACTTTGAGTATGATAAATAAACAAATAAATAAAGTTATGTATACAAGGACGGGAAGTTTACATTCGTTTTAAGAACGGTTGTTTCACATTCGAAACGTTGCAGCCGCTATGGTGCTCGGCCGCTGACGGGTTTGATCGACGGATGCACTAGAAAGAGGACTGTGTACTGTGCGATGCCACTGAACGGTAAACACCCGACAGTCTAAATTTCTGGGGGTAAATACAGCGACATGCCTCATAATAACAAGGATCGTGGTTTTGTCGTGTAACCGCAAGTATTATTCGCAGCAGTGGTGTCATTGTGAACGGGACGACCGACGCCTGTCTCATCACACTCCACAAGGGTGCCAAGAAGTGCCCAAAGTCCGAACAGACTTGATTGGTTTTGCTGCGGCTCAACTGAAACTTGGTTTCAAAGCTTCTAAACATACCGAGAAGCTGCCATGAAGAAGTGTCGTGGTACGGAACTTGGCACTGCCAATGCATACCCCGAACAACAGCTGCCCGATCACAAAGAGCTCGCGCGTTTGCTCTCAGAATACGTGCGTGATGAACGCACGAGCGCCAACAAAGCAGTAAAACATGCATCCTTCCTCCCTTCAGTAAAATCGCGCTGTTGAGGCAAGCGCCACCCTTCGATTTGCATCTCAATACAAGGTTCGTTCGGTTCACCTGCACCACGTGAACCAGTTCACGAAGTGCTGCACTTTGCCATTCGTTATATCAGTGCAGCATTGACGACATTTGAACCTTGTCATTCGTGTGAAAAGGTGCAGAAGAGGTGTTGGACTGGTTCATAATTTTTGTGCACCCTTACGCTTACTGTGCCGGCTTGGTGCAACCATGCGGGCAGCTGAGCAGACGACGCAGCATTTATGCGTGGGCGCCGTACCCGCTTCTGCTAGCGTGGTGTGTTTTGCCAAAATGTTTGCGCCTCATAAACTGTCCGCATGTGTGGTTATCCATCGATCAGTGTTAGTTTAATGGTGTAAATTAAGCGAACAGAAATAAGCCCTGCACTTTGTCGGTACATTGTCATTCTTTTTGGGTGTTGCGCGCTGCCTGCTGAACGCTTGTTGCACAAGGTCTATTCGATTCACTCTGTACTTCCACAACTAGTTCGTGGTGGTTCCGTTTGGGTGTTGTCTTCATGCAGGTGACACTTCAGCAAGTGCAGCAGCGACGTGACTACCACAGAACACCTACCTCACGAGCAAGAAGGTGCAGAAAATTTGTGAACTAGCCTTGCATGACATCTACACTTTTTTTCAGACAAATACGGTGATGCCGCTGCCACTATGTTGAACTGCCAAAGTGCAGCGCCGCTGTGAACCGGTTCCAATGCGTAGACATTTTTTAGGTACTATTGTATGAAACTTTATGGTACAAGTGAATCGAATCGATCTCAAGGGGCTTTAATCTCATTGCTATGTCAGCGCCACTACTCGCAACTGCGACAAAACCTGGTCGGCTCTCGAAACGAGTTTGCATTGAAAACGACGGCACAAAAAAACACGGCCTTGAGATTTGGATTCAAAGTTTGAGAGCTTCATGAATTTGAAAAGGCAGATCTAATAGCATGTGTTAATCGTGTGATCATCTAGTAATTTTATAATTTGTAAGCTCGCAAATGACTTCTATTGCACTTTCAATTAATGCTAAGTTTTTGTTGTCGCCTCCACGACGTGCTGTCGCCAAAGAAAACCCTTGAGTGTCGCGGAAGCCACGTCTTTGTTGACGAGAGATTTTCACTAGTTATAGTGCTACTTTTAAAACTCTCCAGAACATTGTAGCGACTGCAGTTTCGCCAGAGTGACCTGGAATATCACTCTAATTTCGCTTCACTTATGACCATTCCATTTTCATTTTGCTAACGTAGCCAGGCCATAGCCAAGCCAACGCCTCCTTTAGGTAGATGCCTGCCGCATGAGAAAAAAACAGCTGCCACATCCTTTCTCTCCTTTATTTTGAAAATGTTCTCGGTCGCTAGCGTCACTTGTGGCGGACGGTGCAACAACGCAACACTTTGCATAGCCTCCGAAACAGCAAGGCACAGTTGCAGATCTTGAACAACTCTCGACTGACGCGTCCCTATGGGCCGCAGTTGAAGAACGCTTAACTGGTACCGCCCGTCGCTGTGATAATAGTGTCGGTCGCGAGCGCCACCGCGCGGAACTTGTTTAAAACTGAAGGCAGGTCAACTCCACTGGGAGTGCGAGCCATTCCTCAGGCATCTTTCTAGAGGAGGCGTTGGCCAAGCGTAGCCTAGCCATTAAAGCCAATCACGTTTCACGGAGGTACAAAACTTGACGAATCAAACTCACTGTAGCTGGTCACGTGGTATACTGGAACGATATTTAAATATAACGTATTCGCCGCTTCCAGGTGAGCAGCGCGCTTGCACACACTTTTTTTTAAAGTGAACTAGAATAATCAAGTTCACTATACTTTCTTGCTGGTTGCAGTAGTAGTAGTGCTCGAGGCATCCGCTTTTGCTGAGGAGACGATTGTCTAATTGCGACAATTGCGATATTAAAGCCACTAGGACAGCGGTAAGCGTCCAAATGTGTCGTCGGTACGTTGTGGTGCTTGTGGAACCGTCTCATGTTGTGTTACCCTGACGGTTCCCGTTAACTGTGGTTTTCATAAAGAACGTTCGTCTTTGGGACTACTTTCTTCGGTGTTAGCTGGAAACGGCGTTTTTCGTTCAGCGGCCATTTACAACCGTTTTTAGTGCACAAAGTTGGACGCGTTTGGAAGGAATGCAGTGCCTCTCGTCACAAGTTTAACCTAATTATTTCCATTGTTGTGTGCTTGCTTTATTTTACTCGTTGGTATTCCGGCTTCGCGTTTACTTGCTAGTGCAACTTCGTGTTCCACGCCTGCAAAGTTTGGCGAATGGGCAAAGAACCTTCATCGAAAATGTCTCCGCTTACAATATGCATGTGCATTGGCTGTGATACCTGTCAGCCAGGGTGTGGCACACTAGTGATGTGCACCCCCCCCCCCCCCCCACTCCACCGACAATTTGTTTGCCTGGCATAGAGAGGAGAAAATTACCATTTCAAGGGGGTGCCCTCTCTGAAATCAAGAAGGTGCCCTCTGCGTCGTCTGCCGTCCACGAAAAAAAAATTTTATGGCTTCGCGCCTGTTGTCAGCACAGCGATAACTTCGTGCTGACGTTCTTGAAATTATACCTTGCAGCTTGTACACGCCTGAACGTCATGGAAAGACAAGCCAGACATTACAAAGATTCGGCAGAGTCTGCGCAGTCTGCCCCGAGCACGGATTTGCCACCAGTGGAGGCCATTTGTAAGCAGTTGGATGACAACCTCGCTGCAAGTGAGTCTTCGCATTTGCTGCCGAAAGTTCAGTTGTAATTGCCTCGGTCATCTGCTCCTTGCCCTGTTTACCATGTTCGGAGTGCAACAACGGGTGGTGGTGATCACAGGTGGCAGCAACTTGGCAAAAAAAAAAAAAAATGCGTTCGCCGCCTTCTCCCGCCCTGCCTCTGCTTTCCGCGAAAAAAGTGAAAAACCTTGCAATCTTTAAGTGGGCATGTGCTTGTTGTTACATAAGGAAGGTTAAACTATAGTTTTAAGTATTTCCGAGTGACAAAACGTCACTAAATATTCATTCTGCTCCACGGGCCTTTTCAATTATCAGTTCTCCTTAGGCAATGAGCTTTCAGGATGTAGTATATTATCTAGCTTGGCGGAGTCATGAATATCAAAGAGGCCCAGTCTTTTACAATTTTAGAACCAGCACATCACTGCAGCACTTTGCACCGTGACTTTGTCGTAAACGTGGGCATAAGTTTCAATGCTTGTTTGGGGCAGACAAATGAGTAGCATTCTCTAAATGTCATGTTGCATGAACAACCTGCTGACACAGCAGATGAGGCATGCCAGATTTAAAGAGATGAGATGGTGGGATAGTTCAGGTGGACACAAGCACCATTTCAGTTTGCTTTTATCACGTGTATATCCAACAATGATGATGAGGATGCCCCAGGCCAATGTTTTAAGCTACACAGTCAATGACACCACAGTCTCCGAACATTGCAGAGTACATGAACAGGACAGTCTTTAGTCTAAGGGCAATCGGCTGTTGTGCTAGAGGCGGGGCCTTTCCTGCCTTCATTATTTGTGCCTCGATATATAGCTATGTTCAGCTGATAATTTACTGTGCAACCTTAGGCAATAAACCTTGGGTCTTTAAAACTTCACTTCCTATGACATAAATGATGCAGCTTTACTGAGAGGAAGCTGTTGTAGCCTGTCCTGCACCTGTATCTGGTTTATGAAGCCTTGTCTCTGTGCCACTGCTAAATACCTGATGAACATGTTGCGAGTGCGGGCACTGTTGTAAGTCTGATAAGAAAAATCTCATAATCGTCTGACCCTTTTCCTTTGTCAAGTTTGTTTTTTGTTATCCATTTGTCAGTTCAGCATAAGTACAATATCGATGCCTTTACGTTAAGAACATTCCTTTGTAGACCTAGATTTTGTGCTTGGATTGGCAAATAGAACCCACCATCTGCACAAAATGCAACCAAGCCAGTTTACAATTTCGTGTAAACTGGGTCGGGCTTTGACAAGGGTATTTGAACGCTTGGGTAGGGTGTTGGATAAGGAGCTGGTGTATAATAAAATCAGTGCCGTTTCTGCCAAGTTAGTTTCCTTTTGCTTGCTGCAATGTGCAAGTGAAACTGGATACAGAATTGCCAATAATTCCGGTGGTCAAGGCACAATAGGAGCAATTACTGCTTGTGAATAAAGCTTACTGGCACTTTTTAGCATTAACTGGTCTACTCTGCATCGCATGCCACTTAGCCTCTAGTACTCAAGCTGTTGCCATTTTTGCATTTAACTCGGCATCGATTGCGTGGGGTCTTTATTGCTTGGGTACATTTTCTTAATTTCAATTCGAACACTTTAGCACAGACCTCATTCTGGCAAATCGGTGTTGGAATGTGTGTACG